>NC_065516.1:4749476-4761643 GCF_006386435.1 Epinephelus moara
GTGAGTGTGAGAGTTTTAAAAGAATATTTTGTCTGCACATGATTTTAAATATTAAAATAGCCCTCCAGAGGCAGATCAGTACATCAGTCATTTTTCTTTTGATTACTGAAATGTTTAACCACTAATACTTAGCCGTACTTTAAGTGTAACCCTCCACCATAACATACCACTAGTGTTTTTATCAGTAAAAATTGATTGAACATTTTTCACACATAAAAAGCACAAAGATGTTGAAATCTAGGCATATTCTGCCATCATAACTTTGCTCTCAGAATTCACCAGATTGATGCCTTTAAGTCAAATACAAAATTTTCTCCCGGGGAAGCATGCCCCCAGACCCCCCTACACATATATATATCTTATTGTTCAGACTTAGATATTTGACCGTACTTGTATGTGCCCCTGTATCAAAAGGACTGGCCCTAGCTTGGCCCCCCCATTGAAACTGGCCTAGAACCGCCACTGATTTCCTCCACAGGCTCCACTTCACTCAGCTGCCCAACAAACCCGCTGCTTCTTCCCACTTTTAACCTGAGCAAGAAACCAGGGCTCGGTGCTCTGGTTGGATCCAAACAGAGACCCGGGGCTAGCTGGGAAGCTAGCGGAGGCTAACTGGCTGTGTTTCCCTCCGGTCATGTTTGTTATTCAGGTTAAAGTGGGTAGAAGCAGCGGGTCTGTCGGGCAGCTGAGTGAAGTGGAGCCTGAGGAGGAAGCACCAGTTAGCCCCGGTTTCACTACAGGCAGATTCACTCATTACAGGGGCAAGGAAATAAAACCTGAACAGCCAAAAAGCCGCCACCACCGACGGCGGAGTGCCGATGATGCAGGACACACTGCAAAAACTAGGGCGACAGACGCTTACCAACAGCCCGACTTTGACCGACGGCCAACCGTCGGCTTGGCGTGTCAGGGCCTTTAAAACGGCCTGTTGACATCCCTCTCCTGGATAGTGAGAGTGGTGGTGGGGGAGGAGGGGGCCATAGGTGTGGGCAGTTGAAAGGGGTGGCAGGCCTCTGCTGAGGTGGTGGAGGTGATGCTGGTGGGTTGGAGCTGTTGGTTGCGGGGGATGGTGTCTGGACTGTTCTATTGTCTTTCAAATCGACAGTGAAACTCGTTCAGATCATTGGCTAGGCGCAGGTGTGGGGGTTTAGGTTTGTAGTTTGTAATCTGTCTGAGCCCCTTCCAGACAGAAGCAGAGTCATTGGCTGAGAACTGGTGTTGTAGTTTCTCAGCATACAGCCGTTAAGCTTCCCTCACTGCCTTGCTAAACCTGTACTTTGACTCTTTAAACATCTCCTTGTCCCCACTCCTGAACGCCTCTTCCTTCAGCCGCCTCAACTTTCTGAGTTTAGGACTAAACCAGGGTTTGTCATTGTTATACCTCACCGTAGTGCGTGATGGTATACAGCAGTCCTCACAGAAGCTGATGTATGATGTCACAGCCTCTGTGTACTCATCCAGACTATCGGTGGCGGTCCTGAAAACATCCCAGTCAGTAGTGTCCAAACACGCCTGAAGATCCTCCACAGCATCAATACTCCACTTCTTAGATGACCTCACAACAGGTTTACTGAGCTTTAACTTCTGCCTGTATGAGGGAATCAGGTGGACGGTGGTGTGATCAGAGTGGCCCAGTGCGGCGCGAGGGACGGCGTGATAGGCGTTGTTGACGGTTGTGTAACAGTGATCCAGAATATTCTTCTCTCTGGTCGGACATTTTATAAACTGTTTGTATTTGGGGAGTTCATGTGTGAGGTTACCTTTGTTAAAGTCGCCAAGGACAATAACTAAGGAGTCTGGGTAAGTCCGCTCCACACACAGTATCTGGTTGGCGAGCGTGTGCTGTGCCTCCTGCATGTTGGCCTGTGGTGGGATGCAAACACCGACCAGAATGAGTTTGTCATTGTCTCTACTTGGACATCTGGGAGTTTGTTATCATTTCTATGAGGACATCTGGGAGTTTGCTATCATCTCTACGAGGACATCTGGGAGTTTGTTATCATTTCTATGAGGACACCTGGGAGTTTGCTATTATCTCTACGAGGACATCTGGGAGTTTGGTATCATCTTTAGATGGACACCTGGGGTTTGTTATTGTCTCTACATAGACACCTTGGAGTCCATTGTCATCTCTATGTGGACCACTGGGAGTTTGTTATTGTCTCTAAGTGGACACCTGAGAGTTTGTTATCATCCCTACATGGACAGTTGAGTTTGTTATTGTCTCTCTCTGTCCACACCTGGTTTATTGTCTTTTATGTGGCAAATGAGAGTTTGTAAATATCTCTACGTGGACACCTCGGAGTGGGTTAGCGACACCTAAGAGTTTATTGCCATCCCTATGTGGACATCTAAAACTTTATCGTCTCTATGTGGACAACTGTGATTTTATTTTTTGTCTCTATGGGGACAACAGGGTTATTGTCTCTATGGTAGGTATACCTTCGCATACAATGATTTTTGGTAAGATTATTGTTTTGTTATGGAATCAATTTATGCCTGTAAAATTAAAGATGTAGATGTTAAAGTGCAGCTGGGTAAATGACATGTTCTCCTAAGGTGTTTTAACACTACATAAGGGGAAACAACTTATGGGGGGAAATTTGGATTCATGGGGTTTACAATGTAGACTCACCAACTAACAAACCATCCATAGGTGACTGCCCTTTCAGCCATGTTTTGAAGCTCTCTAGCAGGGATCAGGTGAGGCCCCTCAGTATGTAGGGGGTACAGGAGGACACACTTTAAACTTCTCTCCATCACTCTCTGTGTCACTTTAGGAAGAGTTCAGCCTGCCATCGCCCAGCCTGAGGAGAAAGACGCACACACCTATCTACTTTAATCCCACGGGCTTGTCTGCACTCTGCTGTAAACTCTCCACAGCTCAACCAGCTTGTCTCTGCCCAATCGAGGAACGAGGTATACACACATAAAAGTCAAACCACAGGAGCATGATGTCCCAAAACATTCATTTCCTCTACATAATGCATTACAGCTTTTTATGACGGCAGTGGGAAGCATGTTTAAATTAAGCTGTATGGGTAGAGAGGCCTTTAGAGCTGCTGCTTTGACTCAAAAAGCTGCCTCATTTACATTATGCATCGCTGTAAAAGCTACTGGAACACTTCTGATGAGTTTCAGGAAGATGAGCTGAGGACACTGGCTGCACAGAAACGCTTTTTTCATTATATGTCATCTTAGGTCACTCTAACATGTGAGTACACATGGGCAACTTTCTTAAAACCAGAGGTAAGTAGAAATCTGGAAAAAGCAAAACAACAGCGTAATTAACTAACACACCCATCTCCTGCAGCTCTCCCCTCTCTGTCTTAAGCCCCTCCTACCAGATGACCACAGGCATATATGCATTCTTCGTACAGTAACCCAGTGTTTCCTATCATTGTTTTATTTCATCTAATTTCATTGTAGAGCTCTCTTTGTTTATCAGACCACAAATGAGACAGGAATTAGCTGCTAGCCACCCCACAGTCCCTCCACCTCGCTCCCTGCTGCTATGGACTGCAGCTTCACTTCGTTTGTGTTTTGATTAAGGATAAGTATTGAAACCAGGTAGTAAATTAGCCCTGGGCCAAAATGATCAAAGACCGTAGTATTGATAAGCGCTAACGGTATCGATTCTTTTATCGGTACTTTTACACATTTTGGTTTCATCCTGCAGCCTCTCCTCTGTGCTCTGTGCTGGCGCTGAACTCCTGCACACGCACACACACACACGCGCGCGCGCCGACACGACACGGTAATCAGTGAACAGCCGAGCGGCCCGGGTGGAAACGCAGTCAAGATAACTAAAAAATGAATCGAGTTGACGGCAGCCACACTCGTTACTGTAAGTAAAATTAAATCTTAGCGAGTAAGAAGCCAATACTTTATTAATATTTTGGAAATCATGAACATGTACACATGTAGACAGCGATATTCAATATGCTCCATTCACAGTCTCTCATCCACTGGCACAAGGACAGCATGCTAGTTCAGTCTCATCAGGCCTTTACATGCAAAGACTTTCTTATTTTCATGCTCTGTGTTTAGACATGAACCAGACGCCAGTGTAAAAACCTGCTTATCTAACCTTTGAAGTTTTTCAGTGTTTTATTAGAGTTCATATACAGCAAAAGAGCTTACCAACATGGAAACATTTAAACCTAAACCCGAAAAGCAGCAGAAACACTGGTTACAGTGTTCCAGTTAAAATCCGTCGTGTGTGGCTCCTGTGCTGATGAGCACTCGGTGGGTTTCTCTCTAACCGGTGACGTCATGAAGACACAGGAACTTTGAGCTCCTCCACCAAGCATGAAATGGAGACCGACTTTGTGGACTCATAAAATGTTTGAGGTTTTTAAATCCAGTTTGGCCGTTTCCGCTGCGGCAGCGCTCGCAGTTATGAAGCGGAAAATTTGCTCATATCCCTGGAAATCCCTGGCTCGCAGTTATGAAGCGGAAAATTTGCTCATATCCCTGGAAATCCCTGCTGCGCTTCATGTCCACAGAACCTCCCGCTGCATTCAGTCGCTCGCTCTCCTTTAACCTTTATTCACCCAGGGAGCGCGATAGAGCAGGCAGCTCCACACTTTAACACATTCACACTGAGAGCTGAGCTGCACAAACACAACTGGTCTGCAGTTTGAGGAGTCCCAAAGGCTTTTTGAAAAGAAACAAATGATTTCTAGATAAAATGAAGTGTGTTTTCAAATCTCAGTATGCTTGTATCATCCACCAATTTGAAAAAACTATGTTCTGTTGCTGTGGTATATGTGAAGCTTTTGTCTACAGACCAAGACAACTCTGTAAAGGCTCATTAATACTTCCTTTAAGTATGGAAAAAGATACATTAAATTCATTTCACTTCACATATTTCTGAGCATCCTTTATGTTGGCATAACCACAGCCTCCTAATGGCATGATATGGACAGAAGGCACCATCTGTATTTGAATCTAATGTTGAGTATAAATGAGCCCTCAGCCTGTCACACTGTTTATCATAAGCAGAGTTGTAGCCACAATTTTAAAAAGAAATACCTGAATCCTACTTCCTTCCTTGATTCCAGGTGCCAGCTCTGGGCAAAAGCTGATTCGAGTGGATGGAACTGATTCTTAAATCAAATCAGACTAAACAAGTTGGAAACCGAGCTGAATCTGACAGCTGGACAAGATCCAGGTCACAATTGATTTTCTTTTGTGAGAACAGGGACGAAAATTATTGCACCTGAATTTGTACATAACCCATGTAATCATGAAGGCCCCAATCATGTGACGAATGCACTGATGGGAGTAAAGAAGGAAGTAGTATAAAGAGCAAAGGTCAGCATAAGGAGGCAGGTTGGGGTGGTGGATGGGTCATAAAACACAAGACTTTCCCCCAGGAGACTGGTGTTTGTGTCTTGTGTAAAACCAAGTGAACCTTGATTTATTTTAATCCGGCATGTCGGTACATTATGTTAATTACATAACTTCACATTAAGTATATAAAGTGAAAATGCCCAACCATGTTTCTTTTCCCAAAAATGACCTGTCTAACTTTGCTTTCCTAAACCTATCCTACATAAGTTTACATTAAGTACGTAACTTACATAAGTACGTAACATGACAACATCCAACAATGATACTTTCCAAGCCTGACCTTTGTAACTTTATATTAATTACATAACTTTACATTAAGAATGTAACATGATGATGCCCAAACATGATTCATTTTCTAAACCTTACATATGTAACTTCACTTTCCTAAACCTAATGTGCGTAACTTTATGTTAAGTAGGTAATGTGGGAAAGTCCAACCATGATCCTTTCTCTAGACATAACCCATGCAACTTCACACTCCTAAACCTAACCTACGTAACTTTATGTTCCTAAACCTGACCCACATAACTTTACTTTCCTAAACCTAACCTAACTTCATATAAATTATGTTAATTTATGTTTAATATGTGACATGATGATGCAACAATGTTTCTTTTCCTATACCTAACCCATGTAACTTTACTTTTATGAAGATAACCTACGTAACTTTAGATAGATAGATGGACTTTATTGATGTTTAAATCCACACCATGAACAGTGCACATGAGAATGAAATTTCGTTCCATTTGACTCTCTGTAAAAGCAAAAGTGTTATGTAAATAATGAATGTAAAAATAAATATAAAAATGTACATGTATAGACTAATACAAGTCCATCGAGCTCAGATCAGTGAGAGTGTGAGAAGGAGGTTATTGACTGAGTTCAGTGTAAGCAGGTGGTGTGTAAGAGGGTAATAATCTAATGGAGCTGAAAAGTCTGATGGTTTAGGGGATGAAGCTGTTGCAAAACTTGACTGTTCTGCTCCTGATGCTGCGGTACCTTTTGCCAGAGGCCAGACGGGAGAACAGTCCATGGTGGGGGTGAGTGGAGCCCTTGGTGATGTTGCCTGCACGTGTCAAGCAGCGTTTGTGTCCGATTTTCTCGATGGAGGGAAGAGAGGTTCCAATAATCTTCCTCTGCAGTCCTCACCACTCTCTGCAGGGTCCTCCAGTCTGCAGCAGGGCTGTGTACGTTAGGTACATAGCATGATGACGCCCAACCATGATTCTTTTCCTAAAGCTAAACTACTACTTTACTAACTAACTACTTAACTTTACATTAAGTATGTAACTGTACATTAAGGATGTGATGTGATAATGCCTAACCATGATTTTTTCCTTAACCTAACCTACATGACTTTATCTTCTAAACTCTAACCTCGATAACTTTACTTATGTAACTGCATCTCAAGTACTTAACTTCACGTTAATTTCCTAATTTTAAGACCCAACCATGATTTTTTCCTATACCTAACCTATGTTAATTTACGTTAAGTATGTAATGTCACAAGTCCAACCATTGCCCTTAACATAACTTAACTGGTAGGGGTGCTAATTTGTTAGATGTCATACAAACCATTGTATGAGGATATGCTGAATCTGTGTCAATTTGAGACATAAATGGTAAGTTCCCTGTAAATGTCTCTGACTTAACTGTTAGCAGCAGCTCTCCCTGGATCAAATTTAAAGTGTAGCAGGCGATCCTGTTGAGTTGGAAACTCTGTGGCTGTTTATCGTTTTTTGTGATGCTGAACAGGTTTCTGTTACCTGCAGCGAGTTCCCACGAGGTACAAATGAATACACAACGCCATGCTTAAACTCTCACTGGTGTTCCTGCTTTCCTCACTGTGTGTGTGTGTGTGTGTGTGTGTGTGTGTGTGTGTGTGTGTGTGTGTGTGTGTGTGTTTGTGTACGTGTGTGTGTGCGGTTTCAGTGTGGTTTTGGAAACATGTCCTGATTGTGTGGGTTCTGGTTTTGGATTGTTGATTAGCTTCATTAGTTTCCTGCTCACGCTCTCCCTCTCTGTGTTGTGGTTTTGGTCTGGTGGCCTCTCTCTGCAGAATTACAGTCTCAGCTGAACTCCCATCAAACCATCCAGCGCCACTAAACCCAGAAACATTCCTCTATCTTCACTGTCAACTGGAAGCTGCTCAACAGTTATTGGAAATTGTGTCTGATATATTGTCTGTATGCACGAATAACATATAATTCACAGCTGCCTCTTTCTGTGTAGTTTTATTGGCTACTTTATTATTATAAGTACAGAAAACACTGTCAGTGCAGCAGTGTGCAGATCATTTTCAACACCAGCCCCAACTGTGTGTCTTAAAATGTTTTGCTGTTGCTGTTGTTTGTATGTTCTTGTGGTCAATTCAGAGGTTGTACTTGTGTATTTTTAAGGTAGCTGTATTGGTCATTAAGGAGATTCTAGGGGCCTTTAGGAAGTTGTACCTATTTTTGTTTGGTTGTATTGGTCTTAAAGGAGGCTCTTGGGGTCTTTTAGGAAGTTGTACTTTTTTCAGTTGGTTGTATTGGTCATTAAGGAGGTTCTTGGGGTCTTTTAGGAAGTTGTACTTGTTTTTAGGTGGATGTACCGGTAATTAAGGAGGTTCTAGTTGTCATTTAGGAGATTGTACGTGTGTTTTTGGTGGTTGCATTGGTCTTCAACAACGTTCTAGCAGTCATTTAGGAGGTTGTACTTGTTCTTACGGGGTTGTATTGGCCTTTAAGCAGGTTTCAGTGGTCATTTAGGGGGTTGTTCTTGTTTTTAGGTGGTTGTATGGATCATTAAAGAGATTTGAGTGGACATTTAGAGGGTTGTACTTTTTTTTTGTTTTTAGGTGGTCGTATTGGTCATTAAAGATGTTCTAGAAATCCTTAAGGTGGGTCTACTTGGAATTAAGGGGATTCCAGTGGTCTTATAGATGGTTTTACTACCCATAGAGGAGGAGTTCTAGTTGTCATTTACTTCTAGAGCTTCAGTGGGCAGCTCTAGTTGCCATTAAGGACCTACTAGAGGTCTCTCCCTGTCTTATAGGTGGTTGCACTGGTTACTGAAGGGGTTCTCGGGGTCATTGTGGATGTTTTAGAGGTCATGAAGGAGGTTTGAGGATAGTTCTAATGGTAATTGACGAGGTTATAGTAATCTTTTAGAAGGTTATTGTGGCCTTTAGATTGTTCTACTTGTTATTAATGAGGTGTGGTAATTGAGGAGGTTCTTTGGGTTATTGAGAGTCTCGGCATCATCCAGGAGTTTCTAGTGGGCATTTTGGTGATTTCTGTTGTCATTGAGGAGGTTATGGATATCCTGTAGGTCATTCAAATGGTCACTGAAGAGGTTCTAGAGGCTTTAAGGTGGTTCTTGTGTTTTGGGGAAGTTTAAGTGGGTTTTTTAGTAGATTTTAGGTGTCTTTCAGGTGGATAAACACCGATGTGAGACTTAATGGAGCATTGTATCACATCTATACCACTGAAGCTGTTGTGCAGGGTTTACCTTGACGTGTCACACATCCCTATAGACCTGTACACATGTTCATGCGTTTCATATGCTCCAAGCATCCACACAGTCTGAACAGGCTGCTAAAATGGGACAGATGAAGACTGGAATATACTGTGCTTATTAAATACCAGCAATACCACTCTGTCACCACAGAGTGGTGACCTGGTTGAGCTGCTCTCGACAGACTGTTATCAAACATGTCTTTAACATCAGTGTCACACAGGTTAACACCAGCAGCAGGCAGACAGCTTCAAATTAGCAACCTGCTGCCAGCTCTCTCTTTCTGTGTGTGTGTGTGTGTGTGTTACAGCAGCCAGATGCCACCGCAGAAGCAGAACTCGTATTTTGGGCGAGTGTGTTTTCATGTGTAGGTGTGTGACGTTTAGTTGAGCATGTTGCTACATTAGTGATGTGCTCATGTATGTGTTGTGGTGAAGCAGCCCACCTCAAACAGGAGTATCTGCTGAGTCATCTCCTGTAGGTCTGCCACTGTGTGAGTGTTTACGGTGGCAACACACACACACACACGCACACACACACACATACACACACACACAAAACACACACACACACACTCACACACTAAGTCAGGACAAACAGCTCGCTGGGCGTTCAGTGCTGACTAATCACTGCTGGAGGATTTTACAGGTGTTGGAAAAAAACACACACTGGGGCAGCCCTCACACACACTCACACGCCAACACACGCACTTCCTGGTTGTGTGGTAATTCCTTTTATGGTCATCATTAACATGGAAAAGTCTGAATGATGATGTCATCCTTTAATCATCGTCCTGACTGTCACAGTGATTGCTTGTCTGGATAATTTTATATTCATATACTTATTTGTTCCACATTTATTCATTCATTATTAGCAATCAGTCCATTCCTCTTATTTGGGGATTTCTATTTTCATTTCGAATGTATTTATTTGTTTATTTATTTATTGGTGTTGTCACAACCCCGGAATTTTAACTTAAGTATCTTTAAAAATATTGATACCATTTTCAATACCACAAGGAAAAATTTACATTAAGGGCATACAACTTTGAAAAATCTATTAAATGATAAACATAGCAAGGCTATAACATGACAACAAGGACTTTTCTAGGTTAGCAGCAGAGAACAGCAGAACAACTGTAGGACATATTTACAATAAGAGAGAGAAAGCACAGCTGTTACCATTGTAACAATACTGCAGAAAATGAGAATAATTAGAATCCGTGTATCAATTAAACCATATTTTTGAGCACACTGTTATTTATTTAAGTTTTCAAGTCATTTTGTTGGGTTTCCAGCAGAGAGAAAAAAAAGAATAAATAAAATGTCTGCAGTTAAACATTCCACTCTTACCTCCCCATCCACCCCGCCTGTATGTGAAGGTCACTAAAAGAAAAAAAGAATAAACAACACATAAATACAGTGAAAACTACTTATAGTGATCAAAAAGCTTTGGACAGCATCATTCCTATACAAATGCTGTTTACATAATTTGCCTATAGTGATCAAGTAATCTGCCAGTAATTATATTATTTTCTTCCTGTTTTTTACTGTTTGACTCTTCACGAGCCAAGTCATTGTGTGAGTGAAAATCCACTGGATATATCAATTTGTGCGCTGGCTCTAGGTCTGTTGCTCGAACCACAGATTGTACTTCTGCATTTTCATGTGTCCGCCACTGTGGACACCAGGAGTATAGAAATGGACAAAGAGAGAGCCACCCCTCGGTTTGGTTTCTTTTGAACTCATACCAAACTGTAAATCTAAGCAGTGCTGATCAAATATAAACCAAGACAAACAGGCAAAAACTGCCTGTTTCTCCCCTAAAATGTTTTTAGAAACATATTTTAGTGCTTTGTTTGGCTGTGATGTGGGAATTTGTGAACAGGAAGTGAGTGCCATACTGTTTCCTGTATTGTGAAAATGGAGGCTGAAAATGCTGAGATCACACTGTAAAACTAAGCAGTGTTGATCAAATATGAACCAAGATTCTGTAACTGTGCTGCCTGTTTCTCACATTAAATGTTTGCAGCAACATGTTTTAGCTTCCTGTTTAACTGTAATATGAGATTGCCCGTTACCAGCCGACTGCCACATTGTTTCCTGGGTGAAAATGTCAACCACCAGTGGAATCATTTATGGGTCCAGTGTGCTGTAGTGAATTCTAATAGTTGTAAGTTTTCTTCTTCTTGAGAAAAAGTGAATGCCACAGTCCTTTTTCTCTGTTTTCTTTGGTCATGTGGCACCAACTTCAAAAGTATCCATGTATTTGTGGTGCATAGACAGCCCGACAGACAGTTTTATGAAAAGACATCTTTTCAGCAGTGAAATACTTCTAAAAAATATTTATAGGTAATATTTATAATAATTTCTTAGTTTTCTGGTGGATTGAACTGAATTGCTTTATTTTTAGTTTGGAGAAAGCCTGAATTCATCCAGAACCCATAACCAAATGAACTGTAGCTGATATAGTCAAGAATTTGATGTCTTTGTCTTTGTGCTGCTGATAAATTTAGATGATTATAGTAGTTTATTACATAGGCCCAATCCCAATTCCTATCTTAACCCTCAATCTTAACCCTCAATCTCAAAAATCTGCACTCCTGCAAAGTTCTAGTACTGTCCCGATTCTCAGAATGTTGAGTTGAGGGTCAAGAATAAGGGCTGTATGGCCCTCACTTTTAAGATTTTCCAGGACCAACCTTGGCAATAAGTGCTATCCCAGAATCCTTTGCGTATCATCCGCCGAGCTCTGCCGAACCCGGCCGAGTACAGACAATTCAGTCAATTCAAGATGGTGGGGACAAGCATAAGGAAGCAGAGTTATCAATGTGAGTATGTTCCTCGTCAATAGTTGTTTTAAAATTATGATAACCATTGCATTATCTTAGTTTAACGTCACTTTATGGACTATAGACCTCTTTGTAGTGTAACACACAAATTTTTGGTCGCGGGCGACGGCTTGCCTGCCCCGCTGCATGTAACCCCAGTTCTCTGATAACCGAGTATGCTGTCATTCAGTTACAAAAAGTCATTTTTCTCAGTGATAATGTAGTTGTTAAGTTGTTTTAATACACGTGAAATGTTTTCATCGACATTTTTGTAAGATGACTGGACGGTGTCATCTCCTGTAGCTGTAGAGTCTGCAGCTGGTAACGTTACAGCTGCAGGTTAACGTTAGTGATCGTATTATCTGGTGACTTTCCGCTGAATAAGTTACGTCGGTTGTTGTGGTACAGGTTATTTGGTTGAATATCAACTTAAAACCCAAAGACTGAAATGTTAACGTGGATGAAAGTCACCAGATAACAC
>NC_065516.1:4761729-4778438 GCF_006386435.1 Epinephelus moara
TACAAAAAGCAAGCAGCTCCAAAAAAAAACTATGGGAGTGAGCAATTTGTAACTTGTGAACTGTTCATATTCATAACATAATTCTCGGTCACAACGGCAACTGTTCCCCTAGTGATCAAGCATTCTGTTTCAATATGAAATCAGCACAGCTGCAGACGGCATTGTCGAAGATTATTGTTTAACTGTACATTTGTTTTGCTGCCCCTATACTGTCACTTTTTGGAAAGATTTTGTCGAGTATATTCGTTGCAACATGTATGTTCTATTTTCACTACTGTACAAAGATGTGCTGTTTGGATTTTATGATGTCAGCATTTCAAAACAAAAACAATTCTATATCATTAATTTATTATCTTAGCGAAATTCCATATTCATAAGAGAAAATTTTGTAACAGAAAACCCTTGTTCAAAATTTTTATGAATGAAATGCAGCAATACTTAGAAACCATTCAGCACTCCACAAACTCCAAAGCTATAAAGACTCTGAAAATATGTAAACAATTTAATTGTTTGAGCTGCTGAACTTTTTTTAGAGAGACAGAGACAGAGAGAGATGCAGGACAGACGGTAATGACAGTAGCTTACAACAACATTAATGAAAGTAATAATATTATAATTAATAATAATATATTAAAGAGGCAACAGATAGGATTTGTTATTTTTTTAGCTTTTTTAACTTTTCCAATTTATTTTTGATGGTATGTTATGAAGCATTCCTGCGTTGCCATCAAGCACAGGAAAACGTTGCACTTCACACATTTCCATCTTGACACACCCTTTGGGCAGAGGCTGCACCGCCCCCGGTTGTCAGTGTGACGTGGCCAATGTACGTAGTTGTCATAGCGCACATCTGGTTGTGGTCGTGGGGGTCTTGGGGGGAGGCGCTTCTTCTGAGTGGACATCTGTGGTGGTGGAGAGGCGGAGGATGGTCGGCCTGGTGGTGGAGAAGCAGAGGATGGTCGGCCTGGTGGTTTAGAGGCAGAGGAGGGTCGGCCAACTCTGGATGCTGGCTTTTTGGCTTGCTTCAAACAGTGGGCCACTGCCAGGCGGAACCTTTTCAGAGGCGTTGGTTTCTCATTCAGTAGTCCACAGTCTCTCTTGTAGACTAGCCAGGAATTGGCGATGGACAGGTCAAGGGCGTAGCCGAACAGGGGGAAGTACCATCGGCGGGACTTGGCAGGGGTCTTGTAAAGGTGGACCAGCATGTCAGAAAGATCAATACCTCCCATATGCTCATTGTAGGCAGGGATGAGTGATGGGCATGGAATGTCAATCTTCACTTTTTCGTCTTTTCTCCACCGTTTGACTGTTGAAAGAGGCATGATCCCACAGGCATTGCTCAGAGGGGTGACACATTTGTTGTCATACCATTTCACTGCGATAACCCCTTCAGCAGACCGGTAATCAAAAGCTCCACATCCTTTCTTCTTCAGCTCTTTGTCTTCCATCAAGGTAGCTCCACCGATGCGGTTTGATCGGACAGTGCCAATGCACTTGACACCCAGATTTTCCTCCAGGCTGTGGACCAAGTCGAAACTTGTAAAGTAGTTGTCACAGAAGACAACTGAAAGCCGTGGCTGTGTTATGGTTTTGCATAAGGTTGTCACCACTTTGCTTCCTAGAAGTAGCTCCTGCTCCTCCTCATTTAGGTCACGGTTGAAGAATGTGGATGGCCCTGTGGAGAGGTGTTGCAAATTAGCATCAGGCTACAAAAAATTAACAGTGCATCTGGCTCTTGTGGATATGTACGATATAATTCCAATGTTACAGTGATGTCCATGTCAAATAAACTACATTACATTACCTTGATAGAGCAGTAGGTCATGGATGATGCCAGATGAACTGGCACGGCAGAAGATTTTGAATCCCCACTTGTCAGGTTTGTTGGCAATGTATTGGCGGAGAGTGCCAGCCCTTGTGCCTTTATATGACACCATGACTTCATCCACACTGTGCTTGTAAGTGGATGGGATGAGGAGACACTGCTCACGAAGCATCTCAAAAAGGGGCCGGATCTTGTAAAATCGGTCAGCGCTGAGATCACACTGCTGATTATCATTGAAATGAATGAAACGACGTAAGAGCTTGAATCTCTTCTTTGACATGGTATCAGCTATCACATCAAAACGTGATTCGAGGTCCCAGTAGTCATCGATGGCTGGGAAGTTGAAAACCCCCATGAAGAGTAGTATTGCCAAGAAATCTTCAATCTCTTCAGGGCTAGTTTTGATTGGGTCGCCCAGTTCTTGCGCAGAGTACAGATTCGTCTGTACAGCAATATGTTGAATCATCTCGTCGGTGAACACTGTTTTGAAATACTGGAAGGGTGTTTTGATTGCGTCAGGGGGTACAAAACTTGAATCAGGAACCTGGAATTGTTCAATATCAGTATGCTTCCAGATTCTCCTTGTGCCTGTCTTGGATCCTGAGGATGACTTTGGGTCAGGGGAGTCATCCACCTCTGGCATGTTGACTGTTTTTAGTTTGTCTTTCCCTTTTTTCTTCTTCTTACGGGGCAGTGGTGTAGAAGATGTGCTTGTTGAGGGCATCTCCTCCTCATCCAAGAATTCAAAAAAATGATCCCCGACCACTTCTGCATCTGATTGTGGGGGCAGATAGTCTGGATCCTCTACTTTGTCATCTTCGTCGCTCAGATCAGCATCAGAGTCATGAGGATTTTCTGGCACAAGGGCCAGGAAAGTGCGTGGCCTTGAACCATAAATTTTTTTAGGGTCCATCTGTTATTGTAAAACACAGAAACAGAAAGAAACAAAAATTAGTAATCATGCAAATAATATGTTGGTATACCAACAAGTCAATTGTTTTTAATTTTCTATATAGCCTATTTATCATATTATTAAATGTGTGATATTAACAACAGTTTATGATCAGAAGTGTTTTTTTCACAGCAAATATCACATTTTAATTATTTTAGCTAACTTCGCTACCTTTACCATAAAGTGACAACTCAACCGTTTGGTAAGGCATGTTTTTAAAAAATGATTTGACCCTTATAAAACTTATTTTTGTGGTATCAAGTTACATAAATCTGTTTAGTAACATCTTTGATGCTAAACTATGTTAAAAAAACAAACTTACCTTTGGAAATTTCAGAAGAAATTGTCTTCATGTCAGGAGGGAATTTTTCGTTTTTCACTTCCTGTTTGGAAGCTGACTCCGAAGGCATGCTGCTTAAAGGTACAGTGACATCTAGTGGATTTTTTTAGCTAAACATACCTAAACCGAGTGGTAGAGATGGCTCAGTCAGGTTGAGTTAAGTTCAACACATTTATCAATAAGAAATGGTGACTGAAAATGTGCTCTACCAAATGGTGGAGCAGGCCCTTAAAGGGTTAAGACGTATTTGCCTTTGAGGGGTGTCCCATTTTAAAGTCACAAGATAACCCTTAACACTTGGTTTTGAGGGCTAGTGAGATTGAGGGTTGAGCTTGAAAATTAAGACTGAGGGTTAAAATAGGAATTGGGATTGGGCCATAGTTTCTGTTAGATCTGCTTAATGACAGAGCAGTTTAAACTTAACGTTGTTTGGAATCATTAGATCTAATAGAAATATGTAAATATTAGTGTTACAATGATTGGTCCTCGGTGAACTCCTCAAAATGTCACACACACACATACACACACACACACACACAATGTCTATGTAAAGAAAGAATGGGACCCCCCCCCCCCCCCTCCCAAAAAAAAAAAAAAAAAACTGACTGTGTTGACTTGAGTTTTAGAAGCTAGTGGAACAGAAGCCACACAGGAAGTGGTGTCAGGACTTTAGCTCTCTGTGTGTTTGAGTGAGTGTTGTCTGATGTGTGTCAAGTCATCAAAGCAAAGATCATATGTGTGTGTGATACTGTTGTGGGAAATGTGAGTTTGATCTCCACTGAGTCATTAAGGAAGGTGACTGCAGCCGATACCTTGTTGCAACGTCTGATGTAAGTCCAGGTGTGTGTGTGTGTGTGTGTGTGTGACCTCATGACCTCATGAGTATGTCCTCAACATCTGTGTTAAACCATTCAATCTGCGATCTGCGAGCACTTCAAAGGCGTCTGGCTGGTAGTGCTGTCACTGTGGTTATTCATCCAGCACACTCAGATAATGAAACCTCACACACACTGATAAAAAGTAAAAGGGATATTAAGAAAAATAAGAAGAATTTTTAAAAGTCAGATGAGATACAATGTGTAAATAAAACAATTTTAGACTTTATAAAAGGTGGATCTTTTCTCACTGGATTGAGCTTAGCTAGCAGTTTTCTCCTGCTGCCAGTCTTGTTTTCAGCAGAAACAAGTAGTGAACAATAACATATTGCCACCGTTTAAGTCGCTATGTTGAACTTATTTCCACATCCAGCAGTTACAGATCAATATGCTGATTCATCAGGAGTCTTTGTGTTTATGTCACCTGATGAACATCAGTCCAATAGTTGCTCTCTTTTAGCTCTGTTTTTGGTCTCTAGCAACTCCTGATGGAACTTTATGTCAATATCTACAATGTACCTGAGCAGGTGATGTTACCATGGTTACCAAATGATTTGTATTAATATGTATGAGTCACTTGTACACATTACTCATAGGTCCAGTGTGTAGGATTTAGAGGGACATATTGCCAGAAACAGAATATAATGTAAAAAATATGTTTTCTTGAAATATGAATCATTGTGTTTTTGTTACCTTAGAAAGAGCCGTCTAAGGAGGTCGGCATGTTGCACTGCCATGTTTCTACAGTAGCCCAGAACAGACAAACCAAACACTGGCTCTAGATAGAGACATTCAGCCACCGTAGTTAGCAGCCCCTCTGAGACATGCATTGTCAGAGAAACTTACTCTTCAACATTAAAGGACATGGCCACTTTAGAATGAAAATACAGACAGTACCTCATGCTGACAAGAAGTCCAGTGTAGTTTTTTAATCCGCAAAACTCGTTCGGGGTATCGGAGAATAACAGCTAGCCAGGAGTAACAGCTACACTTGAAGTGCACGGAACCCACATTTTGAAAATGTAATAAAACTCCGCTAATGCATTTCAAAAACGTCAGAAGGGCTCGTCCGTCGTAATCCAAGTGCCCTAAAGCCGCGACATGCAAAATTGACTTTACTCCACTTTTATAGCATAATTTCTCACCGTGGTCAGTTAGCCTGCCCTGCAGGAGTGCTGTGTTTACATGGCTTACATGGTTTCCCGGCTAGCTGTTATCCTCCGATACCCTGAACGAGTTTTGTGGATTAAAAAACTACACTGGACTTCTTGTCGGCATGAGGGTCAGTAAGTACTGTCTGTATTTTCATTCTAAAGTGCCCATTTCCTTTAAAAATGTCTTTATTTAGTGTTTTATATTATTTATTTAAATCAGCAGGTTTGCTTTGGAGAGGAAGAGACCTCTGTGGAAAATCACCTCCTGGTAAAAACCTTCTGAACAATGAACACTGACGTAATTCTAACCAGGAGAAGTTTCAGCCGGTAGCAGTCTGCAATCCTCACTGCTAAATACTGATAATCTTCCTAAATCTTACATACTGTTCCTTTAAGATCTCTTCCTGAACAGTTCACAATCTGTAAAAGTATTTTAGTTTAAATCATGTGCTTTCTATGGCACCACTGTACTCCACTAGAATCCTGTACTTGGTCCACTTGGAACTGGACCTTGTTGATCACTTGGTCTGGTTGTTTATTCCACACCAGATTAAAGGAACCATACTAACTAGGCCAACACACCACTGTTTGTTTGAACTTAAGGTTTGGTTTAAAGGCAGCCTTAATGAACAGAAAACAGAAATGTCAAATTTCAAAAAAAAATTTATCATAGAGACTTAAGCCCAACAGGTTTATTTCTTCAAATGTCTGATTAGAATTAGTGTTTGACTCTGTAGTAAAAACTGGAGTATTGTTGTCTCTTCAGTTTGTCCTGACATAACCCAGACCAGCACACACACACCAATGCCTCCGTGTCACTAAAAGTGTGATCCACAGTGTAGCAGCTGTGATGTGACTGTGTCCTGTTTGATCTGTACAAAGTCATCAAAGAACAGGATTAAAGCCCCGACCTTGTTGTGGTCAAACACACACACACACACACACACACACACACACACACACACACACACACACACACACACAGACGAAAGAGACAAATGTGTCTGTCCACCTGTCTTTACATTAATCAGAGAATCTGGTCCTTCCTCACCTTTTCCTCTTTACTCAGAGAAAGAAACATGAACAAAAGGCGAGCAGTCAGAAGAGGAAATAATAAAGAGAATGGATGAGAAGAGGGAAAATATGAAAAGAGAAATGGCTGGTGGTTTGACAGAAAGCAGTATAGTGACGACAGATGTCTTCAGGCGACAATAAAAACAACTCAAGTCAATGTGTGTAACCTGAACAGCTCTCTGCGGAGAGACGAGCTGTATGTTCATGTAATTCATCCTCTGCAAGAGCATTTAGCCAACATGTGCAGGAGGTTTTAATTTGTCTGCAAAGTACTGCACAAGAATTAAAAACAGAATTACATTTTATGAGAAAACAGATACTATCAATTATTAGGGCATGTTACTTATATTGCATAAATAGTAAAGGAAACCACATGACACATAACACTGTGCCAATAAAAGTGCAAACATAAAAATCTAAAATAACAATAAGATTCAAAACCAAAGTATATACAATGCAGTGGCAGCTGCTGGTCTTTCAAACAGGGGAAGCTCACTTTAAGTTTACATCATAAAATGTTAACAGTAACTTATAAAAGGAACATTTAATTGAAGCGTTCAATTCAACCACACTCATACCACAGAACCACAGTAAAACACATCTCAAAGATTTTCAGATGGGTTTACAAATGGTGAAAATGAGCTATATCGAATAAGGAACTCCAGACAGCATTCTGTCAGTAGACTCCACTCGCAAATATCCACATGAAACTGAGCTCGAAATGCGAAGCGCTGTCAATCACAAAGGGGTTCAGCCTTTTAGACAATTCCTCCAATCATCATGCATACACCGAGCGTCCTCTCCCACCTACCGCTCCATTAGGTCCCAGGGAAGCTGAGCCTCCCTGGAAGTGACAATTTTGTCGCATTTATCCAATGATAAATGTATGACAGGGAGGTCGCGTTTGAAAACCAGTGATAAACAGCTGACATTTGAACATCATAATCATGATGTGAAACGCATCCTAGCGCACGTTTGATGCAATGTAAATTCTTATTTTAATGTAAATTCAATAGTGCATATTTGACCATTTCTTCTATGAAATTTTAGGGGAAGTTCAGCCTCCCTTGTTGTCTCAGCGCAATCACCCCTGATACAATGTATACAATCAGTTTCACAGAATCATAAAATATAAACATGTTTACAGTCAAAGTGGGTTGCATATAGATATGTATGTACAATATCAGATCTGAAGAGCTGCTGCTAACTAAAATTATGTTATTAATGCCCCGGCGTTATAAATAAACGGCATTACTAATGGAGCTACTTTTTTCAGTAACGAGTATTCAAAAAAATTACTGCCTCCCCTGTTATAATGCCGTTACTGTTACTCACAATAAAATGCGCTGTTATACGGCTTTACTTGAGTTCACTGAAGCAGCTTTCACCCAAGCAAGCTCCTTCTCAGCGGAGCTCTACAGTTTTTTTCTTTGGTGAGGGCAGGTGAGGGGGAAGGGAGGGAGAGACAACCACATAAGTAATGATGATTGGCTTAGGGAGAGTAAAATTTCATCATAAACCAATCAGAGGCAGAGTAGGGCAGGTATTCACAAGCACACAAGCAGGGTTGCTGCTAACTGCTGTTCTCCTAACTTCTATCATCATGCTAACTTTTACATTCCTGAAAAATGCTGCATTGCTGTTGTTGCATTTCTGCTTACTGCTGTGCTGCTGTTAAAAAAACAATTTGAGATTTTGGGAAAATAGGCTTTTCTTTCTTGCGGAAAAGATCAACATCATTCTCATGTTCATTCATCCATCCAATTTACCGCTGCTTATCCAGAGCCAGGTCTCAGGTAGCAGTAGGCTGAGTAAGGTACTCCAGATGTCCCTTTCCAGAAAAACGCCCAACGAGATATCTTGAGATCTCTCCGATGTTATCTGGGTCTACCCCAAGGTCTCCTACCAGTCAGAGGTATCTGGACAACCTCCAGATATGCCCAGGAGGATCTTGATCAGCCTACATGCAAATGATCTTATTCTTCACTATCCAAAGCTTGTGTCACAGGTGAGGGTCGGAGTGCAGATTGACTGGTAATTAAAAGATTTGTCCTCAAGCTTAGCTCCACCTTCACAAAAACAGTCTGGCACAACACTTGCATTACTGCTGGTGCTGCAACAGTCTACCTGTCAACCTGATGCTCAATATTCACTCTGGCTTGAGGCAGCAACTCACTCCCAACTCGGAGGGAGCAATCCACCGGACTGCAGCCTCAGACTTGGAGATGCTGAATCTCATTCCGACCGATTTATACTTGGCTGCAAACTGCCCCAGTACCTGCTTGAGGTCTGATTATCGTGTCTGTACAGTATATAGAAAGCTGCAGATTGGAAATAGGAAGTAACACTAAGTGTGATTCTGTCAAAGGTTACAAAATCCATGTACTAGCACCTCTAAAGAACTCACTGATTCACACTTGAAAATGGTATAACCCCGCTTGATTACACAGTGATGTAAGCCTCTGTTAGTTGTAGCAGTATATTTGGCGTGCAGATTTGAGAGTGGTAATGATCTTCTCATTGAACTCTCATTGAATTGAAGAAAAGTAAGCAGAATTTCTCAAAATGTTGAAGTGTTGCTTTAACACAAAGATATTAGATATCCTTCTCATCTTGCTCTCAGAAAGAGATAAGTCACTAAAAAAACTCAATATAAGTATTCAATTATTTATTTAAATTCTTTACCTCACTTAATTTATGATTATTTGGGTCTCAAAACAGTTTCATCCTTAGTCTTTAATATGTTTTATTTAGTACCTCTCTCATTTTTGATGCTTCATCATAGCTCATGACCTTAGATGCACATAAACAAACTGCAATGAAGGAAAACAAAACAACTGCTCTAAACAATTTCATTTGTGTTACATTAAGTCATCACGAGAAAAAACTCTCATTGTGAAATAAAGTAATCAAAAATGTATAATATTCCATAAATACTTCTCAAATTACATCTGAAGATGAATAATTTAGCACATGCAGTCATTAAACAGAGTGCTTACAGGAGGACATACAACTTTATCTGGAAAAGGAGGAGAGAGTAACAGCCAGAAGTCAGAAAGACAGTAAGAGAGAAGGTAAAAAGGCATATTTGTGTCAGTAGTTGAAGTTGTTTGGCAGTAAAATAAATGCTTTTTTTTTACTTTTTTTTTTTTTACCATGTCTGGATTCAGAGCAAACATGTTTGCTCCACTCAGAGTCTGAAGTGTACAGAGTATAAATAGGACAATAAATTAAACAGAAAAAACAAACTTTGGTCAAAATGTTGAGTTTCTAACAGACACTGATTGTGCAAAGCAACAATTAGAGGCAACAATGGAGACTCAGGTTCCACTTAAATACACAAACAAAAACATTTATGTAACCTGTCTGTCTGCATTATTTCACACACAAAGACAAATACACACGTGTGAGCATGTAGGTTTGTCTGCATACATAAAGAATGTACACAAGTGCAAATATATTTTATATATGTACACCACCACTGAAAAGTTTGTGATCTCCTGCCACAAAACTTGATTAGGTTCAGTCAGATGTCTCAGAGAACTACTCTATATGTTCTTCTCAAGGAAGGATCCTTGATCAGCTGAATTTCAAGCAGGCTACATCATCGAATCCCGCCTAAGGACTGTTCCAATGTCAAGGATCCTTCAAGTTCTACCGTGTCATTCCTTTAGCAAATTTTCAAGGATGCATGTGTGTATCCCTAGTGGGCATGAAGTGGGCAATGCTCACCATTTGCCGCTAACCTGTTCCAATATGTGTTCAATGAATGCTAGGAGGGAGTCTTACCAAGCCTCCGTAGGACCTGACTCGGAAGAACCCATTCTACCAAGGAAGCATCCTTGACTTTGAGAACTACTAAACATTCTTGAACAGCCTGTTCTCATTCCTAGAGCGTCAATACCGCCACTTTGTCACGCCCCTTAGCGTGTGATATTGACACCAAAGGCACCATTAAGCGTCTCTATGAGGCGCACTGGGCTTTCAATTCATTTAATTTTATTTGTTCCGCCCATGTCCATATGCAGCAATCAAAGTCACAATCAAAAAAAATTCTAATATACATTCCATGACCGAAAAAGGAGCAGGGAGAATAGAGCAATCTTATTTTACCTGCCTCTCTCTCAAAACACAAATAATCATAAGAAATAGATGGTCTGTCAGTTACAGTTAATTACCAGTACCTACAGTTACTTCAGAAAGAAACATAAATAACTAAATAAACAGAAGAATCGGAAGCCATACAACAATGTCCCCTTCAACAAGGGAACAGCTTTTATATGACAATTCAATATAGTCCAATGAATTTACACTGGACTTTCAACTAAGTCAAGTGTAAATTCATTCATGGCAATACTTGAAGCTGAGAGCAACTGACAGAGTATAAAGAACAATAAAGTCCAAGTAGGGCGTGAGGGAGGGGAGCTGGATGGGTCAAACATAAATGGACTTCCACCCAAGAGACCACAGTTTGTGTCCCTGGTGAAAGTCAATATTGTTTTAACATAATATTACAAGATTTATGTACAGTCGTCAAGCACCGTCATAACAAACATATTTAAATCTACAACAGGATCTTTTTTCTAAACCTAACCAAACAGTTTTGTTGCTTAAACCTAACCGTGACCATTTCACAATATTAATCATGTATTACAATGTGTTTCAGCTGTGCATCATCATCATTTCCTGTGCATCGGCATGAGATGCCAAGGGGCTCGATAAGTAATTGGTGTTTGATGACTTGGGAATGACAATGGTTTTAATGGTCTTGACCCTTTTAGGTTGTAGACAGTCCTCGTTACAGATAGATATTACTTAGTGTGAAGGATGTGTTTTGTTCAATAGTTCATCCAGACGAACAACTAAAAGAGACAAAACCCTCTGATTAACAACTGAATGAGAACAATACAAACAAAACAAACTGTAAGCTTAGCATCAAGATGTGAGCAGATTTAAACAGGAACAGGTTCCTGTTTCACTGTCAGTTGCACAATAATGCCTCTAAGAAGCTGGAATTAACTTTAGCGAAGTTCTTCTTCAAACTTCACAATTTCCTCACTTTCAAAAAATGTCTGGTAGTCTAAGACTCCATTTGGTCCTCACAAAGCTACAAGAACAACATCACAAATGATGACATAAGCAGTTTATGTTAAAACAGACTAACCGCATAACAGCCTCAGGGCTCATATAACAGATTTCAACACACTCAGATGCAGCTGTCAGCCAGCTAAGAAAGATGCATCACACACACACACTGACACATGCACTACACACTCCGGACTACAACAGATGTAGCTTGGGTTGCTGTACTGAGTATCATTAGTTTATCTTGCTGATCAGCACAAAACATCAAGTCATACTAGTGTCTGATGGAGGATGTGTTGTTCACACAACAATCTGAAAGTGTTGGACATAATGAATAACATCCAGTTGATATATCTATTCTTAGAGTCCTTCTCGTAGGTGAGCTAAATATGTTGTTTTTCCTGAGGATAGCTTCACAGGAAAGGTTAAGAGGTCATCAGAATTTCTCCAAAGAAAAACAGCCACAGCTTCAAGGATTAGGCTCACTACAAGGACAAGCCTTATCTTCAGGAAAACAAATCAAGGTGAGGAATGGTTGTAAGGAGCTGTAGTGCGTCAAGTATTATCCACACAATCTGGAAAAATACTCTCATTATGGTGTTCCGTGGATGGAAACTCTGCTCCCTGTGGCCATTGTCATCCCACAGAATTAAGGTGTAATGTCAGCAACAGCACTGATGAAGGACACAAGTCCCTCAATCCTTTGGTAGCGAGTAAGGCTGTTCTCTTGAGTGGACGGACTTGTTCATGCTGCACAAGCACCACCTTGAATGGCACTGATCGGGGCAGGTGATGTAGGACACACCAAAATTGTTGGGCAGGTGGACTGTAGATGCATGACTGTGGGTGCAGGTCTTGCTTTTGAGACCGACAGCTCTGCAACAAGGTTTTGAGGTGTTCATATCACGTAGATATTGTTCATAAGTAGATCAATGCAGCTCAAAAACATGACCGGCTATGGGCCCGAACGACGCATAGTGCGTCCAAATTCACACCTGTTCTTCTCTATTGATTTTCTTCGCGACCGTGCATCATAGCGAGAAGCCACGTATATCACGTGAAACAGCGGAATTATAGCTTTCCGACAAGACCAAGCACTTGTTGGTAGTCCAATGCTTTCACAGCAAAAAAAAAATGATAAAGTTACACTAAAATTATGTATAACAGAGCTTTCATACAGCTTTGCACACACATTACTCTTGGATGGATTACTCCCGAATGCAGGGTCACACAGAAATGCCACACATATCACATGGAAGTGCAGGAGCAGAGCTTTCCAGTGATAACACACACATCATTGTACTGTCATCCCATCACGCTATAAATACAGATCAATTGTCTACAAAATAAAAACCTGACAAATTTCTTTACAGCCCATTATACAGATCTTGTTATCAGTCACTTCATATAGTGAGGAATATCGTATCTTACCACGTCTTAGGCTTGCGTGTGTTTCTCCCTGTCTATCCACATTTGTAGTCCAGCTTTCAAGATGCAAATATCTCCATATTGTCCAGTTGACACTCCATCAAACTTTGTATGACAAGACAAGCGCACTTCACCTCTGCGCACACAGACAACTGCGGCCTAATTATGCATGCATGACAGGGCCGTAGTCACCATATACATTGAGAGGGACACGTGCCCCCCCATCCCCCATGCCAATTTTTTTTTACTGCAAACAAAGTGGCAAATATTATCTTGGAGGACATCATTGCACTTGGTTGACTATTTTTTCTATTATCTTAGATGTAAATATTGCATGTTTCTTTCAGATAAAACACTTTTTTTTTTTTTAAGATATTTTTTGGGCCATTTTGCCTTTAATGGACAGAACAGGTAAGTGTGAAAGGGGAGAGAGAGAGAAGGGATGACATGCAGTGTGAAAGGGGAGAGAGAGAGAAGGGATGACATGCAGCAAAGGGCCACAGGCTGGATTCGAACCCGGGCTGCTGCAGCAACAGCCCTGTACATGGGGCGCCTGCTCTACCACTAAGCCACCGACGCCCCATAAAACACATTTTTGACTTGTGAATGAGTCAATGGAATTTCTTGCAATAATGAAAAAATACTGGCAATCATGTCTGCCTGGCACAAACCACATGTTTTGGACAGCTGTGAAGTGACAGAATGTCCCAGCATCATGGTTCTTATATTGCCAGATTCCAGAGAGTCTCCCCTTTTCAGATATGGCAGAATATGTCAGTTTCCAACTTGCTATGGTGAGATACATGTAAAAATGTAAGAATTTAGTAACACAGATGTTTTTTTCATTGATATGAAGATTAATATAAAATACAGGCACATAGAAGGACATGAAATGATGGCAAATCTGGTTAGCCCAGATTGTCCTGAAAAAGACAAGATATAGCATGTGTATGTAGCCTTTATAATGACTGTGATATGAGCTTAAAAGTAAAGGCAGTAAAAATATCCCAAAAACGCCTAGGGCCCATAGGGTTAAACCCTTGAGACCTCAGTTTACATTTTCCTGAGAAGAGACCTTTGTGGGTATATGAATAAAGTGTCTGTTTTCTCTCAGGTTGAGGTAGGGTGACGTTGCTGAGGCTACTGCAAACTTTTTGTGGTAATCAATGCACTCTTGCACATACATACATGGTGCATTTCCCATGGCCTCAGTAGTCTCTGAGGGCCTTCTTGTTCATGATCTTCTCCTTGTTTGTGTGACCAACAGTTACTCAGTTAGTTGCTAGATTTGGGTTGATTTCCAATTTTGCCTGTCTACGGTCCGGTGTACAAGCTTAAACCAGTTTCATATTATTTAAAGTGGCTGAACTATCTAACGCCAACTACAAAAAGTACAACTAAGACTTGCAAAATAGACATAAGAGCATAAATTTGGCACAAATTGAACAGAACTGACAAAGAGGTGACTGGAAACATCCACACCTGGGTCGTAAACCCCTACAGTCATGGCTGCACCTCTGTCTTTCTATGAAGGGGGCTTGTCCTTCTAGAGAATGTTTCTGTAATCCTCATAATCCTGTGGCACGTATTTGGTTTTAAAAATGTTGAAATATCTTTGGTCAAATCAAAATCATGATTTTTAAGTCCAGAAATCCCAGTCTTCAGCAACCGTGCTGGGTGCCAAAAAGGTGCCCTTGCTTGCAGGTCATCAGTTCTCCAGGGTAATGGAGCCTTTGAGAACCCCTGATTGTACAGGTACTTTCACAATGGTAACACTCTCTTAATCCTCTTCATTTGGATGGTGCTCGATATTAAATGAATAAGCAACACAGTTGTTTCTCTGGTGAGGACAGTCTCCAGTCAGTGGAGCAAATATCAGTTTACATCAGCTATTAAAATACATTATACGTTACTTAACCATCACATAGAGAAGAGGATAACATGGACGTTACTGTTGGGAAACAGCAATATGACAAGCTCTCTGAAAAAAACAAGAGATTTATTTTAACATGATGAAAGTTGTTCTAAAACGTCAGAGTACCTCAGCCAGCTTCTTTCCTTTTTATCTACAAGTGAAACTATTTAACAAGTATGTGAGTCCTCCCAGAGGGCTGAGCTGAGATGATTAGGAAGATTAGGAGTTTATAGCAGATGTTGTGACAGGCAGAGTGTAAATGGATATTTTATCTCTAAACTCTGCACCCAAAAGGTTTAAACGAAGAAATGGTATTAAATTATTTTATTTAGAACCCTTGGGGTAGTGTGTGTATGTTGTCTGCCATGATCAGGGATGAGAAATGTGTCTTTCTGTCCTTCTACATATTCTGCATATTTTGTAATTGCTAGTTTTGAAACTGTTAGTGTTGATCTAAAATCAGGCTTCTTCTCTGAGTAATCTGATTATGCTTTAATATGCTATAATAGCTTTAGATATCATCCCTTGAGTATCTGTACTTGTGGCCCTGGAACATGTATGGATCCATGCACTGATTGACTCTGCCTCCAATCTACAAATAGAGCACAGGTGTGGGATTTGCCGTTTAGGCAGACTGAGGATGGCTGTGTAGCCGAAACATTTCTGGTCAGTTTTCTTTTGTTTCTTTTGTTTTTCACACTATGGTAGCACTTGTTTTATATTTTTGTATCTATTTTTTGGACCATTAAACATGCTACCTTGACATCCATCAACCTCTGGAGTAGACAATCCATTTTTCTGATCAGTGTGCAAGCTTTTCCTGCTTTCTTCCCAAAACTACATGTAACAAAATCTGTTTCTTCGAAACACTTTGCATACATACACCCAGATTGCCACGCACAGTCCTCAGCTACTCTGGACACGCATACCTTGCTTCAGTCCCTCAGGAGAAATACAGAAGTGATAAGTTAGTAAGGAGGCAAGGGTGTGGCCGCCTAGAAGGTGCTTGTGATTGGGAAATGCAAGGGAGAGCTTGTTGTTCCCCAGGAAATAGTTTGTACCAATCAGAGGCCTGACAGAGTGTTGTGGTAGTTTATTTAATTGAGCTGACAGTTCCTTGGGAAGACTCAGTGGAAGAAGCCTATGAAAGAAAAAAGTTTAGATATGCAGACTTAGGAGCAGAAGCTGAGCAGCGAGGATGGAAGACTAGGATTTGTCCAGTGGGAGTGGGGTGTACGGGATTCATAGCAAGATCAGCTGTCTCGTTCCTGGGGGAACTCGGAGTGCGGGGACAGATTTAGAGGAAGACAGTGAAGGAAATGTCAGATGAAGCAGCTAGATCTAGTCAGTGGATTTGGATGAGGAGGAATAATGTCAGCTGGGGGCCAGCAGGGGGAACTACTAGGCAGGGTACATAACTCTTTGAGATCAGGTGGAGAGATCCAACAATCAGTCCTCTCAAGAGAAAATCCAGGAAGAGGAAGATTATTTAACCCTATAGGCCTGAACGACGCATAGTGCGTCCAAATTCACACCTGTTCTTCTCTATGGATTTTCTCCGCAACCGTTTGTCATAGTGAGAAGCCATGCACATGATGTGAAACAGTGGAATCGTAGCTTTCCGACAAGATCAAGCACTTGTCGGTAGTCCAATGTTTTCACAGCGAAAAAAAATGATAAAGTTACACTAAAATTATATATAACAGAGCTTTCATACAGCTTTGCACACACATTACTCTTGGATGGATTACTCACGAATGCAGGGTCGCACAGAAATGCCACGCATATCACATGAAAGCTCAGGAGCAGACATACATCATTGTGCTGTCATCCCATCACGCTATAAATACAGATCAAGTGTCTACAAAATATAAACCTGACGAATTTCTTTACACTCCATTATACAGATCTTATCAGTCACTTCATATAGTGAGGAATATCGTATCTTACCACGTCTTAGGCTTGCGTGTGTTTCTCCCTGTCTATCCACATTTGTAGTCCGGCTTTCAAGATGCAAATATCTCCATATTGTCCAGTTGACACTCCATCAAACTTTGTATG
>NC_065516.1:4778624-4799464 GCF_006386435.1 Epinephelus moara
CAAGATATAGCATGTGTATGTAGCCTTTATAATGACTGTGATATGAGCTTAAAAGTAAAGGCAGTAAAAATACCCCAAAAAGGCCTAGGGCCCATAGGGTTAAGTGTGGGATTGGCCTATTTGAATCCCTTTTGTTTGAGACCATGCTGCCAGGTGAGTGTGATTGCTGATTCTGTGAGTTAATCTCCCTTAACTTTAGCTTATATTGGAGTTATGATATGTAGCATGTGAAATAGGGTATGGTGAAAGTGCTAGGAAAGGTAGTATCGGCACGGTCACTACCTGGAGCTCGCATAAACAAAGCCTGGGTTTTTTTGAAGGTGGCAGTGCTGTTTGGGCTGAGAGAGCCTGTGAGCTTATCTTCTCTATCTCCTTTAACTTTAGCTTATATTGGAGTTATGATATGTAGCATGTGAAATAGAGTATGGTGAATGTGCTAGGAAAGGTAGTATCGGCGCGGTCACTACCTGGAGCTCGCATAAATGGAACCTGGGTTTGTTGAAGGTGGCAGTACTGTTTGGGCTGAGAAAGCCATGTGTAATGTAAGGTAAAGGAGGTTGTTGGGTCGGTGTGAGGAGCAGTGAGAGCTGGCATTAGGGGAGTGTCTCTGGGATGCCAGAGATCACTGTCTAGCCTCCTGGAGGTGTCGTGGGACCAACTAGATGAAACACTGGTGAAAGGAGGTTCCCGCCTGATGACCCCAAAGACGTGTTAGTTATCACTGCTCATTGGTCTGTATAGTTTCGGCGGCAGTAGCTCGGTCCATAGGGTTGGGAACCAGAGGGTCGCTTGTTCAAGTCCCCGTCCGGACCAAAAATATGGAGTGTGGACTGGTAGCTGGAGAGGTGCCAGTTCAAGGTGCCAGTTCACCTCCTGGGCACTGCCGAGGTGCCCTTGAGCAAAGCACCGAACCCCCCCAACCACTCGGAGCGCCTGTCATGGGCAGCCCCACTCTGACATCTCTCCACTTAGTGCACATATAGGTCCAGTTTGTGCATGTGTGTGTTCGGACCTGTGTGTAATTGACAACATAGTGGAAAAAATTGAATTTCCCCTCTGGAATTAATAAAGTATATAAAATTAAAAAATTAAAATAAGCCTTGCCATAATAGCTTATCATAGGGCTTAGGAGGTTATTCACTGAGCACTGATCTTTTATCTAGAGCACAAATTTCTTGTGTTTATTTGAACTTAGATATGCCTCAGCCTCTGCCTCCTCAGTGTCCTCATCACCACAGGCCTCCACATCAGCCATCCCATCATCAGCCGCCCTCACTGTTTAAGTGAAGTGTGTCACATATGACCTGTCTTCTAATCCATTCAGTGCTGCAGACAAATATTTCACTGCATTATTACTGTAAAGTGATTTATTTCATTCTCCTGTTGCCCCTCGTTTCAAGGGGGAAACAATTACCATAATAATGTAATTGCGGCAGGCCTTGATTTTCAGTAGTCATTGGGCTTCATCAGAGTAAGCTTATGAAAGCCACAGTGTGCAGGAATTTCTCCCATCTAACGTTGAAATCATATATTGCATTCAAACGGATAGCGCACTCTAGCGCCTCACTGTTTCAAACGCGTATTGCAACAGCGGTAGCCGCTGTGTACCCAAAAGCTATGATAACATTGATGAAACCATGTCATCCGATACTTAATGGAGTATTCATTCAGGCTCCTACACAGACACATGCGACGCGAGTTGACAAACCCCCTCCTCACCATGCTGCCTGTGTTTACAATGTAGGACTGTTGGGGATGGTGGGGGGTAGCATTCTCCTTTACGAGTGTGGCGGGTGCGTGCAACCTGGGTTCAAAGCTTGGTTTGGTATGAAGGTTGTCAGAAAACACTTCTCTCCATGCTGCATGTATTAAAGAGACTTGATTCCTCACACCGGGTCCATCACTTCTTCAGAGAGGAGAATTTAAAAATAATAAAATAAATAATAATGTAAATAATAATAAAAATAAATTAATAAATAAATTAATAAAAAGAATTTAATAATAATAACTACAAATACTACATAACTCATACATACTTCAAATCAGTCAGCCCCCGTTAATGACCAAAACGTATGCAAACAGGAATGTAGAAAATGCACGCACTACCATTAATGTATGTAAGAAGGCATAAATGACGCATACATACATGAATAAAAAGGTAAAGTCATAATATTTAATTCAGTATCAAACAATAAACTCAAGAATTCGACAATCCATGACCTGGAGATGAAGCTGTCCTTAGTGGTGTGAGACCGGATGCAGGCACGTCATGGTCATGACGGCTGGGGCTCGATCATCCTGCTTGCTCTCTTCTACGACACTAATTTTAAAATTTTATATACTTTATTAATCCCCGAGGGGAAATTAAATTTTCACTCTGTTTGTCAATTACACACAGGTCCGAACACACACATGCACAAACTGGACCTATACATGCACTGTGGAGAGATGTCAGAGTGGGCTGCCCATGCCTTGCTCAGGGGCACCTAAGCAGTTCCCAGGAGGTGAACTGGCACCTCTCCAGCCACCAGTCCATGCTCCATATTTTGGTCCGGACGGGGACTTGAACAGGCGACCCTCCGGTTCCCAACCCAAGTCCCTATGGACTGAGATACTGCTGAAGAGGTCCTTGCAATGGCAGCTTCATCCTGGCGGCGCTCTGGGCTATTTTCTCAACCCTCGCACTGTTTCATAATTGCCACGTTTTCAGATTGACTGCAGTTTAGTGGTAATGATACACCGCTCGGTTGTATCATTAGTTGTAAATAGTTTAATGTAATTTGAGCTGTCTTCCACAATTATATCCATCACAGATTCACTATCTCTACGATGTCATCCATAACTCTGTGCTCGGAATGTGCCTCAGTCCGCGTCATATAGAGTAGACCGTAGGGCAGCCTCTTATCAGCCTAACCATTTCCTTATCTCTCGTACATTAAGGGAATGCATAGTAGCTGGTAACTAATTTTAAACTCAGCGAGATGGCTGTGTGATCGCCCTCTCGTATGCGGATGGCATCACTGCGCCATAGATGTTCCATTTGTTATAGCAGTGATCCAGAACATCATTCGTCTACTGCCTACAGGGGAAATTCAGCTGGTGAGTATACTCTCAAAGATGCCCATGTAATCTCTAATCCTCAAACAATTTCAAACACAACTCCACAATCAGCTTCACTGTAACTCGCAGCATTCACAGACAAAGCACCTGTCTTCCACTGGACACATTTTCCCCACAAATGCTACATGCTAATGTTTTAGCACAAGCCTATGGCATTCTAAATTGTATAAATTAACCTAGCCACTAGCAGACTCTCCTCTGCTCATATGAAGCCAGTGCCAACAGCAACATTTAACAAATTAATTTCTACTAAATTAAACCAGTAGCATGGCCATCTGACCTTTCTCAAGCTGTTTTGGCCATTTGCAACCTGGTGGTGGTCTTTTGTGGTCTTCTCATCTGCTACCTCTCTATCAAGTCTGTGTCATAGTTGTCCCATCGCCCACCTTCATATTTGATGGAGTCACAGTCATGCATCAGCCATTTGCCATTTCTGTTTGGTTGTCACTTCGTTATTTGTGCTATATATGCTTGCTGTTCAGACCTTTCTTCCTTGCACTCATTTATATGATTCAAATTCTGTCTGCCTCGATTCAGTTTGGCCTGCTGCCATTTGTCACATGTTCCCAAAACTCTCATGGTCTACGCGATCTCATGCTGTATGCACAGTAATCCATGGTCCTATAAATATCTTATCACAATTTCTGCTTTGCTGATTTATTATCACTGGCCTTGGGATCTATTCTGCTGTACTCATTTATTCAAGTTGGTCATAAATAAGCATAATTCTATTGGTTCAATTATTGTACCTTGCTTGCATTCATCATGCTGCTCACTCATTTATATGGCCTTCAGGACCTCACCCAAAACAAAATCACGGTGTGTGGGACCTCATGCTCTATGCACAAACACCCATGGTCTTTGGGATGTCATGCAAATGCTCTATCATGGCCTGTAAGACCTCATGCTGTGTGCTCTAACACCCAAGTTCTCAGGGACCTCATGCAAATGCTCCATCATGGTCTGTGGAACCTCATGATGCTTGTCCACTAATTGCTCACCTTTATCACTTCAAAATCCACTATCATGCATCACCCATGATTATGTCCTCTAAGTTATCCTACCACAATTTCTGTCTTGCTGATTTATTATCTGCTGGTCTTGGGACCTGTCCTGCTGTACTCGTTTATTCAAGTTGGTCATGAATTAGCATAATTCTATTGGTTCAATTATTTTACCTTGCTTGCATTCATATGCTGCTCAGTCACTGATATGGCCTTTGGGACCTCACGCAAATGCAAAATCACAGTGTGTGGGACCTCATGCTCTATGCATAAACACCCATGGTCTTTGGGATGTCATGCAAATGCTCTATCATGGTCTGTGGGACCTCATGCTGTATGCTTCAACACCCATGGTCTTCGGGACCTCATGCGGACTTAATTTTTTTTTTTTGGTCTTTTCTGACCTTTTGTTTCTTTCTACACATGGTCTTTAGGACCCCAGTCTGTCTGTACACTGTAATTTCTTTTCGGTCATCGGACCACTATTTGCCTTTGTCATGATGACTTTAATTTCTGTTTGGTTGCTGGACCTTATTTTACTTTCACTATTTTATTTGAGTTGGTCTAGTTATATACATATAAACACCCCTGGTCACCAGGACCTAGCACCGGTATTTTCAGTTTGGTCATCAGACCCTTAATTTCTGTTGCTGTCATGCTGAAAATAGCTGACTTTAATTTATGTTTGGTCGCCAGATCTTAATGGGTTTTTTTTTTTTAACATTCTATTTAAGTTGTTTGGTCTTATGACCTTTCATTTCAGTTGGTCCTCGTTGACCTTTTATTATGTTCAATGTATAGACACCCATGGTCTGCAGAACAATGCACTTTTCAGCTTTCCTTTCTGGCATATCACCATCATTTCCGTTGTCACAGCATACTTCATCTCTGGCTTTCATATCATTTGGTTATTAGACCTCAACACATTTCCTTGCTGCTTTCCTTTTCAACACTTATTTCACATCTATCATCATCTACTAGTTCATGGCTCCCTAGCTGTCATCACAGACATATTCCTACCACACGTTTCTCATCAGAGTTGAAACAATTTAATTCAGGGCTTATTTCTGTCATATGCTGAACACATATCCATTCCATGGTCTTTCATGTTTTCCTTTTTGTGTGTTTCTCTAGCTGCGCATCTCCCTGTAATTTTCTCTTTACTTATTTATCAGAAGCCTGTTGCCTGCTGGTAAGGTAAAGATCACCTCATGTCAATTGGTCGGTTGTCCTTCTCCCTTCTTACTCTTCTTCTGTGGGGGGGGGGGGGTCCCTATTCAATTATGGATTCATCTCCCTCCTTAAATCATACCATCTCTACGCGGTCTAATCGCCAAAGACTGTTCACATTTTGCATTCCTATGTGCACGATTTTGAAAGAGGTTCGACTGTCTGTGTTTTTCCCATCCATAAAAAGTCTTCAGAGAGTTGTTTGACCAAGAAGCAGTGAAGAAAATGTGACATAACCTGTGGGACAGACATACGTGCAACAAGACAGAGGAAGGGTTACACAGTATCATGTCATAACTCAGACAGCTACTTTCAACAAGTCAGATAGTAATAGTCAGTTGGATGATGTTGATGGTGAGGAGAAAGATGTGGACTGCACTCAGACAGTCAGATAGTCAGATAGTCACAGTGTGGAGACAGAGAGGGAGGACAGCTCAGCTCCTTCAGATACACACAGAGCCAAATGCAAGATGCCAGCAGAGAGTGAAGACAGCCAGGGAGGTACCTCCAGTGGAGAGCAAGGGGGCAAAATTATCTTTCTATTTTGTCTCATATTGTGAATTTCTGTAACAAATAGAAGAATAAAACACATCGGACTCTGTAACCTAACATTTTCTTCAGACTGATTAAGTAATTGCATTCGAAACACAGACTTAGTGTGCAAAAGACTTTACAAGTCTATAAATAACTGAATTTCTGATTACTGAAAAAAGATATTGCAACATTACTGTCTTGTATGTTGGATGTAACTGAGGAGGCATCAAAACTTATTTTGATTTGCTGTGTACAAGGTAATTGTATTACACAGAAGGCAACGAAGGACTTGTATCAGCATTGAACCCCAAATGTAAATGATTATTGTTATTATTATTTTTCTTTGCCCTTTTCTTTCTCTTAATACTATTATTCCTATTTAGGGACCTCGGCTGAAGGACGAAGTTTTTGCTTCGTTTATTCTTTATTCTTTCTCCCGCCGCCTCTTTAAGGCCAAATTTGACCCCCTTAACATGCTCAAATCCTCACCAAAATTGGCACACATGTCAGGACTGATAAAATGAAAAAAAAACAAAACCCAAAAGTGCCAAAATGGGCTCTCTAGCGCCACCTATACACACTAAAATGGCCACTGTGGCCTGTAGGAATGTGGTAGAAAGATCAAACCAAAACTGGCTTGTTCGTCTCATCAAAAAGATCAAACCAAAACTGGCTTGTTCGTCTCATCAAGGCCTACAAATCACATGCTGACACCCCTGACCTAAATCCTTTAGGATGTGAGCTATTTGCCCTTTCAAAGTAAAATTTCGCCTCAAAAATCCTCTTGATCAAAAAATATCTCCTCCTAGACCTTTATCGTATTGGCTTCATACTCACACACATGACAGGTCAACCCCTGCTGAACACATCTTCTGAATAACTTTGTCATTACTCGAATGGTCTGGATTTTATGGCCTCTTCAAGGTGATGTGCCACACAACTTCCTGACGATCTTCGCGGCACCTAGACACACTAAAATGGCCGCTGCGGCCCGAAGGAATGTGGTAGAAAGATCAAACCAAAACTGGCTTGTTCGTCTCATCAAGGCCTACAAATCACGTGCTGACAACCCTGACCTAAATCCAACAGGAAGTGAGCTATTTGCCCTTTCAAAGTAAGATGTTGTTTTTCAAAAATGCTCTTTTTCAAAACAATTCTCCTACACCATTTATCGTATTGGCTTCATACTCGCACACATGACAGGTCAACCCCTGCTGAACAGATCTTCTGAATAACTTTGTCATTACTTTAACGGTTTGGATTTTATAGGCGCCCAGAGGTGGCGTGACGAAAAACCTCCTTACGATCTTTGTGCCACCTACACACACTTAACTGGCCACTCAAAAAATATCTCCTCCTAGACCGTTTATCGTATCGGCTTCACACTTGCACACGACAGCTCAACACCTGCTGAACAAAATTTTAGAATAACTTTGTCATTACTCGAAGGATTTGGATTTTATGGCCTCTTAAAGGTGACGTGCCACACAACTTCCTGACGATCTTCGCGCCACCTAGACACACTAAAATGGCCAACATCCATCAAAAATCCAACAGGAAGTGAGCTAGTGCCTCTGAAAATAACATGAGCAAATGTGGAGAAATTGTCAGCTGTGAGCTAGACATCTTAAACTTGTGACCAAGATTGTATTTTTGACTCCAGAAACATATAAACTATATGTCTGCATTCAGGATGAATGTATTTCTCTGCCGGTGTGCTCAGATTGACGATTGGTCCCACGGTTTGGGAATTAAAGGGAGAAGTTCGACACATTTTGAAGCCATCTCAATCTGCCTGCTCTCACAGCTTGTCCCTCCCTCTCTTTGACAGACTCAGGATGATTGAAGGGCAGGGGCGAAAAGGAAAAAAGGGCACCTACTGCATGACATGGGCCCCCATTGATGCGCAAGAAGCTCAAGAGGGCGGCCAAAAGGGTACATCCGCTCATTTTCATCATTTAAGAGGGCAGCATATAGGGCAGGTCCTCTCATTTTTGCCACTCAAGAGGGCACTTTAGTGCAGCGTTTTCAACCGAGGCAGCACACAGCCCTCTGTTTGTGTGCGTGACTCACAATCTCTAAAGTAGAGATTAAAGCAGCAGAATCTCCATTTGAAACAGCATCTACACATTATATATCAGTGTTTTCCATCTCTCACATACTACTACAGCCTTTATCACTGATAATACTGTTGCTACTTTTGTGATTATTACTGTTAAATACATATTGTAACGTACTGTCATATAAAGTCCCTCTTTTGACAAAAATGACCTTGTATACCCTTGACATTACATGTTTTCTTGAGATTTCGACTCTTACGAATAATTTGCACTGTCTACTGTCTGTGAGCTGGAGGCCAAAACGGCGAGACTCCAAAATCCCACCCAGCGCTGCTCGCAGCTTTAATATTATTATTATCATTATTAATATTATTTATGGTATGATTTTAAAAACCTTATAAAAAGATTGTTGAAAAAAACATTGCTGACCAACAATGATTATTACACCTGAAAGGCGGCAAACATTTTTCAAGCCTCTACACCAAAGGCAGGAGCTTTCCATTTTCATGTTGTTTGTCTGTCTGTCTGTCTGTCTGTCTGTCTGTCTCTCTCTGTCTGTCTGTCTTATTCTTGTGAATGCAATATCTCAAAACGGTCATGAAGGATTTTCTTCAAATATGGCACAAACATCCACTTTGACTCAACAACTGATTAAAATTTGGTTGTCAAAGGGCAAAGGTCACCATGACCTCACACAACATGCTTTTGGCCTTAACTCAAGAATTGATACTCTAATTATCACAATTATTTCACACAAATGTCTAACAGGATAAAATGATGAGGTGATGACATTCAATATCCAAAAGGTCAATGATCATCTTCACTGTGACATCATAATGTTGTGCATAAAACGCTTTTCTGGTCATTACTCAGCGTCATATCTCAGGAGCAGAAGAGGAGACATTTGCTCAGATACTGATTGGTGACTCTAATCTTAAAACTGTGCTGATTGTACAGATTTCTGTGTGAAGCATCCATGTTTTGGAATTTGTAGCTTCTTTGCAGCAATATCCATATTTGCATTTCAACTGTCACAACTACATATGACTCTGGATGTAAACTGTAAGTGAGTCTTGACTAGTTTGCAGAGACATACAACAGTGAGGCAGTAATTGTAGTTTATAATGATGGTGTTTCTGCTCTTTGCTGCAGTTTGAACATGAAGAAAGTCACAGATCTCAGATTCAAGTGAAATATATATATTTTTTTAAAGGATGACAATCCATTGCGAGTCGACGCTGACTAAACTTTCTCTGTCTGATGCCTTCAGAGAGTCAGAGGCTCAATTTAAAAAAAAAAAAAATTGGATCTCTGTGTGTATGAGACGTCATCACCCTCTGAGCCAGAGATCAACAATGAAGCTTTGAACCTTTGAGGCCTGAACCTCCGACTTCTTATAGACGTAACTAACACCTGGGCTTACTGTGCGTGTGCGTTTGTGTGTGTGTGCGGGTTACATAAAGCACTCAGAACTCTTTGGAGAGAGAAAAGTAGAACGTTAAAACACACACAAACACACACACACACACATAAGAGAGAAAGACATTCATTTGTGATGAGTCACAAAGTGAGTAAAAGAGCAAAAACTCTGATGACAAAAAAAGTTTCAAAAACGTAAAGAGATCTGAAGAACTGCTCTCTGCATCATCTGTGGAGATGTGTGAATAAGAGGTGACAGAGGAAAAGATCAATGAAGGGAGAGCGAGAGAGGAAATGAGGAAGAGCAATGATTAAGAGAAAGGATAGTAAAGAAAGGTGAGACAGAGGAAGGTAGCTAATGAGGCAAAAGGAGAAAAGGAAGTCGGACTGAAATAAGGAAACAAAGAAGGAAAAAGGAACAAAGAGAAATACACAATCAAGAGAGCAAAGGCACAATGGAAAAGGAAAAATGAATAAATTAATACATATAATTTCTGGCTACACCTATCTGTTAAATTGCTGCTTTTTGAGACTTTACCATCATGGTCCTTACAGCTTCATTCAGACAGTATTTGTCACCTGGATATTTTTTCATTCATTCATTCATACACTTGGTATGACTGAAACACATGGAGAGACTGTTGATCAGATTATTAAAAGGGTTTTTATGACCTCTTTCACACCAGTTGCACCATGAGGGGGTAATAGTCTTTATACATCAGTCCTTTTAACACCCTAAAATTGTTTCTTTCACAGTGTTTCCTGGTTTATGAAACTGATTTTATTAATTTTTCCTGTCCTTTTTTGTGTTTGTTCAGCAAGTTCTCACTCCCAACTCGTCCGATACTCCTGCTTTGTCAGTGGACGTCGGCATCAGATGCCAATGCGTAGAGGCGCCCTTCGTGGCAGTATGAAACGCAGTGGGCGGTGGCTGTTTCTGACACTGCCAGTAACTACTGTAAAGAGCAGGAAAGTCCCACAGGGCAGGTTAGAAGGGAGGTGGATGGGTCAAACAAACTTAGAACTTTTTCCTGGGTTAGTGAATTGAGCATTAGCTCAGCAAGGACACAATGTCAAGCTCAGCTCACATCCCACTTACATCAGCTGATCTCAAAGAGTCCAATCAACTGATGGATCAGCTGACTAGTGGAAGGGAGTCAGCTGATCATGACTCCTTTCTATGCAACAAATTGGTGAATCTCATTTAGGGCGCCCTATTTAAACTGCTATTGCCTGCCCACTGTTGCTGCTTCCTCTGCAAGCCACTCTGCAACCCGCCTCCACCCCAGCTCCTCCTGTTAGTGATGTGTCGGTCGCGAACGAAACGGCTCATAGAGCCGGCTCTTTGAAGTGAACGACGGGAGCCGGCTCCTGGTTGGGAGCCGCTTTGTGGTGTTTTTTTTTTTTTTATTCTGTTCAAGCCGCATGTGATTGGTCAATATGTGTGGTGTCGTCTGTGTCCGCGGTGAGCAGAAGGGGGAGGGGCGGGGGTTACAGGCACACACAGCACAGTGAGCACATGAACAGGAAGGAGGGAGACAGGGAGAGAAAGAGAGCAGGCACTACAGAGAGAGACAACATGCTGGAAAGGTAAAAAAAAAAAGTTGAGAAAATGAATACAGCAGGAAAAGCAGTAAAATTTACATTAGTAATTTATTTTACACATAATTTTATATTATTGTTGGTAATAAATTAATTTAAGCAACAAAAATCTGAGGAGCCACTTGGGAACCGAAAGAGCAGGCTCTTTTTAGTGAGCCGAGCCAAAAGAACCGACTCTCTAAAAACAGCTGGAATTCCCATTACTACCTCCTCCTCATGCTGTGTCTGACATATCAATGTCACTCTGTTTATCATTGATGCTGGCTCTTTCCTGTTCCCGGTGGGTCTCTGCTGCTGCTCTCTCCACCTTAGGTTTTCACGTGGAAGGGCAGAGAGATGTGCTCTCTCTGTCTCAGGCTCTCTGTGTAGGCCTAGGAAAGGCAGTGAGGTCCCAGAACAGACCCATACCGCCAAATATAATACTGCAAATGGAAATGGTTTTCTCTGACTAAGTAGCCCTGACTGAAATTAAAATAATATTTTAATAACAGCTTAGTGTGCTAGTATGTGTAGCCAACACATTCTCCTCTCAAACCGTCACATGTGCTTTGTCAGTGGCCTTTCACATTTACATTTTATGTGCTAGGTATCCTCCTGCATCTGATGTTCCAGGATGCCGCAGCCAACACAGAAAGTGTAGGGTTTGTTGACCCAGCCACCTCCCTTTCCACTCACCCTATAGAGACTCTCCAGCTCCCTATATTACATCATTACCAGCAGTGTTTCATGCTGATGCCATCCAGCAGCGTATCACAACACAGTGGAAGGTTCTATCCGGCCATGTTACAAATTGACGTCGCCAAGGAATGTATCATACTGCCAAGAAAGTTGGCTTTTATCGTCTGTGTCTGACACCAATATCACTGACAAAGTGGCAATATTTGATGACTGTAAGTATGTTTTTAAAAGAGAATTTAAGCATGAACATACCTGTCAAGTTTTGGATTTCAAAATAAGGTAAATTTTCCGGCGCCCTCCCACCACCCCAACCAAGCTCCAGTATCCCTTACATTTTAAGACAGGTGTACACAGAGGCGGTCCTGGCTAGTTTTACGCCCTGGGTGAACCATCCCTCAGCGCCCTTACTTATTCATCCTTCAAAAACAGCATCAATAAGTGATTAACATAGGGGGGATAAAAAAAATAAAAAAATAAAATAAAAATCAACCAGCCACCCTCCTCCCCTGACAAGTAAAGAGGTTTGTGGGCCGTTACCTGCCACAAAGACAGAAATGTGAACGGCTCGTTTCTCCTCTGACATGCCACATACCTGTGTACCGCCACGGCTCGGTTGTCCAGGTACTACTGGGCAGTCATGACACCAACGAAAGAGGAAATTACTGGACCTGGAGTCGGACTTCTCTGTCGCCGGTAAGCCGTTATCTTGCGCCGCAGAGCACTATGAGCCTCCGCCATATTCCTGTCTGTGACCCCCGTTCAACCCACAACTGCCAGGATTCTCCTTTCCTTTCTGCTGCTGGTTGAAACGTGATAATAGGGGCACCCCAGCGCCCACTCCACTAACTTGATGTGGAAATGAGCAGTAGTCTAGAAAACTGGCGAGTTTCACATAGATTGCGCCCTGGGCAGTCGCCCACATTGCCCATAGCAAAAACCGTCCCTGGGTGTACAGGAAATCTAAAATAACCACTTGTCAACCAGACCCGCTGTTGACACTAACCTTGCGACAACTGCCACCCAGGCTACTGCAGGTGGCAGTTCTAGCGAGGCTAGTGACAGAGTTCAGTTTGGAGAGGCAGAGGAATGTTTTTGTTTTTTTTTAATTATATTATAATACGGGAGATTTACAGGAAAATACTAATACAGGAGGATGGCAGGAAAGAGGGGTAAAATACGGTAGTTTCCCAGCCAAAACGGGAGACTTGACAGCTATGAGCATGAAATGAGCAGAAACTGTACATTTCCTGTAAAAACAGAACTGTATTTTAGAAATACACAACACATGAATGTACTGAACAAGTGACACGCCATCCCTGAAAGTCCAAAACTATTTGACGAGTTGAGATGAGAATGATGAGAATTGTATTGTTTTAAAAACTAACACTTGTCTCTTCAGTTAATCTTTCTGAGATTGCTTCCATTTTTTCACTGTTAAAGTTTTGTAGGGGAGTTTTTTTTTCTGCTCATAGACTGGTCAGATCGTAAAGCCCCCTTTAAGGCACACTGTCATCTGTGACATTGGGCTATATGAATAAAACTGACTAAACTTTTTTGTACTAAAACTGTCAAACAGTTTCAAACATTTCAATTAAAACTATCCTGTTTTTCAGGTGTTGTGGTCAGAGAAAAGCAGACACAAATCTAGTGTCATTGCCAAAAATAAAATAATAAATAAATAAAGAGAGAGAGAGGGAGGGACAACAATTATGTCCTTGCTGTCTTTATGTTGATTTGCTCATTTAGTTCAGAATGAAAAGTAATCAGGCATTGTTTCAGGTCCGACCTGTAAGACTGCTGTAACATTACATTAGATTAATGTAGAGGTGCATGTAGAAAAAGAAAAATGAAGAACAGAAAGAAAAGTAGAAAAAAGAGGCAAAAGAATGGAGACAGAGAGAGAGAGAGAGAGAGAGAGAGAGAAAGGTCAGTGGACGGACAAATGAGCAGAAACAACAGAGAAAAGGAAGAGAGAGAGCAGGAGATGAGAGGGAGCTGACAGGTGAAGACGGGCGATCGATGCCAGCCGAGATCACAGAGACAGGTGGACCATACCTGCAGTGAGTCATCGCTCTGTGTGTGTGTGTGTGTGTGTGTGTGTGTGTGTGTGTGTGTGTGTGTGATGAAGTGAAGAGAAGAAGAAGAGGCGGTGGCGGTGGTGGTGGTGGCGGCGAGGGAAACCTGTTGTGCGTCACTGCTTTTACATCCCTTTTCCTCTGTTTCATCTCTCTGTGCTACTCCAGGGAGATGGTATTTCAACTGCAGGTTAAAAAAATGGATGAAGTTTTCCACCAATAAAGTTTCTACCTCAGTGACAAATTTAAACCTTCAAATTAAAAGCAAATGAAAGAAGCTATAAATTAAAAGCTGAATGCAGATTTAAGTTCCATTCAGACAGGAGAAATGTTGTGCAGTGGGTGGGGAGGATATTACTGAAATATTTACCTGTAATTATTTATACAGACAGTCACACACTACCTACGGCTCTTTCTCCATGCCTGTGCTTTTATTGTTAATTACTTGTAGGTTACTAATGTTACATTACCCATAAATTAAGCGATACAGTGCTGGACACAGACAGGTAAAAGCCTGTCGACCCCTCCAACATAAGACACCCTGACTCAAAGAGGATCTAAACCCCCAAACCACTTTTCCAATTGAAATCTAATGTTTATGTGTGGGCAGCTAGTGGTTTTGTTGATTGATTCAGCTCCGAATCTTGACAGTAACAAATGTAAAGTGTTTAGATACTTAATTAGAAGTTCACTGTAGAATGTAAATACTATATACTGGGTTATAAATATGTACAGCAACTGTCATTTTTTGTCTCTTTGTGGTCATTTTGCAACTCTTTGTGGTAATTTTGTCTCCTTGCGGTAATTTTGCATCTCTTTATGGTGATTTTGTGTCTCTCTGCAGTAATGTTGCTTCTTTGTTGTAAATTTGGATCTCTTTGTAGTAGTTCTGTGTCTCTTTGTAGTTTTGTGTTATTTATGGTAATTTTGTGTCACTTTATGGTAGTTTAGCATTTCTTTACAGTAATTTTGTTTCTCTTTGTGGTTGTTTTGTGTCTCTTTGTGGTAATTGTGTGTCTCTTTGTGTTTTGTATTTTGTGTTGTGTCACATCCGTGGGGTTATTGGGTTGTTTTGCATCTCTTTGTATAGACTTAGAGTGTTTTTGTGGTCATTTTACATGTTTTTGTGGGTTATTTGGGTCTCCTCATGGTTATTTTGAGTCTCTTTTTAGATGTTTTGTGACTATTTGCAGTAATTTTGTTTTTCTTTCTACGAGAAGGGCAGCAGACCCTCCACAAACAAAGAAATATTTGGAAAATGAATGTGAGTGATGTGAAATATAAACAGGTTGTAGGTAAAATCTGCTCAACATGCTCTTTTACAGGACACTAGTTGGATGCTGGGATCAAACCTGTGACCTTTTCCTTCTGAGAGGCTTTTTACAGCTTCATTTTCAGTGAGAGAAAGAAGAGATTTTGTGTTTTCACACAGTCTGAGTGCCCAGCTGTGAAACCACATCATTCTCCTCATGGTTTCCTAACTACAGTTTGTCTTTCCCTTCCCCACCCTCTCTGCTTCTCACATAATTTCCCCTGTTCCTTGTCATGTTTGGACAGATTGCATACGGCGGTTTGGCCTAAATGCATGCTGTGGTCAGGAGGTTTCTCAACACTTCTCCCTCTTCACCAACAAGTGCTGTTTCTGAGAAATGCGTCAGTGCTGAGGATGAACACGCTCATGCACACGACACTGATAATGATGATTATGATGATAGAGTGCAGTGACACAGGAGAGGCTCAGTACAAATATCAGTTAGTGTGTACAAATCATCCTGCAGAGTCATGGTGGGTGTGGAGTTTTGTGACGGTCCGGCCAAACCACCAATGTGGGCGTTAAGACCGTGACGGGACCGAGTCTGCACTGGGAAAACCAGGACCTTTTACCCAACTGAGACACAGCCCAGTCGCACTGAAATGAGCTGAAATGAGCTGAAAGATGATGGAAAGAACAAGAGTGGAAAGAGTCAGAGGTGTTTGGATATGAAGGGTTTGTAAAATCCAGATGAAATGAGGCTGATGGGGACAAAAGCTCTGAAACTCTGATATGGTGTTCAGATGGTCTAAAGGTCGAATGACAGTTTGCATGTCTTTGAAGAGGCCACATGATGTTTGTGTCAGTCTTCTCTGGACAGAAAACATACGCTGACACTCAGTGGTATAATCAGGACTGTCTGTCTCCATTTTGGAGCATATCAATGAGTTGTTGTTTTTTAAACTGGTCAGCCTGTTTTTTAGCAGTAAAAGTACTGAGACAAACATACATGGTTACAATTTAATTTATTTTTTGGAGAAATTTCAATATCAAATTAAAGTGTGTATATGTATTCCTTCCAGAGTCATTCCCATGTTTTCTATTCCCTGAACAGATTAGGTTTATTTCAAAACAATGAAAAATCATGACTAACCTTAGACAGGACAGGGTGGCCAGATTAGTTCTTATTGTTCTTTCTGGGCTAATGTATGCAAGATGCATAAACAATCATCACGGCTAACTGTTGCAGATAAATGAAAATCTGGTATCCTATTAGTTATACATGATGTCATTTGGAATATACACCACACTTTTTTTGTGAAAAACTAGCGTTCACTGATTTTTGTCAAAGGTATAATGTGCATCATGTGTGCACTGGTCATCTAGTGGTGCCAAGTCCGCAAACTGCTGCTCCCCTCCATCATCAGACAAACCAAAAGTAGATTTTCCTTAAAATTGTCATATAGATACAGAATCTTATATCCTCCTGAGACTGTGTGTACTCATATGAGGACATCACATTTTGGGTTTACTTGACCTTATACTTCATTCTGCTTAACTAAGACCTGTTGTCTTCGTGGGTCCATGTCATTGGTTCGACAGCCCATTAGTCCGACTGTCCGTGGTGCTTAACGGCACGCGGCGGGCGTATGGTGCGCCGCGACCGGCTTGAGGTGGAGCAGGCTCACGGCTTATGTGTTTGTCACTTTCTTTTTCATTTTAACCCACACCATGATCTTTTCCTGACCCTAACCAAGTGGTTTTTGTGCCTAAACCTAACCAGACCTTAACCACAGGGCATCATGATGATTTCGGAACGGACTTAGGAACAATGAGTTTAATATGGTCGGAACAATGGGATGTCGAACCAATGGGCTGTCGAACCAATGGGCAGTTCCCGTCTTCGTTCAGGGGACACTTTTTTGTGCCATCTAGTGGTAGTGAGACCACAATACACCAATCCATGTAAAAACAAGATGGCAGCCATCTCTGCCAAGTCAGTCTGCAGCTGATCCCGACACAAAAGTGGACAAGGTCCACAACCTGATCACATTTTATGGTCAAAACTTGTTTATTTATGATTAATAATGCATGTAGTTTGATAGGACAACAATTATTATTTTGTTTGAAGACACTGGGACTTATTATTACTTATTATTGTCCCGATATAGGACATTTGGACTTTATTGTTGTCTCGTTTGAGGACACTGGGTCTTTATTATCCTTTCATTTGAGCACATTTGGACTTTATTTCTGTCTCGTTTGAGGACATTGGGACTTTATCATTGTCTCATATGAGGAGATTGGGACTTAATTATCGTGTCTTTGAGGACGTTGGTGTTATGTCATAGTAACTTATTACTTTGTATCAGACACACGAGGACGCTTTTGCTTTCTGGTCTCAACGTGAACGTTTAGGTAGACAGCAGGGCTTGACGCTAACTTTTTTCCCAAGGAGCACATGTGCTCCTAAGTTGAAAAAGTAAGGAGCGCACAAAGAACTTTAGGGGCACAATGTAAATTGATCAAATAATGTGTTTTCCGTAATAAACGTGATCCAAATAGACATTTACAAGCAAAATTATTTAATGAATTTGTATACAAAATGTACAGAAAGGTAAAATCATCAAGTTTTGAAAAAGTATTGCAATTTAATTTTGTCTTTAATGTTATTATCTTATATATATTATCTTTGGAATATGATTATCTTATATAATGTTATGACTATCCTAAAACATTCTCCGGGTCCTCTGAAACTCTGCATGTTATGACTATCCTAAAACATTCTCCGGGTCCTCTGAAACTCTGCAGGACTTAAGCCTCTTTCACACAGAGCTTTCGCGGCGCCCACCGTGGGGTAGGGCGCAGAGGACAGGATTTGGGGAAGTACAGGCTCGCTCAGGAGCTACAGCTCCATGGTGACCGCTTCCAGGTCTACTTCAGGCTCTTCTCTGCTATTGGACGCGTGGCGCCGAGGTGTTGTCACAGTGCATTGCGGTGAAATTAAAAAAATTTCAATTTGAGCGAAGGCTGGCGGTGCGCAGGCGCCGTGACATGCACCCCCTCGCGTGTCGCTCAGCTCGGTGGCAGAGCAGTGCGCTCTTGCGCCGCGGTAGCACATACACAATGAATGGGTTCGTCAGTGGAGGTCTGCGCTTTGCGCGCTCTGTGTGAAAAGGGCTTTATTTCCACCCTGCCCAGCAGCGGTACCGTGGCGAACGGTCCGTAAAGACCTCTACACATGATCAGCTGTAAAACCGCTTTGCGCTGGCTGTCCCATTGTTTGTCTATGGAGAGGGCAGCAACGCCTGACAAAGCGGCACCGCTACCCTTGGCGTCACGCACCGCTCTGATTTTCCGCCCGAGTGCTGTGCTCAGAGTTGAAATTATTTGAACTACAGGGAGAATGGAGCAGGCTTCCCCGGAGATCCACCCGGTCCATCTCCTCCACACTTTGACTTATTTCCACGCTGCCGACAGCAGGACTTATATTCATTGTGCTGACAGTGGCTTGGAAAACCGCCCATAACCGTGTCACACGGGGAAGAGGGAAGGCGGCTGGAGTTCCTCCAACATTTGCGGTTAGAGTATCATGTTTTTTTATTGACAAAAATATAGGCTGCTTCGGCTGATTTTTTTATGCGCACATGTGCCCCTAAATATTTTTTACAGTTCGCACGCACCTATTTTTAGTCGCAAATGCGAGTGAAACGCTCGCACTGTCGAGCCCTGGACAGAAAGTAATGTCACTGTAAAGGAACATTACACCAACTATACTCTCACAGTCACACCCTTTCTGAGTAAAATGATATTGTTAATGTTATCACAGTGCAACTCTGTGGTTTAATCACATCTTTTACAATACCTTTTTTCCCATTCCATTCATTCAGACTTAGAAATTATTCAGAAAATATTCCAGGCTGTAACTCAAACTTTTTCGACTGAAATAAAGCCAAACCAAAACTTGTCCTGTTCTACCAAACATTTAACTTAACATTTAACATTTATTATGTTAAACTTTTTTTCTTTCCCTAACTAGGAAGGTGGGGTGGACTACCCATTCCTTTTGCTGAGTGAGAGGATTTATTCTGCCCCGTGCTGTTCACTCAGACACCTGAGTACCGTCTATCTATTTCAGTTCAAAGTCTTTAAGGTATCTCAGGGGATTTCTCTTTTTGGTGGGATACCGCCTTTCTGCAGCACACCTCCTTGGAGGCGTAGAAACTTGTGAAGCTAGAACATGGACGGGTGCAGTGTCCTCTGGCGGGACAGGGCTTGGTGGGTCCACACGTTCAGCCCCAGCTTCTGGTAAGGTGATAAGATGGCCACGGTTGCGATGGAGGATACCTCTGGGGGGTCTCGATAAAGTAAGAACGTGGTGACTGTCACCGTCCCTGCCGCCAGTCTGAGGATATCTGGGGCTGGAAGTGGTATGAACAAAACCCCACTCAGAGGCGAACTGGTGAAACATGGCTGCCAAAAACTGAGGCCAGTTATCCATCCTGACCTCAGCAGGTATGCCGTGCCGCGCAAATATTGACTTGAACTGTTCAATTACTGCGGCTGCTGCGGTGATGCTCAATTTGGCGATTTCAATGTACCTTGAGAAGTATTTGTACAATGTACCCATTTTTCTCCTTGCTGTTTGGCAGGCCTAAATGGGTTTGCCTGTGCTTTGATGCTGTCCACATTGCAAGGATGGCTGTCAGACTTGAAGTTATTTTTGAGCAAGTCTTGTTGTTTCTTAACAAGCTCACTCTGGCAAATCCTTGTGACCGCCTTTTCCAACGTCAGCTCCGAGTCCAGTTGCAACTGTTCTGAGAGTCTTTTATCTCTTATTCCAACAATGAGTCTGTCTCTTATCATTTCACTGTGCAGAGCACCATAGCCACAATGCTAGGCTATGTAAAGCTGTGATGAAACAGTCTGCAGTTTCTCCAACCTCTTGTCGTCTTTGGTTGAACTTTGCACGTTCAAAAATCACATTTCTACTCACGACAAACTGTGCATCCAGCCTGTTTTTCAGCATGTCCTACTCACTCGCCTCCTCCTCCTCCAACAGGTTCAGCGCCATCAATACATCCTCGGCCTTGCCACCCATTGTGTAAATCAGTGTATTAACTTGATTTTCATCCGGCTTCAGTTCTAGCCCTGAGGCTATCCTGTACCTCTCAAAGCGGCAAATCCACTTTGGCCACTCTTTGGGCTTTGTAAAGTAGAATTTTGGCGGTGGAGTTATTTGGAAATGCTCCATGTTGCTGGACGGGGGAGGCGCCAGAGATGGGACCAAGTCACACATGTGCAAGTCTCAAGTAAGTCTCAAGTCTTAACCTTCAAGTCTCAAGTAAGTCTCAAGTCATTTTTTCTTGGGCAAGTCAAGTCACAGGTTATGTCAAGTCAAGTCAAGTCAAGTCCTGTCCTGTAATAGGTCAAGTCAAGTCCAAGTCAAGTCACCTTATTATTGTAATTTTACCTGCAGAATCTCAATCAATCAATCAATCAATCAATTTTATTTATAAAGCCCAATATCACAAATCACAATTTGCCTCACAGGGCTTTACAGCATACGACATCCCTCTGTCCTTATGACCCTCGCAGCGGATAAGGAAAAACTCCCCCAAAAAAACCCTTTAACGGAGAAAAAAAAACGGTAGAAACCTCAGGAACAGCAACTGAGGAGGGATCCCTCTTCCAGGAGGAACAGACGAGCAATAGATGTCACACAGAACAGATCAACATAATAAATTAACAGTAAACCGTATGACACAATGAGACAGAGAAAGAAAGAGAGAGAGACAGAGAGAGATGCAGGACAGATGGTAATGACAGTAGCTTACAACAACATTAATGAAAGTAATAATATTAT
>NC_065516.1:4801568-4808912 GCF_006386435.1 Epinephelus moara
TTTTCAAGAACAACATTGGTAGTAATTGACATTGCATTGAAGTTGAAACATAGCTTGTGATGCATGATGTACAATTGAGTGGACAGATGATTAATCGGTATTTCCTTCAAATATAAAATCAAAACTTGGAAAATCTTTACATAATAAGTCACCTTAAATGTTACTTGATGTAATTATATTTTTTTTACCTGCAATGGCATCTTTTTATAGAAGGTAGAAACCAAAATAGCTGAGGTGGTTGGTCTTTCTCCCTGTCTGTCGGCCATCTTGGTTTCACTGACTACTTTTTCTCATTGCAATGACCAGCCAATGGGATTTTTTGTATGGGATGATGCAATAGCTTCCACTAGAGTGGACTATATGCAGCAGTGCCCAAAATTGCTGGTATATGTAGAGAAAAAACACTTTTAAACAGCCGTACACTGTAGTGACCTCCATGCATGAAAGGGTTAAAATCCACAGCAAACAGCTTTTATCCTCAGGCATATAAACTCATCAACACCACTCTGTCCTCAATAAGTGATGTTGGTGTAATGTCACAGCCAACACAACTGATTTCTTAATGTGTAATGTTTTCACTTTCAACACACAGAATTTTTATTTTCACTTATTCATGGCTCATACTCTCATGTATATTTCAATGTGCAGTGTTTTCGACTTGTAATGTTAAGGTTATTTTGAGGAGAAGTGATTTACTGTACTTTTTAAATAGGGATGACTGTACACCGAGCTGAAGGCAGGAGACAAACTGATGTTAAATGACCTACATGAGCGTCACCTGGAACAAATAAAAATCAAACAGATTGTTTCCTGAGAAGGTTACTTTTCTGACCCTGATTCCCTTTAATGTAAGCTTTTTTCCTAATATTTTACAGCCAGTGTTGAAATTCAGTTAGTCACTAAATGTCCACATAACTCTAACCTTACAGTAAATTACGGAAGCTTACTGAGGACTGAATAAGATAGCACTTAGGTAAACAGTGATACTGCAGAAAAAGAAAAAAAAGATTTATGTCTTTTCAACATTTCATGCCCTTAAAAAGGAACAAACTGCAGCTCTGGGGGAAGTTACTTCATATACTTGAATTACTGATAGATTTTTTAGACTGATTGTTTGTCTTCTTAATACGATAATTATTGTAATAGACAATAGCTCAGTCCATAGGGACTTGGGTTGGGAACCGGAGGGTCCCCTGTTCAAGTCCCCGTCCGGACCAAAATATGGAGCGTGGACTGGAAGCTGGTGAGGTGCCAGTTCAACTCCTGGGCACTGCCGAGGTGCCCCTGAGCAAGGCACCGAACCCCCCAACCGCTCGGAGTGCCTGTAATGGGCAGCCCACTCTGACATCTCTCCACTTAGTGCATGTATAGGTCCAGTTTGTGCATGTTTGTGTTCGGACCTGTGTGTAATTGACAAACAGAGTGAAAAATTGATTGATTAATAAAGTAGCCTATATATATATATATATATATAAAAAAAAAGAAAATGTATTATTGACATTTTAAAAGATGAAGCATGAAATTGACCCTCCATCATTATTGAACCACAATGGTGCCGCTGGGCTCTAAATATTGACTTAGTCCTCTGGTGCCTGTTGCATCAACGGGGCTTATACCTGGTCATAAGATAAGTCTGTCGTAATTTGGCATTGTAAGTCCAACCTTATAGTTATGCCAGTTGCATCATTTAGGCTTGAGCTTTATTTTCACTAAGTCCAGGCATAATCTTATATAAGATGCCTACAGCATGCTTGTAGGCTGCTGTAACGGGGCACGGCACAAGCGCGGCAAACCAGTAGTATCAGCAGGGGGCAGCAATGCACCGTAGTCTAGTCTGCCATCGCAAACAAAGAAGGAGAAGAATAAGAATAAGAATGGTTTCCGGGTTAAGGCAAAGCAAGTTTGATTAAAAGAATTCCGGTTGTATTTTATTTCCCGACTTGTGGTTAATAAATGCATAATAGAAAATCAGATAAAGACTCGTTTTTCGTTTTTCAATTTCCAATTTCCAAACGAGAAACGGGAGATGACTCGTTTCTCGTTTTTTGTTTACCTACATCAAAACGAAAAAGGAAAATAGGATCGTTTCCCATTTTATGTTTACCTACTTCAAAACGAAAAAGGAAAATAGGATCGTTTCCCGTTTTTTGTTTACCTACTTCAAAACGAATAACGAATGGCCGCAAATGACAGGCTCTGTGGCAGCAGATTATGAACTTGTCAATAGCACTGTGTGTGTGTGTGTGCGTGTGTGTGTGTGTGTTCTGTAGTTAAAGGCCTAAAACATCAAAAACTAAACCATTTAACAGCTACGGCTTCTTTCAGTTTGAGGGCCATAATGTTGGTTCACTGCCAAATAGTTAGAGTCTGACACAGTGACAATGCCAGGAACCACAGGGGGATTTTGGACAAGAGATACAGAGAAACAGAGAGGGAGAGAGAGCTGTTAACAGCAGCTGAGTGTCTGCACGCAATGCACACACACACACACACACACACACACACACACACACACACACTCTTGACTCAGACGTTGTTCCAGCAGCAAGAGTGTTGGGGGTCTTTATTCACATAACTTGTCCTACATGCACAGTCATGGATGTTTTATATATATGTGTGTGTGTGTGTGTGTGTGTGTGTGTGCGCTGACCGCTGCCCTGAATCACCTCAGATCCTTTGAGGTGTCATAGGTCTGAGTCTGGAAAATGTCTGGATACATTAAAACTCACACGAACCTGTGTGTGTCAGTTTATAAAAACATTCATGTTTCCTGCCATTTCTTGCTTTCAAAATAAAAGCGGTTCTACCTCTGGATGCAATTGGATTGACCTACAATCAAGTAAAATGTAATATAGTTCTAAGCAACGGACAAAATAACAAGACTACAGTTTAGTTAAGTTTATTGTGTGCGCAGGCCAGGCATGTGTGATTGTATGTGCAGGGCCCCAGATTGTGACCTTTTAGTCACATTTTGTGACTATCTGCAAATATTACTAATATATGGAATGCAGAGCTGATTGTTTCCAGCTAGTGAATAAATCCTCACATTTACACTGTAACAGTTTAACTTTCTGCTAAATGCTAGCAGCTAAGAGCTAACCTGAAGCTTCAACTTCACAGCAAAAATATCAACACCTCCTGTTTGAGACAAGCTGGATGCTTCAAAATAAAAGCACCAGTGACTCTACTTTGATTAATTTCATTAAAACCATACTTTCTTTAATATAATGTGGCAGCTACAGCGACACAATGTACATCAAATGATTTTAGGGCAATAAGGTTAAGTAATATTTAAGTTGCCAGACAACGGCACCCTGGGAATTTCCCCAGAGAATGATCTTGCTTCCAGAACACTTAAGACACACAGGTTCATTATACTCAAGAGGCATGAGACATGGATCCAAATGTACAATATAATACTTTATTTTAAACAAGTTTTTAAAATATGTTTTTAAAAATTTACATCATTCACACAGGGAGGGGAAGGGAACCTAATCAGGTGCTGAGGCTTACCGGTTGGACAGGGGCTAGTGAAACAGAGCCAAAACAAACCAAAAATCACCCAGGCACACGTGACATACACACTCGGTGGTGAAGTACACCAATTCCCTGGGGAGCACAGCACACAAAAAGGGGGGATACTGCCACCCAGATCACCAGCACCACCACCACCGGCTTTCAGCAACTGAAAAAGATAAAACAAAGTAATGGGGAAGAAAACTAAGCAAATTAATACAACAAACGAATATACTAAATGAACAGAATATGCTAAATAATGGGCAGGTTTCAAATTGGACTATACAAATTATACAAAATAATAAATGGCCAATTGAAACAAATGCCCAAATGAAACAAAATAAGACAAAAACAATAAACTCATACAATTAATCCACACTAACAAAATATAACTCTTCCACTCATTCACACATTTAAAAAGGGGAATTAAACTCAGTTAAACGTTGTGTATGCAGTCAATAGTCATCCTTTTTGGATGAGGAAGCGAGGCATCAAGGCTAAGCAGACAGCCGAGCGAAGTGGTGCTTAGCAGCCAGCCAGGCAAGCAGACAGCAAGCAGGAGACAACAAGCAATCAAAAACCGTTGCAATACACCGTCAGACAAGCAGGAAAACAAAGGCTTCAGAAGCTTCGGAAGACAAAGCAGCAGGAGACAAAACAGCAGCGGTCCCAGTCAACTTGTAGTGACGTCAGCAGCGGTGAATACTATCAGCTGATTCAATTTCACCTGACGAAAATAACAATAGCCCCTTTTCCACCGCAGGAACTTTTATCAATTACCCGGAATTTTGAAAAACCTCTGCACGTTTCCTCCGAAATTACCCGGGTAAAAAACTTTCCCTCTCCCCCAGATTTACCCTGGAAAAAGTACCTAGTAGGGGGGTAGGACTTTTCAGATTACCCAGAATTCTTGAGGGGCGGGGCTGTTTGCCAAAGAACACTGATCAGTGGAGTACACACTTGCAGCGCTGCAAACTTTATATCATTTCTACAGGCTTCACTTCGTTTGTGTTTTGATGAAGGATGTATACCAAAACCTGGTACTAAATTAGCCCCGGGGCTAAATTATCAAAGACCGTAGTAGTGATAAGTACTAATGGTATCGGTTCTTTTGTGCCGATGCTGAACTCAGACTTAGACTTAGACTTTATTGTCCCCAGAGGGGAAATTCTTTTCCACAGCACCACAGCAGTTTGACGGACATACAGAACAGAACAGACATCATTGCACATACACATATGCACATTGCACAGGACATTTGGATAGAGACCGAAACAACATTACAGACTTCACCTCAGTTTCTTGCGGGATCTATTGTTCATCTATGGCTGACGGGATTAGGCTTCTGGATAGACGAGCCCTCCTGCGGCGCATTGTTCTGTATCTATATCCGGAGGGTAGTGGGATGAGGTGGTGGTTGAGTGGGTGGGTAGTGTCCTGTTCTGTTGAGAAAGCGATGCGTGCAATGGCCTTTGCGTTCATGTCTGTGAGGTTGGGTGTGGGGAGAACGATTATCTTGCTAGCCTTGTTAGTTATGGATATGACTTTGGAATGGTTTTTGACAGACAGGATGTTGAAGAAGCAGGTCGAACAGTACAGTGGAATGGGCTGGACAATGCTCTGATACAGTAACAGGAGGAGATGGGGTGCAACATGAAGTCCTTTGAGTTTACGGATGGCAGATAGTCTTTGGTGGCTTCTTATGTGGATGTCGGTTGTGTTTTGGTCAAAATTGAGCTTATTGTCGAGTGTAATGCTGAGGTACTTGAAACTATTGAAAATTTGGACTGATTGATGGTTATGGGGTGCTGAGGTGATGGGGGGCTGATTATAAGTTCCTGGGTTTTAGCTTCATTGAGGTGGAGGTGGTTATCCTCACACCACCGGGTGAAGTGTGTGATGGTGTTGTGGTAGTCCAGAGTGGAGTTATTGTCCGAGAGGAGAGCAAGAATGGCTGTGTCGTCTCAGTATTTGAGGTAGGTGGTGGTGGGTGATGGGCTGGTGCAGTCACTGGTGCAGAGTGTGTAGAGAAAGAGGCTTAGTACACAGCCCTGTAGTACTCCGGTGTTCGTAGTGAGTGTGGGTGATGTGGTTGAGCCTACCCACACAGCTTGGGGTCTGTCACTGAGGAAGTTGCATATGAGATGGATGAGCCTGGGGGTATGGAGCTTCTGGATCATCAGGTGCTGCCGTATGGTGTTGAAAGCAAAGCTGAAGTTGACAAAGAGGATTCTGGCAAAGTCATCTGGTGAGTCAAGGTGCTGGAGGAGGGTGTGGAGCAAATAGGCGACAGCATCCTCTGTTCCCCTCCTGGCCTTGTAGGCGAATTGGAGGGGGTCCAGTTGTGGGGTGACAAAGGGCACTCCTCCACATACACACACATCCACACACACATGCTTATACGACACGGTAACCGGTGAACAGCTAAGCGGTCTCGGTGGAAACAAAGTGAAGATAACTCGAAAATGACTCGAGTTGACCGCAGCTACACTCGTTAGTATAAGTGACATTAAACCTTAGCGAGTAAGAAGCCAATACTTAATCAATACATGTGTTCAGGAAGCATGACCACGTAAACATGTAGACAGCGATATTCAATACGCTCCGTCCACAGTCTCTCATCCACTGTCACTAACGTTATGTCTTACACAAGGACAGCATGCTAGTTCAGCTGATAGCAAATTGTTACTAATAAGCTCAACTGATAGCTGTCTGTATGTAGACTAACTTAGTTTGACACTTATCTTAAAATACTTTTAAACTTAGTTGCTGGCTGAGACAAACAGCCCCAACTCTTTACCAGCACGTAACCAGCTATGCTGGCAGAGCCAAATACAGGGCACATGTCCAATCACCTACGTCATCACGCTAATATGAATAAATTATCCGGAACTTTTAGGTGCAGTGGGAACGCAAACCACACAGATTACCAGGAATTCTTTTACCCTGGTAAACAAATTCCTGGTAATAAAAGTTCCTGGAAATGTGGAAAAGGGGCTATTAGCATTACTATACTAATCAGCTGGACAATGATGCAGTTGCTACTACATTAACCATACATACCTGTCAACAGCGGCGGATACACACACACACGGGAGGAGGGAGGAAGAGAGCTCATGCATCTCGGCACTTTACCTGTGACCACACTAGCGTTAGCCAGGTAATAGCATGCACAATAGCCGAGAGGGAAAGAGGACACTTCTACCATGACAAGCCAGGAGTGGGAGGCGCGTGCATGCACAAGCTGGGGATACACTAGTCGCTCTGCAACGCAAAATAAATGCCTTAAGCATATCATCAATTAGACCAAAAATCAATCAATCAATCAATTTTATTTATAAAGCCCAATATCACAAATCACAATTTGCCTCACAGGGCTTTACAGCATACGACATCCCTTGTGGAACTCCAAAACAAAGTTTAGTACATAAGGATGATTCATTGTGAACATTAACAAACTGAAAACAATCAGATAAATAAGATTTAAACCAACTTAGTGCAGAACCTTTTAGGCCAATTAAATGTTCCAGTCTCTGCAGCAGAATTTAATGGTCAATTGTGTCAAATGCTGCACTAAGATCTAATAAAACAAGTACAGAGACGAGTCCTTTGTCTGAAGCAAACAAAAGAGCATTTGTAATTTTAACTAGTGCTGTCTCAGTGCTATGATGCACTCTAAATCCTGACTGAAATTCTTCAAATAAATTATTATCATGGAGAAAATCACACAGCTAGTCTGCGACTACTTTCTCAAGGATCTTTGAAAGAAAGGGAAGATTAGATATTGGTCTATAGTTGGCTAACACCTCTGGATCCAGGGTGGGCTTT
>NC_065516.1:4809494-4810481 GCF_006386435.1 Epinephelus moara
AGGTTTTCCAGGTCGGATGTAAAAGACTAAGAACAAGGCTTTCAAATGAATTATAATCTAGTTTAGGTTTAGGGTTGATTAACAGACTAGAGAGTTAAAAATGGCTGCAACTCCCCCTCCTCGGCCGCTGCCTCGAGGAATGTGGGTATTATTATGACTGGGAGGAGTGGATTCATTTAGACTAACATATTCATCTGGACACAGCCAGGTTTCAGTGAGGCTGAGTAAGTTAATATGATTATCTGATATTAATTTGTTTACTAACACTGCTTCGATGATAGAGACCTGATATTTAATAATAATAATTCTCCTGTTTTGTCTTTTGATATTTAATAATAATAATTCTCCTGTTTTGTCTTTCAGTCACAGAAGTGGTTTTAATTTTTATGAGGTTGTTATGCACAACTCCTCTTTGTTTAATTTTAGATTAAGATAATTTGGGTGGTCGGGGGACAGACACCGTTTGTATAAAATTATGGGTGGGTAGCTGCACTAGAAGCTCAGAGAAGCGTATAGGACTGCGACTCTGATTCCTGGTCTCAACTAGTGCTGCACGATTTGGTAAAAATGTGCAATTGCGATTATGGTGGACAATATCGTGATTTGCGATTGCGATTACAATATAATTACAATAAAATGTAATAAATAAATGGTATCATGAGTCTTTTTGCTTGATTCAGTGTTTCCCCTACATTATATTAGGGGAGCACTGACCTGACATAGTTATTGTTATGGACAGACAGTGTGTCAATGACCATTAACAGACTGAGCACAGTCAAACATACTGCTCACACAGCAGCGCAGCACGGCACTGTACACACAGCGGAGCGAGCATATGTTGCGTTCAGGCGTTGTCACGTAAATGACAAATTCCAGCGCCATAGCACAACACAGCAGCATGTCAAGTGGGCCGAAACAGAGCAAAATTGCTCAATTTTTCATTTGTTATGGAGTCCATGATTTCCCTGTGACACTTACAAATGTTTG
>NC_065516.1:4810579-4812789 GCF_006386435.1 Epinephelus moara
TGATGTCAACAAACTCCACACACTACAGGAGAGGCAGTCACGTTCACAGGCACACACATTAACATTTATTTAGCCTACATTAAATCGCAAATTGCAGCCTTTTATGCGGTTATGTAATCGCACAGCCTGACATCGCGATTGCGATTGCGATTAGATTAATCGTGCAGCACTAGTCTCAACTCTGGGTTGTCAGGGTTTTGAATTACTAATAAACATGGCCAGGTTTCTAGATATGAGAGAAGCTCCATCCAAAGTGGGATGAATCCCGTCTCTCCTAATCAGACCAGGTTTTCCGCAGAAAGTTTGCCAATGATTCACGGAACCCACATCATTTGCTGGGCACCACCTGGACAGCCAGCGATTATATGATGACATGCAGCTAAACATCTCATCAGTGGTCAGATTTGGGAGGGGTCCAGAGAAAACTACGGAGTCCGACATAGTTTTTGCATATTCACACACCAAGGCAACATTAATTTTAGTGACCTCCGCGTAACTGGGTGTCATTGCCGCCGACGTGAATAACAATCTTACTAAAACTATGTTTAGCCTTAGGCCGACGTGAATAACAATCTTACTAAAACTATGTTTAGCCTTAGCCAGCAGTTTTAAATTTGATTCAATGTCGCCCGCTCTGGCCCCAGGGATACATTTGACTATGGCCGCTGGTGTTGCTAACTTCACGTTCCTCAGAATACGGCTGCCAATAACCAGAGTTTTCTCCTCAGCGGGTGTGTCGCTGAGTGGGAAAAAGCGGTTAGAAACATGAACAGGCTGGTGTTGAACCGTGGGCTTTGGCTTGGAGCTATGCTTCTCTCAGACAGTTACCCAGCCTCCCAGCTGTACGGGGGTTACCGGGGGACCGCTAATAGAGGCTATGCTATGTGGCTCCGCACCGGCTACAGGGGACTGACTAACTACCGCAGCTACCGAGGGATTTTTCCATGGTGTGGAGCCGCGCTTCTAATTCACTGAGCCTTGCCTCCAACACAGCAAATAAGCTACACTTATTACGATTACCACTGTCACTAAAGGAGGCAGACGCATAACTAAACATCTGGCACACCAAGCAAGAAAGAGCAGGAGGAGCCATCGCTAAGTGTTAAGCTAATGTAGCTAACAAGGCTAATAACATGCAAACAACAGCTAAGAGATTAGCAAGAAAGTCGTAAAAAGGAGGAGAGCTATAAGTGCTTAAACAGAACTAGCGTGGGTTAAGACTTGAATTAGATGTTAACAGTGCTTAATTTGTAAAATTAGAAGTAGGGGAACACTTTGGGCCTCTGAGAGAGCAGTGTTCCCCGACTCCCAAAACCGGCACCCAAGCCACCTCACTGCGCAACTCCGAATGGAATAGTTGTGACATCTAGTGTTGTCACGGTACCAAAATTGGGACCCAAGGTACAATATCAGTGAAAGTATTACGGTTCTGAGTAGTATCACGATAACACAGCAAAAATGAGACAGATGTGCCTTTTGTCATTTATAAAAAGATAAATCACTTTTCTATAATACATCAATGATATTTCAGTGGAATAAATTACTTACTGACTTATCCATACTTCAAAAACAGCATCAATAAGTGATTAACATAGGGGGGATCAAAATAAAATAAATAAATAAAATATAAATCAACCAGCCACCCTCCTCCCCTGACAAGTAAAGAACAGTCCCTTCATAAGTAAAGAACAGGTCCCTTCATAAGTAAAGAACAGTCCCTAAAGTGCGGTGAGGTTTGTGGACTGTTACCTGCCACAAGAGAGAAATGTGAACGGCTTGTTTCTCCTCTGACACGCCACATACCTGTGTGCCGCCATGGCTCGGTTGTCTAGGTACTACTGGGCAGTCATGACACCAACGAAAGAGGAAATTAGGCTACTGGACCTGGAGTCAGACTTCTCTGTCGCCAGTAAGCCGTTATCTTGCGCCGCGGAGCCACCGTAGGCTATTTGACTGCCGTATTCCTGTCTGTGACCCCCGTTCAACCCACAACTCAGCGTGCTGAATGATTTATTTTGCTCGCACAAAACAATTTTTAGTCGCAAATGCGAGTGATATAATTACGCCAATCGGAGGTCACTAAAATTAATATTGCCTCGGTGTGTGAATATGCAAAAACGATGTCGGACTCCGTAGTTTTCTCTGGACCCCTCCCAAATCTGACCACTGATGACATGTTTAGCCGCATGTCATCATTTAATCGCTGGCTG
>NC_065516.1:4820013-4855013 GCF_006386435.1 Epinephelus moara
CTTGCAAGTTTACATTAGGTCAATACAAATTCTATTTAATGTGGCAGGGTGAAGGCACATCTGCAGCAGGGGATGCAGCAGATGAGGAGGAGACACTTTCTCTGGACTCTAGAAGGTTTGAGGTAACCTGTCAGTCTTGTGGGGATAATTTAGTCCTTAATGTATAAGAAGTCAGTGATGTGGTGCTCATAGAAAATATATTTGTAACAGAACACAGATGAACAGCCTGACAGCCTGCCTGGAAATGTAGTGAGTATTGCCTGAAGGACATCCACGGTGTCCACAATTGCTGTGCTAATAGATATGTGTTGTACAGAATTCACAAACTGTCACACAGCTATATGCTACTCATCTGAGGAAGCAGATAGCCCTGGCAGATGTCAAGCTCCAGTGTGAGAAGAGGAAGCTGCAGGACATGGAGCTTGACAGACAAAAGAAAGACCTTAAGGAAACTGGACTTGGAAATTAAGAAACTACAGAAAGAAGTAAGTGACTTTAATGCATATTGTAAGCATGACTGTGATGCAATGTATTAATCAATATTATTTCTCTCTTTCTCTCCACAGCTCAAAGCAGACAGTGACTGATTTTAGTATTTTTTCATTTAAATAAAATGAGGTCAAAGAATATTGTGGTTTCATCTTCCTGTTTTCATTCATTAATGTAAAGAACACTGGAGTTCTTGGTCCAGTTAACTGGGAATATAATTTGGGAAGGTCACACAGTTATGACACGTAATAACCACTAATTGTGTTAATGCCAAATACACCTACTTGTATGGTTATTCCAACAATTAATCTTTTTATTGGTAAAGATATGTGCATGTCAAAGTATGTGTGGGCTATGACAAAAATAATGTATTAAATGTTAAATGTTTTTTTTTATTATTATTGTAGGCTTAATGTATTTTGTTCAGAAATGAGGCAAATACGTACATAAGAACATGAAATGACGGTAAAACACATTGATTTCCGATCGCAGTGACAGCTGACTGGACAGATAAAGCACCAGGCTAAACTAAGCCTGGTTGTTAGCCTGGTCGGGACCAGGCTAAGTGCACAGAATCAATCTCCATGGCAACATATGTGCCTCTGCTTTCGAACAACCGAATCAACACTAAGTTAAGCCAGGATAACCAACATATCCCGGCTTAATCCCTTATCTAGGTTTCGAACAACAGGCCCCGGACCGTCTATAATGTAGTTTGTTTCAAATGAAGCTGGGAGCCTCTGCAGTTGTGGTGAGTAAAAGCCCCGTCGCTATTTGTTAATGTTATTACTTTATGTCCGACCATGAGAATGTACCATTGTTTGCTAGCTTGATGCTAATGACAGTTTCACACCATCAATTCCCCCTTTTACTCTGTGTGGTAACATCCCTAGAGGAAATATTAAAAATGCTGGGGTGTTGTTGTCATACAGTTGTCTACGGCAGCAGATCGTTCTGTGTTTCTACTGGTCAAAGTGACGGCTGTGATGGGAGAATTGGATCTCAGTGAAGGGCAAGTGGTCCATAACTTTAATTTTGGAGACAAAAAAATGTAGGCTTAGCGCCCTGTGGTCCATTGCACAATAGGAAATGTAGAATACTCAAAAGTACTTTAAAAGTGCTTGAGTTACTTTTCTCAGGGAGTAACATTGGAAGTACTTTAAAAGTACTTGAGTTACTTTTCTCACGGAGTAACGTTGGAAGTACTTTTAAAGTAATTGAGTTACTTTACTCAAGGAGTAACGCAGTAAAGTAATTGGTTACTTTTTTAGAAAGTAACGCAGTAACGTACTTTGATTACTTTTTTAGAAAGTAACGCAGTAACGTACTTTGATTACTTTTAAAGTAAACCTTGCCCAACACTGGTCATCACTAACTCCGGCTGAGTTTTAAAACTCCGGGGTTGCGTTTGACTGTCTTGGTTGTAACGTTACACTCGCTCTCCTCTTCCCTGTATCTAACGTTACCTTGCCAACACCTATGCCTATCATAGACGTAATGAGGATGTAATGGAGGAGGGGGGAGTAGGCCTTAGGATGGAGGCGGGAGTAGGAGGGAGGTGGAGTTGCAGCAGGAGGGGGATGGGAGTTTGGAGGGAGGCGGGAGTTGTGGATGTTCAAATGTGTTTCTAAGTGCTGTGTGAAATGCAAGAAAGGTAAGAGTTGCTTTAACAGTGGCAGTGGTAGGTGGTCCATTGGCTGTGTTTGACCACTGTACACCTACGTCACTCACGGTTCTTCTACTCTGAAGTAGGAGCTAAAAAAAGTCCCACAAAATGGCGTTACAATTGTTTCTAGTTCTTGTGATGCGGACAAAAAAATGCAGGTTCTTAGAGCTATGTGAAAGGTCCTCCAGTCCAAAAACATCTAACTACACAAACAAACTGATCAAGGCAGCGGTAGACCTACTCTGGTGTCCTGTGAGGTAAAGTTACTGTTTTTGTCAATGGAGTCTGGCTTTGAAGAGAGTATAGATTAACAGCTTCAGTTCCCTGTCAGAAAGAGCTGTCTGACAGCGAGGTAGTGCAATGAAAATATTCTAAATATAGCGTTCACTTAAACAGATTTTATTAGGTGGATAAAATAGGTTTTATTGCTGCCCCTGTCCACAGCAGAACTTTGCTTAGCTTCTGTGTCAGAATTTATCAATCAATCAATCAATCAATCAATCAATCAATCAATTTTATTTATAAAGCCCAATATCACAAATCACAATTTGCCTCACAGGGCTTTACAGCATACGACATCCCTCTGTCCTTTGGACCCTCGCAGCGGATAAGGAAAAACTCCCCAAAAAAACCCTTTAACGGGGAAAAAAACGGTAGAAACCTCAGGAAGAGCAACTGAGGAGGGATCCCTCTTCCAGGACGGACAGACGTGCTCTAGCCTCCTTTCTCCAAACTTGGGGCACGCCAACAAACATCTACTGCAGGTAACACACTGACTATGGACATATAACCCTGTTTCAAAAATACCAAACTACCTGTTTCAATCAATGTTATTGTTATCAGCGCTCTAACCTGCAGTTCAGTTTGAAAACCTGGAGGAGAACTCAGATAAAGTCTACCTTTAAAATCATAGTTTGTTTGGAGAGTTGACATAGTTTCTGTGTTTTTTGCCTTCTCATATTTGCCATTTTGTTCTTCAGTAAGAAAAACACACAGGGTCATAATGCAAACCAAAACTTAATTAGATATTATTGATTATAGTTCCAGTGGAGGCTGAGACAGTTTGAAAAGATTCACAGCAGCAGGAAGATGGAGGGCTTCTTTCTCTGGATGGCAGTTGATAGCTGGAACTCTGTGGCGCGACTTTTAAGAGGAGACATTAGGAGACACACCCATAAAAACACTCCCTTGAGGACAGACTTAAATGTGTTATATTTTAATATAAAGATCAAACTATACACTACTATAACTATAAACTAACATTTTAAAATCATCGTATATATACAAACTGTAACACAAAAAGCATGAAATATTGATTGTGATTTTCATCTTCCTTCCTCTTCGTCACTGTTTTCCTTTCCTCTTCCACCTCCTCCTCCTTCTTCTCTTCCTCCTCACTTCATCAAGTGAAAGACAGATGCCTTATCGCAGCATCTCTCTTGCACCTCTGCCACTGTGAGAGGTCAGAGCAGCGCTATCCATCACACACACACACACACACACACACACACACGGCTGCAGCTGGGCAGTTAACTGGTCTGCACCTCCACAAAGTGTTTCATAAAACTGCAGAGAGAAAAAAAGAAGAGGAAGACACCATTCATCTCCCAGAAAAAAGACTGAAAGAAAGAATGGAGTCTTCTTTCTTAAAAGAAGGAGAAAGGAAAAGAAAGAAGGAGGGAAGGACAGAAAGAGAGAGAGAAAGAAAGGAAAAAGGAAGGAGAGAAGGGTGAGAGGAGAGGAAGAAAGAAAGGAGAGATACATCGAAAGAAAGAGTGAAAGAAGGAAAAAGAAAAATAGGAGAGGAAAAACAGTGTGAAGAAATGAAAAGGAAACAAAGTAGGTGGAGAAGGAGAAAGAAAAGAAAGGAGTGGAAAAAATACTGAAGGTAAGGTAGAGAGAAGGAAAGAAAAAAAGAAAAAGGATGAACTAATAAATCAGACGATATGTAGAGAGCAAGAAGCAGGGAAATGGTGACCTGCAGAGAAATAAATAAGGATACAGAGTGAAAAAGAAACTGCAGGATGAAAGGAAGAACAAGTCAGACCTACAACAGAAAAGGAGGTAAAATCAATGGAGACACAAAGATAACGTGTGTGTGTGTGTGGGGGGGGGGGGGGGGGGGGGGGGCTAAAGAAAGAGAGAGAAGGAGGGAAACAGTGTGAAGGTTTTTTGAGGTCACACAGGAGAGATTACAGCTGACAACCACTAGATGGAGGAGTTCATTGTGCATTCAGCTCACTGGATCATCACCAGTGTGTCTTTACCTGTTTATCATCTCACCTGACTACCTGTTCATCACATCATCTCACCTGACTACCTGCTCATCACGTCATCTCACCTGACTACCTGTTCATCACACCATCCCACATGACTACCTGCTCATCACGTCATCTCACCTGACTACCTGCTTATTATACATTACACCTGACTACCTGTTTATCACATATCATCACACCTGACTACCTGTTTATCACACATCATCACACCTGACTACCTGTTTGTCACATATCATCACACCTGATTACCTATTCATTACCACTCCTGGGCCCTGTTTCAGAGAGCAAGTTTAGTGAAAAATCTTAGTTAGTTAACCCTGAGATAAGGGAAACTCGGTGAACCTAACCTGCTTGGTCGCAGGTTTTCTTCAACAAACCCTGAGTTCCTCTTTATCTCCTCTCTCTGACAGAGCCAGACATACGGTTTTATTTCCTCATTGATGCAGTTCAAATCAAAGTGCGCATTGAAGTGCATTGATTAGTGTGGTGGTTAATTGTATGTTAGAATCTAAATCCTGGTTGGATATTAGTTTGTTACTCAGGACTATCTAAAGTTACCACTTTTATGCACTGTCACTCATTTCTTTAAACAGCAATTTTTGCCTTCACATTCAAATATCACACAGCATCAAATCACCTCTAATCTCTATATACAGATATCTATATATGTATGCTTTATGCTTTATCTTCGTCAGATGATAGCCAATAGGGTCACCCCAGCTCGGAATAAAACCTTGGCCTGTCCTTCTTTTTGCACAAGTGGTAGTTCTTTTTTTTTTTACTCATAATGGAATTGGTCCCATTAACAGAACATCATATAATACTGGAGGCTATATGTTACTAATTATGATGAGCAGGATTGTGGTGCAGCTGCAGAATGACATTGAAGTTTTGTTTTTTTAAATAGGCTGTGTATAGTCTGAACGTGTTTTAACAGAATTTCAGGGGCTGTTTTATTATTTACAATATTCGTTAAAGTAGCTGAAATAAAGCCACTGAATTCTGTTGGGCCAAAGATTAAAATATAGGCCCTAAGTCTAAAATTTGAAATCTATTGTAGATTGATCTCCGCGCCTTTCAAGTGCAAATCGCCAAACACATTATTACTGGATTAGATTGTGAGTATACAGTCATGCCTTTGTCTTTGTTATGAATGTATATATCTTTAAAATGTTCAACTATATTTTACATCTTCAGTTACTGGCCCCATTTTGTCCCTGTCAGATTAAAGCTGTAGGCTACAAATATATTTAAATCTGTCTAATGATTAATTAATGCATCACCTGTTTATCATACATAATCTCACCTGACTACCTGTTTATTAGGGTGGTAACAATCCATCGATCTGGATCAATAAATCGATTCAGTGATCAACAATCCAATATCATCAATGCACAGGGAAAACATCCATCCTTATCATCATCTCTAGGATATGCTTTTATTTTGGAAGTCTGTGTCACCATCAGACAGCAGCAGGCAAATGGTAAGCAGTTAAGAGAAATAAGGTGAGGATAACTATTTTTACTCGGGAATAAATTACCAGTGTGGAAATATTTTCAATTTTGGAGAAAGAAGGGGTCAACAGACAGAGCGTATTTAAACGATCCTGTTAGGAGATAATACCTAAGGTTACATGCCTGGACTGCATGCTCAGCTAACTTGTCACCCCAGCAACATTAGCAATGCTGTTTTAACAGTGTTCTGCTGAAAAAAACGTGCCTGCAGGCGGAAATTTAAGCGAGCGGTTTTGTCAGAATGTGACTTAAACTAATGGTGAGTAAGAAAAAGTATAAATAATATATGTAATTAGTTAAGATATGAAGGGAGGAAGGTCAGCTAGCCGCTAGGCTAATTATTGCAATGTAAACATGCTTGAGCTAATGATGAGTGACTAGCAAAGAACAACTGACATGTATGAACCTTTATTGAGCTGAATTGTATACCTTTGTTAAATGATCTTGTTAGTAATCTATGTTTTATGGCTGTTGGGTGAAGTCTGCCTTTAGGGCTCTAATCCAGATAACCCCAAATTTTATGAAAAAGATGATGGTTTGAGTTACCTAAGGTAAGAACATTTCCTCCAGAAAGGTCTTTCTAGCAGAAAACACTGAAGGCTAATTGATCCCATGTGCTGTTTTATTTGTGTTAGTGGAGTCAATTTTAAGTAAACTTTACTGCACTTAACAGTATTTTACATTATTTATATGTTGTTTATCTTTTATTGTGTTAAATACTTCTTTAATATTGCCTAGTGTCGATCACAGGCCCCTAAATTGCACTGAATCGAAATCATATTGTGGCAGACTTTGTAATATCAGCAAATGTTATATTGTTGTCCAAAGAATCGTATTGTATCCTGATGAAACCAGTGATTTACACCACTACTGTTTTATCTCATATCATCACACCTGACTACCTGTTTGTGACTTCATCAGAACCTGAGTATCTCAACATAAACATAGACTATAAACTGACAGAGAATTTAGGTTAAAAAAAACAAAAAACAACAGGATATCAGGGATAATAGTAGAAGTAACATAATAGTAGAAGCAACAACAACAACAACAAAGAAACCAAACAAACTCAAACCCACATGTAAAGGCGGTTTGGACATTTTAAACAAATTGAGCTGTGTTTGATTTCCCTCCCTTGAAACCTTTATTCTTCAGTTCAAACTCCCATAGTTGGATGTTCCCCCTAAGAGAAAGTCTCTAAACAACTCTAACTGAACCTGATATAAACAGCCTCTAAGGAAATATCTTATATTGGACAAATATTAGTTATCCTACTGTAAATGTTTTATTTAGATGCTTATATATATTGTTTTGTTTTAATAAGAGTTCTTTAAAGTACCACAAAGTATGATTCAGCTTTAACCCTCAAAGTTTAAATTTAGGTATCTTTAAAGACCCCCCTCTCTGGGCATTACTCCGCCCACAGCTTGATTTCAAAAAATTCAGAAAAGTGAAAAGTGGGGGAGCCTCGGTGCGTCTCCTTGACCAACTAACCTAAATACTATAAACACACTACTAACTGTAAACCTACACTAAAATACTGCACTAAACTGTCAAGATTTTGAGCAGGATCAGTCAGTAACACTACTATACAACCAGAAACAATAATTATCAGCTGAAAAAATGGTTTTAGGGTTTAGTTACTCTTTAAGTAAAAATCCATGTGATGTATTTTAGGGTTTAGTTACTCTTTAAGTAAAAATCCATGTGATGTATTAGCAGCTCTTTATGATGTTTCCTCTCAGTTAAATATTCAAACCCAACACAACATGCTGTTTTATGGCTGTATTATATCACCAGATGGAAATATTCTATGCTGCGTCATTCAACACACATTCCCGTCCAAATTCAGCCTGACATGTTTTGTTTCTTTGGAAACTTAAGGATCTCCACTAAAACTTTAAATAAAGTTCTGTGGTTGTGAACAACATGCGGGCATAATGATGGACCTGGCGGGGTTGAAGAGGTTCATTTAAACCTTCCTTGGACTTTTCCAGCTGTTTTGAATGTATTTTGGGTGTGTTTTTGTTTTTTTTCAGCCCCGGAGGCGACTTTCAGAACAAAGTGCCTCAGTGCTGCTGCCGGCGTTACAACAGGTTCATGACTCACAAGTTGTGAGTTATTTAAAGAAGCCACCAGTGCAGACAAGTTAATTTCCATAATACAGACTGCAACGCCTTTATAAGGCAACTCTGCGAGCGCTGACCTCACACAGGCATGAGCCAGAGTTTTTGACAAGTCACACACACACACACACACACACACACAATTTCCTCTGCAGTGATGATGTCATAACAGCAGAGGGAGAATCCCAGACGTGTGATTAAAGCAGGAAGGTTTGGTGTGTAACTCTGCGTCTTCTACGCTTCCTCTACAGTCAGATCTGACTCTGTTCTCTGAGTTCTCCACATTAATGGACCACATGTTAGAGAGTGAGGGACTGAGACACAACAAAATGTAATGACAGATGGGGAGGGAGGATGATTTACAAACAAAATCAGCAACTACATGTATAACTATAATGTGTAAAAAAAAAAAAACCTTTAAAACCTCATTTAAACTCATTAAATCTTCCTTAAAATCCTACGGAGAACAATTTGATTCTCCTTTTAAAAACTGAACCCCCTAAAATGTGAGAAACAGTATTAGACCTATAAGTTCCCCTTAATATTTCATGTAGAACGAATTCCTTTTGAAACCTCCAAGAACTGCCTCCAAACATTAGCAATCCTACCATGTTCTTAGAACCAACCGAACTACAATGATATATGGAACCACTTCTGTTTGCCTTCAAAGCCCCCAGATTCCCTCAAAACATTAGAAACTCAGTAAGTTTTCTTTAAATATGCAGAACTACCTACATTCCCCTTTAGAAGCCCCTAGAACCCCCAAAACATAACAACCCCAAATTAACCTCTTCAGAAGCACCCCTTTAGAATGTGTCAAAATCCTTTGCAAGTTCCACACAACCCCTTAAAATTCCCCTCTGAATCCTTTAAGTATCTCATAAGATCTTGTTTGTCTTTTACAGTAGAATTTCATAAGGACATCCATACGAACCCCTGTAGAACCCTTTAGACCATTTGGAAGGCTTGAGAACCTTAAACTCACCTTTTCAGGACCCTTCAATCCCATTTAATCCCGTCATTTCTAAATTTAGAAAACCATTTAGATTTCAGATTACTAGGGCTGTAAGAACCCCTCAGAGCCTTGTCAGATTTATTAGAGACCTTATTAGAACCTCCCCAAGAATCCATGTAAAACCCCTCAAACCTTCGGTAGACAGTAAAACAGACCACGTTTGGAATTTTATTGAAGCTCTGAATCATTTTAGAACCCCCTAACTAATGGAAACATTACTATAACCCCTTTAAAACATCTTATAATCCACATTTACCTTGATTACCTTAATCCCCTCTTTGTTACTTAATCCTTCCCTGAAAATTCTTAAGAATTAAATTAAGTGTAGCAATGTTGCGGTTGCGGTTCTTCAAATTTTGCTGAGCTGAGGAGCATTTCTCAATAAAACCGCAATGACAAACTGTGTCTGTGGTACACTGTGCAGTGTAGCCTGGAGGAAAGAGTGGGTTGATGGGAAATGAAGTAAGATGGTAATGCATTTCTAGAGGAGTGGGAGAACAGTTGGGGTATTTTCAGGAAGATGATGGGATGACTCTTACAATAACTAAAGCCCATTTTGCACAGAGATGACGCTATTGAGCTGCAATGAAGACCTGTCTTTTTTACACAGAACTAGATCGATCACAAATAATTTTGATCGATAGTTGCAGTGTTTCCCCTACAATGCCTGGCATAGGTCCAGCGAGCCGCTGTGCCAACGAGACCCCCCGCCCGGCGAGTCGCCGTGCCAACGAGACCCTTCCGCCCGGCGAGCACGCCGGCTCGACGGGCTACGAGACCTATGCCTATGCCTATGCCAGGCAAAAAATCAGAAACAGACGGAGGCTCTCATCACTCTCCAAAGCCTCAGCGGCTTCCCTTGAGGCCTCTGAAAACACTACGCCATTGAAAGACGGAGGTTTTTCTGAAAATTGAAGCCTGTAACTCTGGCTGGCAACGGTTGTAAACAACCAGGGGTGAACTGCGCATGCGCGCCATTCTTCCTCTTTGGCCTGGGGGGTTGAAGCTCACAACTGGGGCAGCTGCGCTCTCTTGCGGCGACAGTCTGCACTGCACTCTTTTGTTTTCTCTCTTTTGAAATACTCGCTTATCAATTAATCGATAATTGATCGTTCATTTTTTTGATGATCGAATAATGAATTTTGATCGTTTGCCCATCCCTACACAGAACCAAAAAACAGCAGCATTATGCTGCCCCAGTGTGTGACAGGTGTGACATGTAACACAACAGCATTGGCCTCTAGTGTGTCATATAGCCGGCAGCACTTTTTAAACAATAACAATGGCAACAGCAATCATTTACCGTCTCTTTTATATGGTGGCTGATCTTGTCCTCTGCTCAGAAGGTAAGGAGCTCCCATACCTCACCGATTTTCCAATTTGCAGACATTTTTGGCTGCTTTTCTTTTACTTTGACTTAGCTGCTAACTGCTGACAGCTTCTTTTTTAGTCTCTGGAGATGGGACGCACACACAACTTGTCGTCAAAACATCCTGCTGGCTTGCACTTCTTACACAGACGTCGATTTAGCACTTTAACTACCTCCGTTGCTGGCCTAAAGGCAAGACAACTCTGTCCCCCCATCCCGCGAAAGTCCTGCCTTAAGCAGGTAGTGTGAAAAAGGCTAAGGATGATCACACGCAGAAGATTTTGTTCAGATGTAAAAACCATCTGAAGGTGAGCTAAGCAGACAATGAAGAAAGAAAGTAGTAATGAAAGAACAGACATGTAAATTAACCAGACACTGGATTAGTTCATGGACTTGATTCTTCCAGTGGGCTGTGACATGTAGCCCATGAACATCCAGGGCTTTTGGGAAATGGTGTTTGTTAAAGGCCTCTACAGTAAATAGCAAAAATACTAAATAAACAACTGGAGAGATCACAGATCTATCTTGCAATGTTAACAACAGTGAAAAATGTAACCCTCCTGTGATTAAGAGCCACTTCAAAGTTTGAAGGGTTCTTCCCTCTGGCCATGCTTCACCCTTCCACCAAGTTTCATAAAAATGAGGCAGGCAATTTTTCCGCTGACAGACAAACCAAACTGAAAACGTAACCTCCTTGGTGCATGGATGGATTGCTGAACAGGCCTACTGGGCACAGGCCAAGGGGCCCACATCCTTCAACTGCAAAAAGACAAATGTCAAATTAACACTTACTGACCAGGAGAAGACTCAAAATGACCATAAAGAGACACAAAACCACATAAGGATGCATAACAACTAAAATGAGATGCAAAACCACCACAAAGTCTATGTCTTGCTGCTTTGAAGGAGAGGTGGTGGGGCCCATTGTCTCATGATCCGCCCGTGCCCTTGGTGGAGGTAACATTATTGTTAGTGTTTTTCAAAAAAACTTTCAAATACTACAGCTGAGACAAGCTCTGCTTCCAGGCTGGAGTTTTGGTTATTATTATTGTTAGAAATGTCAGTGGGATTCTGAATGAGGTTTTCTCATTTCTGGAACTTGTGACACCTTGAGTGTAGAATATTCAGTCACAGAAATAAAACAGCACTAAAACAAAGGAGAAAAAACAAGAGAGAAGAATCTGAATTGACTGGCGCTTCGGCTGCCCCAACGCGACAAGGCGAGACCGCACAGTCATGAGCCATGATGTCATGTTGACTGGAGCCGAACAGCAACCAGACTAAACAAATCTGTCAGACAGACAGACTGACTGACTGATAGACTGTCAGACAGATGGAGAGGAGAGTCACAGGCAAAGTCCAAGTCATCCAAGAGTTTTCCCCTCAACACGTAACTCATTCACAGTCGAGGGAGGGAGGGAGGGATAAAGGAATCCCAGCTTTGCTCCATTAACAGCCGAACAGAGGGAGGGAGGGGAGAAATAAAGAAAGAAAGAGAGGGAGGGAGGGAGGGAGGAGGGAGGGAGAGAGAAGGTAAAAGTTGGAAGTGCTATGAGTCACGGAGCGAGATGGGAGGAGACTGTAGTGGAGGAGAGAGAGAGAGGGATGGAGGGAGGAGGGAGGGAGGTATAATTATGGTAGGAGGCAGCCAGGGCGAGAGAGAGGAAAGAAAGAAGAGAGCGAGGAGAGAGAGAGAGTCCAGCCCACTCCGGTAAAACCATTCAACTGGTGAGCGAGGGAACGCATTCAACACAGACAGAGAGAGAGAGGAAAAGAGGTAAAAAGAGAGAGAGAGAGGAACTCCCTTCATCTGGGATAACTTAGTCAAACTGCCTCTCGAACACACACACGCTCTGAACACACACTCTGCAGCGACTTCACCCCGGGAACAAGGATCCTCCTGCACTCCAGAGTTTTCCCTTTTCATCATCCATTCATCACATCTGAGAGTTTCTTCTTCTTCTTCTTCTTCTTGTTTTGTTTCTTTTTCTTTCTTTCTTGTGACGCCTCCACATTTTCCAGCCATCTGTCCCTGACAAAAAAGATAAGGATTACTCATTTTCTCTCTCTCTGCATTTTTTTCTTTTTTTTGTCCTCCTCTCTCTTGTGTCTTTGCAGCTTTTTTTCCCTCCGTTTTCGCAGGTGGACTGTGAGCTGAGCTGAACTTTGCAGCTTCCAAACTTCTGAGGAGAGAACGAGAGAGGAGAAAGACAAAGACAATAAGACGGAGAGGAGGCAGAGGAAGGAGGGAAGGTGAATCTTAAACAGAAGACGACTTTTCTTTCATCAACCAGGACTGAATTTTTTTGGTTAGACACTTTCAGACAAAACTCGACTTTCTTCATTTTTTCTGACTCCGCCTGAGCATCCACATCCGGCAGCATCACCAAATCCAGCCTGGCAGCCAGTCAGGTGACTCCTGCCATCATGTCTGTCTTACCTCTGCTCAGCTGGACCGTCCTGCTGCTGGTCCAGAACTGCGGCTCGTTCTTGGACCCGGCGTCCAAACTTCAGCCTCTGCCGCTCTCACTGACCATCCATCCTCACCACCAGCCGCTGCCGGATGCTGCCTCCAGCTCCCACTGCCCCTCCTGCGCCCTGGCCAGGATGAGGAGAAATGAAGGGGGCACGTCGGACGACATGGTGGCGCATGACCAAGAAGACGAGGCGGCCCAGCAGGATGTGGTGGAAGCGGTGAAGAGGCACATCCTCAACATGCTGCACCTCCAAGCCCGGCCGAACATCACGCGGCCTGTGCCGCGCGCCGCGCTCCTCAACGCCCTGCGCAAGCTCCACGTGGGGCGAGTGGCAGAGGACGGCAGTGTGCAGATCGAGGGGGAGGAGGAGGCGCGAGGGCGGGGAGGTCGAGGAGGAGGGGGAGGAGCGGCCGCGGCAGCAGTTCGGACAGGAGACAGCGCAGACGCGCAGGAGACGACGGAGATCATCACCTTTGCTGAGGCTGGTGAGTACAAATGACTCGGTGTGTGCGAGCATCGAGGTCTGCATCAGTGTATGTGGAATGACACGCAAAGAGAGACAAAATGTGTGTGTGTGTGTGTGTGTGTGTATGGACGGTGGCCAAGATGAGGGGTGTGTAGTTACACTTCAGTTGTGCGTGTGTGTGTGTGTGTGTGTGTGTGTGTGAACAAATGGCAGCAGCTCGAGAGTCAGTGTGTAAATCTGCATTTTTATTTTGTGTCATGGAATGTGTTACGTATGTGTGTGTGTGTGTGTGTGTGTGTGTGTGTGTGAGCAAATATTTGCATGTGTTACAGTTTTGTGTATGTGTGTGTAAAAGACAAAAAAGCAGCTGTGTTGGAAATGACCACTCTGTGTGTGTGTGTCCACCACCTGCTTAATTCCACCTGCATACTCACTCAGCCGAACCCGTCAGATATGCACTCACACACACACACACACACACACACACACACACGCACTAACCTCTGTAATCGCCTCCTGCTGTTTTCAAAGAATACCTCATTATCTACTTAAAGTCAGAGTAGATTCATGTGTCACTGTGTGTGTGTGTGTGTGTGCGCGTGTGTGTGTGTGTGTGTGTGTGTGTGTGTGTGTTTTAAAGCAGTAAGAATGCTGGAACTCTTGTCTGACAGACGGTAGCGACAAAGAGCGAGTAGGAGTCCAAAACGAGAGAGAGAGAGAGAGAGAGAGAGAGAGAGAGGAAGGTAGGGAGAAGAAAGAAGTAGTTGTGTGATAGGGCTGGACGGTATGGCAAAGATTTTATCAGGTCAAAAATTTTCCTATCAGTCGATATTGATAAATATCATGATAAATGTCAAGTCATTATTTCTTTCACGTTTAAAGGCTGAAGAAACCACACGGTTAATTGTAGTTTAAACTATTATCTATCATCAGAAGATGACAAACACGTGCTAAACAGTTTATTTCACTATAATCCAAATAATGTCAACTAATAAATAAACAGACAAAAATATCTTAAGACTCTGATGATGTTGTGAGGTAACAGAGAGTCATTAAGTGCCGGTGAAAAATTATCTGACGTAATTGTGGCAGAGTTAGCCTTATGTATGAAAGGTTTATTTACATTATCTTTAGTTGTGTTATATCATTTCATTCTAATGAAATAGCCCAAACTCAGTCACACTAACTTGCTAACTTACCATTAGCAGTAGATACGTCAACCTCTCAGCTACTGCAGCTAACGTTATGTCATTTCATTGTTAATGAAATAGACGCAAGCCTGTCAGGCTAACTTGCGAACTTACCATTAGCATCAGATGAGTTGACTTTACAGCTACCGTAGCTAATGTTATGTCATATCATTGTAATATTATATCAACAAGTCAGTCACGCTAACTTGCTAACTTACCATTGGCATTAGATAAGTTGACATCACAGCTACTGTAGCTAACATTATGTCATATAGTTCAAATAAAATAGCTGCAAGTCAGTCATGCTGACTTACTAACTTACCATAGCATTAGATGAGTCCACTATACAGCTGCGTTAACATTATGACACATAATTCTAATGAAACAGCTAAAAGTCAGTCACTCTGACTTGCTAAATTACCATTAGCACTGGATGAGACAACTTTACAGCTACTGTAGCTAACGTTATGTCCTTTCATGCTACTGAAATAGCCACGAGTCAGTCACGCTAACTTGCTAACCTACCATAAGCACTGGATTTGCCGACTATACAGCCGCTGTAACTGATGTTATATGGCAAATTCAGTCATTTGGTAAAGCTGCGCTATTTTCAGTGATCGTACTAAAAATAACTTTTTGAGCGTTGCCATATGCATTACTGGCATCTCTCATCTTCTTCTGCTACTACTACTACCCCCCCAACACACAACCAATCCCCCCCCCCCCCCCCCCCCCCCACACACACACACATAAATTCACCTGTATGAGCAAAGTACTCCAGTGGAAAAGCCCCCCCACCCTCCCCCCCACAGTGGAAAAGGCAACACAATTTTTCAGTGCAGCAAAATCCTCGTCCTGGTGCTGACTGCTGATGGTTGTGAAATCCCCGTGCAGCACTTTCCACGAGCTCACCTGTCAGTCAGGCAGTGTGGGCGGGACTGTGACGTCTCCTTCTGGATTTTCTGTTCATGCAGTTTGAGTTTCTGTAGGCGAGAGTCTGGAACAGCAGATGGAAAAGATTTTTATGAACTGGATGTGTGCAGACAGGCCGAGAGGAGCAGCTTTCTTTAAAGCAAAACACAGAATGTATTGCTGCTTAAAGAGTTCCTCTCTGTGGATAAACCTGGCGTTAGAAGCTATTAGATCTCCTCTGTTTGATGTAAAATCAGCTATTTCTGCTGCTTTTTCTTTGTTAGATACTACTCAGGATACTGTTCTTACCTGTATTTAAATGATCCTCTCTGCTTACAGGCCCCTACAAACCAATGAGAGCATCATTAGAACCCTTTTAAAACACTTTATGTACGTCAGTGAAGTCTGTTTGATACATTTGAACTGTTTCAGTCCCGTTACACAAAAGATTTTTATTAAAATCAAGAACTTAGAGACTCCTCTAGAACACCTGCAAACATCACTCAGAGGTCCATTTAAATTTTGGACAGATTCTCTACAGAACCCATTAGAAACTTTTTTACCCAAAGTTTTGCCTCTCGTACTGCTCCATCTGTCTGATTGATTGACTTTGTCAGAGGCTGTATGCCTGCAGGCTGCTCAGGACTGTTATGAGTTTTGTTCAGATTTACTGACTTTTGACACCATTTTTGAAGAGAATCCGTTTCAGTGACAGTAAACGTCACCTTAGTGGAGATAACAAAAAGAAGATGTACTTCAAGTTCGAGACAATCAAACCAGCCAGGTGACCAATCACTCAGCTGTTGTAACATGTTTTCTGATCTGACACCTCTATAGTCAAGGAATACTTCACCCCTAAATAATCATTTGTATTCCAGTTACTTACCCAGTGTTACTGTGGATTCATGAGGAGAACTTTGTTTTTCTTGCAGGCATCCACAGTGAAGGGAGAATTCAATTCAACACAACTTACTTAGTGTAATCCAAGTCTTATTTATTCATATATTTTATTTATTCGTCGTATGCTCAGTACTTAACACAAACATGCATTTTCACACACTGAAAAAAAAACAACCTAAAACTAAACTGAAAGTGAAAATAATCTCCGCTCTCTTCAAATCCAGACTCCATTGACACATACAGTAACTTTACCTGGCTGAACATGGGAGCTGCTGGTCTTCCACTGCTTCCACCAGTTAGTTTGTTTGTCTCATTGTGTGACTTTGGTGAATCAGAACAAACCCTTTGAAACACTTAAGTCACACAGTAACACAAATCAAGACAGCAGTAGAGCAGCAGCTCCTGTGTTTAGTGTTGTAAAAGTACTGTTTTTCATCAGTGGAGTCTGGCTTTTGAGTGAGTATAGATTGTCACTTTGCATTCAGTTCCCTGTGGACTGTCTATTTGTGAAGCACTGATCATCTGACTGGATAAATAAGACTTGGATTATACTGCACAAGTTGTGTAAGAGTTTGTAAACAGATGATTTGATCTAATTTTGCTTTTGTTAAACATGGACCCTTTTTACTTAAAGTCAATAAGAATTTTCTCTTTTTTTTTCCGGATTCTCCATTTACCTTGGAGGCATGTGAGAAAAACAAAAATTTCGTACTCATGTACAAATGGTCCTTTTGGGGGTAAAATATTACTTTAAGCTTTGGTTTAAGAACTTACTTAGACACAGAGAAAGATCATGGTTTGGGTTAAGATGTGAAATGAAATCAGCATTGACTGTTGGTAAGAAATGGGAAGTGTTTGATGTTTTGTTGACATATTCATCTACCTTTGTCGTTGCGGTTATTTTTTTAGCTGACTGAATCCTTTTAATGTGCTGTAAAAATTAAAGTCTGAGCTGAAAGAGGTTAAAAAGCCTGCGTCAAGCTTTCAAAAAAGACTTTGCCACTTCTCATAGAAACTGATAAAACCTTGATGTTGTGTTTCTAAGATGTAACGCGGCCCGCCATGAGAATATTTTGCACCCAGCCAGCGATCCTGTGCTTTGTTGGGAATAACTGATGCATTCAGGGACTTCGGTAATTATTTTGGGCAACAGAAATGGTGAGTAAGGGAGTGGAGGGACGACTGGATTCTTGGCGGATACCGAGTGTCAACCTCCGTTTAGCTCCGACACAATATCTATCTGTCCACCGTTTTCTTTCCATCAGCCTATTCTATTTAAATTCTTCTCCTCCGACCCTGTTTATCTTCCCCCCGTAGCTCCCCAACACACAGAGGACAATTAGGCTAATTGAACTTAATTGAACACATCATTAGCGACATTCCACAATCCACTTTCATCTTGCCCTCCCTCTCTGCTGCTCTCTCTAACCTCAGTCTACCCTTCCCTGTTCTGGCAGACTGAATAAACCGGTCATTGTTGGATCTATTCTGGTGGCTGGGTCCGTCTGGGGATTCAAACTAGCAACCCTGCGAAGAGCTTTGGGCCGGTTCACTGGCCTCCGACAACTGAGAGGAAACAGTGGCTCTCAGCAGCGGATAGGAAGACAAAGACGTCTGTCTGATGTGAAAATAAACCATAATTAGCGTGTTTCCTTTCTCTGTTTTCTTTTCTCATGCTTACATTTTTCTTTTCACTCTGCTTCCTTTTGATTCCCTCTTCTCTTGTCTTTTTTCTTGGCCTTAACTCCTGTTTTCTCTCCATCTCCAAGTTTTCTCTGCTGCTTTTCAACTTTTTCTGTCCTCTTCACTCCTCTACCTTTTCTCTCCATGTCTGTCACTTTTTTTTATTGTGACGTGGCTTCACCGTGTTTATAGCGTGTTTATGGTTGTGTCCGTGCAGTCGTAACTGGTTTGAATTTCTGGCGACTCGCTGTAGTCGACGTCGTCCCACCACATCGTTTGGCTCTCCTTTGATGTGTGACCAGCCGCCAAAGATGCTCTATGTCTGAGGAGATGAATCACTCAATAGTAAACAACTAGAGATTGTGTCCAGACCTGCCAAACGCAAACACACAGAGTGACTGGGAGAAATCTGAAGATGCTGTAGATTTACAGAAGATCACACAGCAAAGGAGAAGTGATAGTGATGTTCTGTACTGCAGTGAATGTTTGTACTAACATTAGAGTTTTTGGGATCCTTCATCACCATGAACACACACATTGTACTTTATTTTGACTCAATCCTACATTGGGATAAAACTCAAAAAATTTGCTTGGGGTCGGCCCACTTGACATGTTGCTGTGTTGTGCTATGGCCTATTCAAGTGCTGGAATTTATTATTTACGTGACAACGCCTGAACGCAACACAGGCTCTGCTCCATTAGTGCCGTGCTGCGGGTTCGGGCCCGGCTTGGTTATAAATGTCTCAGACTTGGGTCGGGTTCGGTCAGGAAAATGCCTCCCGAGCCACGTTCTGGTGTGCTCACTTGAGTGTGTGTGTGTGAGTGTGTGTGTGTGCACATTGGGGTGAATCTCCGCCGTGCGCGATACAGAGAGCAGAGGAGAATTGTAAATGCGCGACCATGTAGAGACAGAAATGAAATGCCATCATGTAAATAAGATAAATAACATAAGGCTATTTAGTTTGTTTAATAAAAGGACAAGGTGTAGACTTGTTCTATAGGCCTGGATATGAAGCGTCCGTAGCGCCAAATAATATAACCGTAGATTCTAAGCCAAAATGACGGCGGTCATATTTCAGCAGTGGCGGTGCGCTACTGCTGGTTGCATACAGGGGAAACACTGACCTGTTTTATTTTGTCCAGATTTAAGTAGCTCCTGTCTTCCTGTCTCTCCAGGGTAGAGTTTCCAAAATGAGACATAAATCAGCCATTGTCAGAACAAAATGAGCAATGTTCGTGGTATGTTGAAAAATGCTCAGAGTGAGATGTCGCTGTTTTTCTTTCCTCTCTGCCAGCACGCTGTGTCGTCCCTCTTGGAGGACAGGAAGGCAGCGAGCAGTGGCCTTGCTAAAGACAGGCGAGTTGAAACAGAGAGGGAGGATTGGGTGGGAAAGAGAAGAGAGAATTAAAGATTGAAGTAAACCATCTCAACCTTGGTAACTGTCCCTGAATGACTCCTGCAGACTCAACAGTCCCTCTTCCTCTCTTTTTAAACCACACAGGGAGACCAACATTGACTTTAGATGTGTTCCAAACTGAAACAGAGACTTTTCCAATCCTTCTCTGTGTGAAACTGGTTGTACTGGAAGACTCCCAGTGTGTGTGTGTGTGTGTGTGTGTGTGTGTGTGTGTGTGTTTGTGTGTGTGGGTGTGAGTGTGGGTGTGTGTGTGTATGGGCAGCTGTATGGAAAAAGTGGCTAATTGTTAAATGTTGTTAATGTGTCATAACAGGAAGTTGTTACTTTAACAGTCGTGATAAGAGTTTTCCTGCTGAGATAAAAGAGAACTTCTTCTTGGCTTTTTAATTTCCCTCTGGTCAGTCAGGTCTGACTGATTCTGTAGCTTCTGCCCTGTTTCTCAAAATGTCCATGAGTCAAAGTTGTGAATCTTCGGCTGGTCCCAGGTGATCCACTGAAGTAAACTGCTGTTTTACATATACTTTACTTAATACATATTACTTATTTACTGTGATGATTTCGTCCACACTTCATCCATGGAACGAGAGGTGTGGTCTATAGAAGGTTCCGTGTGTTTTGGTTGGTTTTGTAATTTTGAGTATTTTGAAAGTCATTTTCCTGTCACAGAAACCACTGAGAGTGAGTCTTCTGTTTTGGATGTTATTGTCAAACTGTTGCTTATGTGTCATGTTTTTACTCTCTGTGCTGTTGCCTGGCAAAAGTGTCTGTGTCGGCGGCGTGAGAGTTCCCGCTAACTGCCAGTAGACAGTACCCTTCTATTTTTAGGTTCATAAAATGTACTTGAATTCACAAATATGTAGGATATTACTACAGACATTCTTGTAATCTCACACCACAACATCCGCTGTGACAACGGACGCTGGTCAGACCACGCCCCCAGAACCAGGCGCTGGGCTTTCAAGCCTCGGCTGTATTAAGAGACCTGGATACAGAATTGGAGGTGGGGCCCCATTCATTCCTGTGAAAGTTGTTCGGTGGCACATGAAGCAAAACATTTTCAACTGCCACTTATGAAATTACCCAGATGATTTGCGTTGCTTTGGCATCACTGGGCACATACTGAAGATCTGGTGCGCTAGAGGCTTCCACTGGCTGAGCGACTAACTTCCTGTTAAGCGTGCTGGATCATGCAGCTCTTCAGGACTTTCAAAATGTTATCAGACTGAAAGAATCAAATCCTGATGGTGAAATGAGTTATTTCGTGGGGTTGTGACACTCAAAAAAATATATTTATCCACTGATTTGCAGATGTCTCTTTCACAATGTAAGTCAGTGGGGAAAAAGTCTTTTTGGACCCAATGGCATCATGTGACAGATAGGAGGAGAGCTAGCTAATGTTAGCTGTTAGGAGCTGGTGGCCCAAACTAGCAGCTAATGGAGGTTGTATTGAATTACACAATGATGTGTTTGAGCTATATTCAGTAAAATGATTGTTTGGTGAAGGTTAATTATCATGTTCTCATGATGTGTTCAAATGTAATATTGTAATATGTAGAATTTGGCAAGAAACTTGATAAATACAGCTGTTTGAAGGTGCGTCCCTATTTCTGTCTTGTGATGGTGGACTGCTGAGGTTCAGACTCTATCGATGTTCACAGTTTGGATGTGGTTTCCTTTAGCGTGTCAGAAAGTCGTCAGTGAAACCCGAGCCAAGCAGTGGCGGAGTCTCTTTGGCATGTTGGTATTTGAAGATGTCAGATCGGACAGCTTATCTGCTCTCTCATTATAAATAAAGTGGCCTGGGAACCCAGACAGACAGAGGGAGTTACAAGCTGGCACTTCAACTCCAATTTAGCTCAAAGTTTATTGTCTCGAGAGAGAAATCTGGTTTGTAGATGAGGTCTGAAAATGAAAAACCTGCCACAAAATCACTTTGTTAAAACAATGAAAACACAATAAAAGCTGATGGAAACATGACAGATAAGTGCAGGAGCAGCACAGAGCAGTTGAAGTTGGTTTGATGTTGAAGAGGCAGTCCCTGTTTCCCACAGTCCATCTTGTTTGTTTCTGTCTTTATGTTCGAAACGGAACATCACTGCTGGAATAATTTGACACTGAACAGCAGAAGCACATGACGGAAAAGTTTAACAATGCAATCCTCGTTTTCCTCTATTTTCACTTCAGTTGGATCGCCTTTAGTTTTACATCTTTTAATTTTTAAGACCTTCAGCGACACAAATACTGTTACTTCTCAAACTGATTTGAACCATCTGTTGCAAATTACGTAAATTCACAACCATTTGTGTTTTTTGTGTCTCGTGGCCTCTGACTGTGTCTTTGCATGCAGTCTGAACACCTTCAGGCTGCGGTTTACTTTCATCTGTATTAAACACAGATCTCAGCTGTGATTGGTTACTGTACCTGGCGGGTGTCCTCGCCTGGTTGTGATCCTGTCAGACTGCATGTGAGGGATTCGCTGACCTTAAACGTGATTAAGGCAGCAGCTAACGGTTATTTTCATTACTGCTGGTTATTTTCTCCATAAATCAATTAACCATGCACAGAAAGTTTTAAGAATCCAAGATAACATCTAAAAATGTCTAATTTCATCCAAAAACTGAAAGATATTTAAGTTACTATCATATATCTGAACAAAAAGGAGCCAATTGTCAAATTTGAGAAGCTGGAATCACTAAACTTCTGTCTGTTTTTGCTTGAAAAAGTATTTAAACAATTAAGGAGAGAGAATAACAAGAAAAAACAATTTTTTTTAAGATTATTTTTTGGTCTTTTGCCTTTAATGTACAGGACAGAGTGAAATGGGGTGAGAGAGAGAGCGGGGGGTGACATGCAGCAAAGGGTTGCAAGCCGGAGTCGAACCTGCGACCGCTGCAGCGAGGCGTCGCCTCTGTACATGGGGCGCCGGCACTATCCACTACGCAACCGACGCCCCAGAAAAAACAATTTTAAGTAATATATATCACCATGAAACATCCCTAGCTGATTACTTACTATAAGACAATTATTTTTTGTATCACAAGTTTTCTAAATTTTGTTTAAATATGAAAATGATGCATCATCTAATTAAATATTTGCCGGTTTGCATACATTTGCAGAACAGAAATCTGAACATTGGACAAAGACAGGTTCAAAATTCTTGTTTCATTTTGTTGACATATTAGAGTCAAAGGTTTTTAGAGAGGGTATTTAGAATATCTTTTTTATCACTCCATTAATTAGTAAATACTGGCAACAGCCATAAAAACAGAATAAAAAAATCAGTTTTCAAGATGTTTTTTAAGGTTTGAAATGTTCTATAAATCAGGCTCTGAATGATATATGAACCAACTCCTCTGTAAAAACCTTCACATATCAATAGGAATGAAACTACTAAACTGTGGTACCTGTAAGTGCTACTGAAGTGTAGATTCAAAACTCATTTTAAGAAAAGAAGCGGCACAGATAGAAAACGTCATCATTCATTTTTAGAACAAAAATACAACACTAGGGTAAAGATTTTAACTTACAGGTGTCACCTGAAACTTCCCCAGTTGATAACTTACATTAAGAAAACTTAAGAAATCTTTTGTATTACAAGTTTTCTGAAATGTTATGTTTATATATGTATATACAGATGAGGCATTATTTCAAATTTCCAGAAATAGCCCAAAATCTCAAAACTGACCAGTGTATGAAGTGTACTGTGTTTTCACCTGAGGTATCTCACTTTAATCAGTTGTCAAAGTAGTTGTAGATAAATGTTCTTTTGATCAACTCATCATTGCGTCTCTCTAATGTTTGGTCCAGAAACGGTCAGAAAATGGTGATGAATGTTTTGTTTTGGTGGACCAATATTCCAAAACTCAAAGAGATTCAGTTTATTGCAAAGTAAAGCACTGGAGAAGTTAACACCAGCCCCGTATTGCTTCACCATCTGAACATGATGTCCTCCTCTTTTCTTCCTCCAAATCATTTGTCTCGTCTCTTTGCTTTGATCCACCCAAACCAAAAGACTGAAATGACTGAAGTGCCCTACAAAATGAAGAATTTATTTTGAAAGTATGTGTTGTGTGTAGTCGGGACTTTCTCTTTTCTGCAGCTGACGGTGAGCGAGTTTGGCATTCAGGACATTCCTCTTCTCAGATGAGAGGCTGCTTTAATGCCTCCTTACCACTTTTGTTTACCGGCCATTTGACAGCATTACAGAGATTTAGTTTCACATCTCAGGCCGCTCTCTGTGTGTGTGTATGTGTGTGTGTTTACTAACACAGCCCCGCTGACTCACATGTGGTGCCAATAAGGCCGAGCAGGGCGTCGACTCTCGGGATCTGGAGCAGATTTCTGTCCCACGCAGGCGAGGCTGAGCCTGACAGTCCTCACTGAGGGCTTTCACACGCCCACATAAAATTCCACCTTAACTCTGTTAACGTTGTCACCGTTTGCACCAGGATCGGAACACTCTCATGTGATGACTTTAAAGGTGCAGACCAACTTGTTTGGGGGGTTAGAGGAGTCATGTCACCAAAGATTTACTGTGAACCAGTATGTTTGTAGAAATGGCCTTAGTTTAGTCATTAAATCCAGATAAGATTTATTGATCATAAAGGAAATTCTTTTGCCATTATTGCTCAAAAGCCACAACATAAGAATAGAAACAGTACAGTAATAAATGTAAGGTGAAGAAGGAACAAGGCTAACGTGAGTGCCTAATAGACTAACATTTAAAAGTAGATGCATTTGTTTTTTATAAGTAAAACAAAAAAGCAATGTTGCACCTGATATTGACTTTATATACACATTCTTAATTGAACAGTAATGGTTGGTATCAGCGTGTTTGAGGGATTTGCTCATTGGTTGTGTCAGGTATTCAAATTTATTGATAAAGTCCAATATCACAAATCATGATTTGCCTCAGAGGCCCAACATATGACATTCCTCTGTCCTTGGACCCTCACAGTGGATAAGGAAAAATGGTAGAAAACACAGGAATAAACTGAGGAGGGATCCCTTCTCCAGGACAGACAGATGTGCAATAGATGTCGTGTGTACAGAAAAGATCATCATAATAAATGTATAGTAATCCATATCACAAAATAATACATAAAAGGAGGGACAAAAAGAGATCCACCAATCAGGAACCCCCCTGGCAGACTAGGCCTATATCTGCCTAACTAAGGGCTGGTCCAAGCCTAAGCCAGCCCTAACTATAAGAGCCAGCCCTAGTTATAAGCTTCATCAGAAAGTAAAGTTTTAAGTCTACCCAGATTGAAATTGGAAGTTGGTTCCACAGAAAGGCACCTGATAGCTGAAGGCTATGGCTTCTGTTCTACTTTTGGAGACTTAAGTATTTGCATTGAGTTTTGAATGCTCTATGTCCAGGTTTATGGATTTATTAATGATGTGAAAAGATATTTGAAATTTACCCAAAGTTCAGTAAATGGCTCTATTCTTACTTTGTACATTTTCTTTGTTAAGTAAGTAAGTTTTACTACATCTTCATGTTTCGTCTCTAATTTCCTCATAAATGTTCCTGCAGCTTTAAGCCTGTAACAGAAGACGTATGCACGAGCTTCTTCCAGCTCTTTTCCGTCTTGAAGCTTAATGAGTGAAATGTTAAAACAAAAACAATGTCCAATGTAAATGCCTTTACATTAAACTTTAAAGGTACAGGCTGTTCTCATGAACTGTTCGTACTTTTTCCTATGAAAAGTAATGCACCCAAATTCATATATATTCTACATGTTTTGAAAGGCTGTGATCTCGTGATTAATGTGCTAGGAGTAAACAAGGAAGCAGTTGCGAGTGCTCTATAAAGAGGCAGGTTGGGGTGCTTTGTGGGTCACAAAAACATGGACTTTCCCTTAGAGATGCATGTTTGGAACCAAGTGAACTTTGGGTCATTTTAAGGTACGTCCTCACCATGTTTCTTTGCCTAAACCTAACCAAAGTAACTTTAACTGTACGTTAAGGATGTAATGTCATTCGTGCGTCAATAATTCGTAGGATATCATACGAACTGTTGTGTGGGCATTTTCATAGGATATCATACAAAGCATTGTATGAGGACACGCTGACAGGCATAATATACAGGATTGTCAGTTACTGTTTGCAAACATACTCCCTAGTGATTGTAAAAGTGAAAATTAACCCCAGAATCACCCTCATTTGCTATATTTGTGTTTTCTTGCCACTTTGTATGTGATTTTCATAGCTTCCTCTGGGATGCTTACGGTCTGGCACCTGGTTGCTCCGTTTTATAAAGTTCCAACCTCACCTGTGCACTGTGCTTGAGCACTGTGAACGTCCCAAACATAGGAAAATAAGAAGAAAATACAGGGCAAATAAATACACCACCACACACTGAGAGTGGGTCATCAGTGATGACTGAGAGGGATTACTGCTCAATGAGCTGATACATTGTATTTTAAAGGTAAACCTTTAGGCGTATTTAAACTCCTGCAGGCAAACATGAAGGTTGTTTCTGAAACATTGTTAGGAATCAAACCTCTGACATCTTAAATACAAACTGCATGCTGTGTGTGTGTTAAAAGGGGGGCTGGAGAGGTGACCCAGCCCGCTGATCCCTCCTAATGTAAACTAACTTAACTAAAAAGACAGAAGAAAGGGTGGACTGTCATCCTTTTAATAGTAAAGAGGAAAGAAAGATCCTGTGGTGCACTGTAAAAAATAAAGACTGCTGCTCATTGTAGTTTTCAATCAAACAAACAGGAGGAAAGACTGTGTTGGAGACTATTTCCAGCTGCAGATTATCCACATTTGGTGCTCTACTGAGTATTTGTGTTAGCAGGACAGTGTCTGTGGGACAGAGTCAGATTAAACTACAGTGCTTGTTCATGGCTGCAGGCTGTAATGGTTTTAGTGTCTTTTTTTTTTTTATTTGAGGGGTTAAAACAGTTTTTGTATGGTGTAAGTTTGAAGTCCAAAACACACCGGCGGCGTCACATGATGGCGGCGTCATTGACGTGAGTCAAGTGCCGCCCCCAACACACACAGAAAGCGTTGCGCTACAGTGCGTCAACCAGAATTCTATTGCACACTCCACTCCACTAGGTGGCGGCGGTGGTAGTTGCCAACCGCCAATTAGAACAAAAGACGGGGAAGAACGCAGGACAACAATCAGACAACGACGGTATCAATGTGGGTTACTACTAATGTGCTACTACGGGAGCTGGGAAATACAACATAGGCTTTTCTCTGAAAAAGAAGAGCTTTTTCAAGGGTGGCCACGCTGGAAAATAGGACAATAGCGGTGTGGGTTTGTAAATAGAGAATAATGAGGGCGTCTGTTTTGACGCGCGTCGTACGGCGCCGGTGTGTTTTCACCTTTAGTGTGAAGGGTAAAAACAGTTTTGTTCGGTGTAAGTTAGAATAGAATAGCCTTTATTGTCATTATGCATTCCTGTACAATGAGACAGGAGAGCTACTCCTTTAATGTGAAGGGTTAAAACAGTTTTTGTATGGTGTAAGTTTTAGTGTGAAGGGTAAAAACATTTTTGTTCGGTGTAAGTTTTAATGTGAAGGGGTAAAACCGTTTTGTACAGTTTAAGTTTTAATGTCAGGGGTAAAAACATTTAATTTTTTTACAGTGTAAAGAGAACCCTTCAGTGTAAATGGACAGACTGAGAGCAGACTGAGCTGTAGATTAACATTGCCTTTAAACTGACAGGAAGGAGCATTTGGACAGGAAGTGGTCATACGTTGATCTGTCACGCTTGTCACGTAGTGCACCTACAGCTTCCTCCTCTCATTCATCTTCTCTGAGTGAGACTGACACAAATTGGTGGCTTTCTTTCTTTCTTTCTTTCTTTCTTTCTTTCTTTGTGTGTTTCTTTAATTCGTTTCTTTGTTCTTTCATTCATTCTTTTGTTGGTTCATTTGTTCTTTCATTCTTCTGTTCGGTCTTTCTTTGTCATTTCTTTCACTCTTTCTTTTGTTCTTTCCTTCTTCTAGTCATTCTTTCTTTCGTTCTTTTGTGTTTCTTCTATCATTTGTTCTTTCATTGTTGATTTTGTTCTCTTCCTGTTTTCTTTCATTCGTTTTTATTCTTTTTTGTTCTTTATTTCTTTCTTTGTCTTTTTTCCTTTATTTCCTTCTTTGATTGTTTGTTTGTTTCTTTCTTTCTTTCTTTCTTTCTTTCTTTCTTTCATGTGTTTGTTCATTCTTTCATTCTTTCTTTTGTTGGTTCGTTTGTTAAGTCATTCTTATTTAATTCTTTTTTTGTCCTGTCTTCCTTTCTTTCCTTGTTTCTTTCTTCCTATCACACGTTTTTTCGTTCTTTCCTTTGTTCTGTCTTCCTGTTGTCTTCTGTTCATTTTTATCTTCTTTCTTTCTTTCTTTCTTTCTTTCTTTCTTTCTTTCTCTTTTTTGTTCTTTTTTCTTTGTCTTTCTATCTTTTTGTTCTTTCATTCTTTCTTTCTTTCTTTCTTTCATTCTTTCTTTCTTTCTTTCTTTCTTTCTTTCTTTCTTGCTCAGCCTGTTGAACGCAGCTTATCCACTGAACGAGGACTTAGGATGGACAATAGAGGACACACACAGGGACACTGTATAAATGTGTGTGTGTGTGTGTGTGTGTGTGTGTGTGTGTGTGGATAGAGTATAATGTGTGTCCAGAATCAGCAGTGGTCAAGACTCTTCTCGGCCTCCTCAGAAAGGCAACACCCACTAACACTGAATCTTCCATGGTGTGTTCAGGGGCCGGTTGCACCAACTGGTCTTTACTAAGCCTGGTCGTAACTCCTAAGACGGTCTTTGTTAAGACCAGTCTTAAAGAGTGGACTTACGCCGGTTGCACCAACAGGGCTTACGCCTGGTCTTAGCTATGCTGGTTTTAGCTGTGCGCATCCATGTGAATGCCCCCGGAATGCCCCACGCGGCCTGCCTAGAGGAGCGCAGTGACGTTAAATGACGCGCCGCTGAATCATCCCGTGTGCTTGACAGATGACAATTGACAGTTGACAGCCCCTCTCATCTGTGCTGACAGTTTATTTACAGTTTAAGATTTGAAGAAAACATTAAGGATCAACAAAAAACTTTACTGACACTGAAATTAGAAAATTAATCAAGCTGTACAGCCAGCAGAGAGACGTATCACAAATAAGAAAAAACAGTTGGTATGGACAGAGATAACGGGGCACATCAATACGTGTTGAGACTCTGGCTGCCTTCATACAGAGGCTGACATGAGGAAGAAGTGGAAAGATCTTCTCAGCAAGGCAAAAAATACATCTCCTCCAAAAAAAATCATCCAACTGGCGGGGGTCCTCCCCGAAAACCTCAATTTACAGTGACATCATTGTTGACGTATTTGGGGAGGATTCCCCTGCCTGGTGGGAAGGCTGGTGGTAGTGCTGCGTTGCAGCCCAACACAAACTGTAAATCCGGTGACAGCTCTTCAATAAGTTCAAACAGATCTCTCCTACCGAATTGAAACCTCTCAATCAGCTCCTCGTCATTATATAGGCTATGTCCAATTGCTTCTGTCCCTAATTACCCTCTCCCGTCTAAATGCCCGCTCGTATACAGACGGTGGATGAGACGTGCCATAACCAAGTTGCGCTCTCTGCGCTCTAGAGTGCATGAGCGCAGCTTGATAATGACCTTACGCCTGCTCTTGACTAGGCGTAAGATTTATGCCCGGTCTTAGTGAGAAGAAGGCTTACGCCCTGTTGGTGCAACCAGCGTAACTATAAGGTCGGACTTAGAACGCCAAGTTACGACCGACTTAGCTTAAGACCAGGCTTAAGACCAGTTGATGCAACCGGCCCCTCAACAGCCCATAAAACGACGAAGAGTTGAGTTTTGAACGTGATGGCTGCAGGTTAATTACCTGCGAAGTAACGTCTAGTCATGTGATCAGTTTATTACCTACAGGTAGATCAATCAATCAATCAATCAATCAATTTTATTTATAAAGCCCAATATCACAAATCACAATTTGCCTCACAGGGCTTTACAGCATACAACATCCCTCTGCCCTTTGGACCCTCGCAACGGATAAGGAAAAACTCCCCAAAAACCCCTTTAACGGGGGAAAAAAACGGTAGAGAANTGGAGCGTGGACTGGTGGCTGGAGAGGTGCCAGTTCACCTCCTGGGCACTGCCGAGGTGCCCTTGAGCAAGGAACCCCCAACCGCTCGGGGCGCCTGACCATGGCAGCCCCCTCACTGTGCATGTATAGGTCCTGTTTGTGCATGTGTGTGTCTTTCAGACCTGTGTGTAATTGACATTGAATTTCCCCTCAGGGGATTAATAAAGTAAAATAAACTAAAAAGTATACATGTGTGCCAATAGTCATATGTGTATAATAACAGTAGAAGTATGACTAATGACTAATGATGGCAGCAGCAGCAGGAGGCATCTGGCAGGACCACGGCAGCAGCACAACCACACACGTCACGCTGTCCAGGCACCGCTGCGATATGAGTATGTATCTATGAATAGATGAGGATCAACTGAATGCACCATTAGACTACTGATCATCATGCAGTGCATTGTGGGACTTTGAGGCCTTAAGAAGGCTGCATGTCTCAGAGATGATATAAAGATATGATATGATGAAGTGGGGGAGTCTGAATTGAGACAGAGACTGCAAAAAGTAGGCAGCTTCATCAGGGCTCTGACTCTGCAGATGCAGCTGGTTTGATATGAAATGATTCATGCTAATTTGTTTGCTAATTTGTAGAAAAGGTAAACTAAAAATGGTGGGATTTGGTAGACGTAAGATATTGTTTCCAAAACTCACAGTATGTGTGTGTGTGTGTGTGTGTGTGTGTGTGTTTGAGGGGGATTACAGAGGATTTAAAAAGATTGATCATAAACTCAGAGTCCTTTTAACAACATACCGATCAGTGTTTGCGTCTCATGTTGGCAGGAGCTCTTGTTTAGCTTTGTTAGCTACTTAGAGAGGCCGCCTCTGATAAATCAAACCAAAGTCATAATACGCCCCAGGGGCTGATAGGAGAATTAGGAAATGTTTGGAGGCTGTTGCCGATGAGGATGATGATGATAATGTTAGGCTCAAATGTCAGTGTATCGTTCTTGATTTCTGCATCAGAGATTTGAGCTTGTGTCGAAAGCCACTGCTGAAAATCTTTTCTCTGTGAGGAGCGACACGCTGAGAAATATCAGACAGAACTGAGACAACGTCAGTGATGATTTTAGATGGATGTTTGCATTTGTTCAAGGTGGACATTAAGTGATCTTAATTGTGTTTTTGATTGCTTAAACCACCTTTGTAACAGGATAAACTGGGTTTGGATGGCCATAACTGATTTTGGGTCAGCATAAAATGGGTTTGGATTAGCTAGTTTTCAATGTTCTGATTTCGAAGGTCTAAACTGTGATTTTGGTGGTCTTAACTCGTTGTTCAATGGTTTAAAATGGGTTATTAATAGCCTAGATGTGTTTTGATTGTGTTAACTGTGTTTTGATGGTCTAAATTAAGGTTGTTATTACAGAAAAAAATAAAATAAGGTTTTGATACACTTAAACTGTGCATGGAATAGCTTAAACTGGGTATTTCATCATCTAAAATGCTTTTTCCTTTTTTTTTGGTGGTGGTGGTTCACATTACATATATGATGATCTAACTGGGCTTTCTCTTGTCTAAATTAAGTATTTGAAGCTTAAACTGGGTTTTGGATAATCTAATCTGGATTTTAGAGGTCTAAAGTCCCAACCCAGATACGGTTTGTAAAAATCCAATTTTGGACATTTTATGGGCAGAACTTGGTATTTGATGGTATGAAGTTGGTATTTGATGACCTTAACTTGTTTTTTGATGGTGTAAACATATGTTTTAGATGGTATTAACTTGGTATTTGATTGTCTGTTTGATAGTCTAAAATGGGCATGTAATTTTAAAATAGTAAATGATAGTTTCTTGTCAGAATTCCCTTCAGTAAATCCTGCCCCTGGCATTATCAACCTCCATACTTGTTTTATTACTTTTTTAATCCGACAGGAGAGTTGATGTAAAGTAACAGGAGAACACTGATCTGTAGTTTGTGTGTGTTTGTATGTGTGTGTGTGTGTGTGTGTGTTTCAGTCTACTTCCTCTCTGCTGTGTTGTCCAAACACAGAGACTGCATGACGAACTGTGTCGGACAATGCAGACGAGGGCCAGAAATCAGGTTTTATGAGTTGTTAAGACATCAGTTTGTAAAGATCAGTCTTCTGTAAATGGAGGGGGATTACAGGGAGAGAGAGAGAGAGAGAGATGAACTGTGAGGAGAAGACTTGCAGAGGTCGGACAGACTCCAGGAAACATAAAACTTCTTACAAGTCTGAGTGTAAATGAGCTCCTGGAACTTGTTGTTTCTTACCTGCTCTGTTGACTCTGTTTTCCATGTTTTAACACATTAAGTACAAGTTAGACAAACTTGTATCATGAACATGTTTTCTGTGTTGGGCCTCATAGTTCCAGTGAAGTAATGATTTAATGCTGCAGCATGCAATAATATTTTAGACAAGTTATGCACAGTGATGGACGATCATGTGATGTATGTGGCAGGTTGTTTCCATTCAGCTGAGGGCAGGAGTTCATGAGAAAATGCAAAAACTATTCATTATTCACTATTTATGTTCTGTTTTAGAATGGGGCATCTCTGCACTAGTTTTTCTTTACATTTTAGGAAAATCTGTCAACATGTTTTTACACTATCCTGCTAAAAATACAAACAGGATACAGCTTGTACAAAGAGACAAAGGATTAATATCAAGTCTGTCTTGTGGCCAAAAGTATGTGGACACCTTTGTTCACATACTTTTGTTGTTTGTTTTGTGTTCAGAGCTGAAACAATTAGTTGATCAATTTTGAGAGCATTACACATTACACATACACATTTTGTAGATCAACAATGCCCAAACTTCACAGATTTCAGCTTCTCTGATGTCTTCTTTATTAGTTTGTCTTTGTTTTTTAGACAAAACTAAATAAATTGTGACTCTAGGAAATAATGACAGATATTTTCACTATTTTCTGATATTCTGTAAACCAAACAAATCATCCATTATTTGAGAAAGTAGGTAGTTGTTGGTTGTAGCTCTGTTTGCATTCAAGGAGCTTTCAACATCTGAGATGAGTGACCAGTAAAAGCCTCGTGAGAGCTGAGCTGTTGAATACTAACAAAATAATCACTTCACTCAAATGTTACACTCCGGTACAGTAGGAGAAACTCTTTAACGATTTATCCACAAACATGTAACAAAGTCTCAGAGAGATAACCTCAGTGAGAAATTACAGGGAATACATTTTTGGCTAACTTTGAGTTTAAGCAGCTGATGCATTCACTGTCACATGTCAGGCCGATTTTAAAGCTAGCAGAATGTGCAGCAGCAGCAGCATAGCAGTGCAGCTCTTCTTTAATGATTCTTCAGACAGATGTGTGACACAACTCAAAGTGAACATGTGAATGTAAATCACATTGATGCAACAGACATCTGTCGACAGCTCGTCTGTCATTACAGCCATAATAACCAGCTCTACATGAGCTGTCTTTAGTGTGACTGCACTCGCTGTTACAGCTGCTGCTAATGTCCTGTTAGCATTTCCTCTGACTGGGAGGAACTTTCTAAAAATGCTGTTCCCTTCAGGAACACTTCTTCAGTCTCTAAACCAAAGCTTATAACCTGTGGTGGAATGTAACTAATTTACTCAAGAAAACTGAGTACTTTTGTCTGGCCCCACTGTCTATTCCACTACATTTATCTGACAGCTTTGGTTACTTTACTTTAGATTTAGATTTTTACACAAAAAACGTATGAAAATGCACAAGTCCAGCTAAAGCCATTAGTCCATTGATCAAACAGCGTATTAATGAAAATGAATGTGTGAACTATTTTGATGATTGAAGTCATTTTTTCCTGTAAAATCTTTTCATGGTTCAAGCTTCACAAACTTTCCCCTTGAATAATGTTAACAATTGTAATGTATTATTAATAAGTGTAAGGTTAAACAAACAAACATTGTATAAAAGGGGGTTTTGATGGGCTAAGCATGATTTTTGATGTATAAACTTGTTTTCTGATGGTAAAGGCTTGGTTTTTTGCTGGTATAACTTGGTTTCCTGTGGTATGAATATGGTTTCTGATGGTATAAATTTGGTTCTTAACGCTGAAAGCTTAATAACCGTGATGTTTGGACTGCTAGTTGAACAAATCAACAAGAGGCCACAGTCTGTCCCAGCATGCACTAAACCAGTTAAGAATGTATTTACATGACTTTCCAACTTCACCAGGCTTCTCCTCTAGCTAGCATCATTATCAGTGTCAAGTAACAGATTGGAGCTTTACGCTGCTGCAGGAAACTTTGTTTTAAAAGCTGCAGGAGTTAAAACAATGACTCTTCTACTTCTTCTTCTTCTTCTTCTTCTTCTTCCAGCAGCTTGAATCAACTTCACAAACACTATTCTAAGAAACAATGAATGAACAGAGCTTTTATTTTTTAATCTTACTGAAGTGGTGGTGATGTAAGTGAGATAATCACCTCTGAATTGTTGGTTAAACGGCGTTAATGGACTCGCTAAAGTGCCGGCCGCCTCCACACACACAGACAAGCCGCCCGTTCACACCGTTTAACAGAGCATCACTGCTGCTGACATTCATAAACTCCCAAATCGTGACTTTGATTTTCTGTATGGACGCCTACAAGCGAGAGACATTACAGAGAGAGGAAGAGAGAGAGAAAGAGGACAAGGTGATGCAAAGATCTTATGTAACACTGGTGGATGGTAATTGGGTCCTCAAACCAGTGATTAGCTCGCTGCCTGGCCTGAAGGTTTCAAGGAAATGTAAAATACAGGTCTGGACGTGTGTGTGTGTGTGTGTGTGTGAGTGAGAGAGAGAGAGAGAGGGAGAGAGAGAGAGAGAGAGATAGTTTGCACTGAAAAACATAAGACTGACTTTGACAAAGAGTGTGTCTCTGTGTGTCAGGACACAAATTCAGCCAAGAAAAGTTAGTATGTACAAGCGCTTTCAAATCTGTCACATCAAATCCAGTAAAAAATTAAAGACCGACAATTAAAACGGACCACTGAATTTATTACAAAAAATGTTTTATGACAGGTTGGTGAAACAGACTCCAGAAAAACAACCATCAGAGAATCAATTTAGCCTGATACATTACATTACATTAGTAGTCAGCAGTCCCTCTGTGACAAGAGCATCAGAAAATTTCAGATTTTTGTCATGTAAAACGTCTTTATTAGTGTTTTTACCACTTTTAGAGAGGAAACCTCTGTGGATAAGTCAGCTCCTGGTAAAAACCTCCTGAACAATGAACACTGAAGGAATTCTAACCAGAAGTTAGGGATGGGCGATAAATCGATTTTAACGATTAATTCGAATTTGTAGTTTAGGTTGTTTTGTTTTAATGAAAATCGAGTTTCTCTTTAACATCCGCCACCGACGCTCCCCGCTGGGCTCCCATAGTTCAGAGTGGGCTCATCCCCCCCCCCCCCCCCCCCCCCGCCCCCCC
>NC_065516.1:4855089-4868674 GCF_006386435.1 Epinephelus moara
AGTGGGCCCATCCCCCCCCCCTCCCCCCCCCCCGCGTGCTTGATACACAAACATCATGGCCATCATGGCCATTCCCAAGAAAGGGAAGGAGTTCGGTTTTGTGGCATCAGACATAGAATAAACAGCACCCCGCTGCAAAGTGTGTTTGAAGGCTGTTGCTACCCAAGGTAGCAGTACTACCAATTTACTGCAGCACCTCAAACAGAGGCATGCTGCCGAGTGGGAGAGGTGTTGCTCCCTACGAAAATATCCCTATTCAAGTGCTTGAATATGTTATTTACGTGACAACGCCTGTACGCAATACAGGCTGGTTCAGACCAGGCTCGGTGATAATTGTCTCGGACTCGGGAAAATGCATTCCGAGCCGCGCTCTAGTGTGCTTATCTGTGTCTGTGTGTGTGTGCGCGCGTGTGTGTGCGCATCGGGGCCGAACTCCACCGTGCTCAGAGCAGAGGAGGATTGTAAACATGCACCCTGTATAGACAGAACTGACATGCCGTTGTGTAAACAAGATAAATAACATAAGGCTCTTTAGTTAGTTTAATAAAAGGACAGGGTATAGACCTGTTCTATAGGAAAGGTGACCTTAAATGACTTGTGTTGTGATCTGGAGCTATATAGAAAATTAAATTAAATAAAACTAACTTGATCTTCAAAGGGTTGGGGGCAATTTAATGGTAGGGGAAACACTGCCGTATGATGAAAAAGGGGCCCGGTGGAAAGCGATCACAGATGCAGTCGCAATGTATCTTGCAAGAGATATGGTGCCCATATTTACCATGGAAAAGCCGGGGTTTATTCACATGGTGAAAGTTTTGGAGCCCAGGTACGTGCTACCAGGCCGCAAATATTTTTCTGAAAATTGATTTTAAGTAGAGGGGGAAAATTGATTTAAATCATGAATCGGATTTGAGGGAAAATCTGACAGACCAGCGAGGGAAGCGTTCAACGAATCAGATGTAAGATGTGTGAGAGGAGAGAGCTGTCTACTTAATATGATGCCTGTTTCAACAAATCACGCTCCACAGATGATTATTATTCACTTCCTGTGAGGCGAACCTCGCTCAAGACTCTTGACAAAAACCACCAAGAAAGATCACGATTCCTGCTGTATCCTCTCTGCATAACCCCTCCTTGCAAACACAAACGACCAACTCTCTGAGGTCAAATTAAAAAAAATAAACTGCAGGCATTTACCTTCGAAAACAAAACTTTGTTCTCTTAACAGTCACAGCTTCTCTCCTGCTGACCTGCAAGCATTGAAACTTTCCCATAATTCACCAAACAGGATTACACTTTGTAAACAGATCAGTCATTTTTTTTAGTCGAGCTGCTGTAAATTCAGTGGTTCTGGGCTGCAGTAATGACAACAGAGCTCCTGGTGGGAACCATTAACTGGTTTAAATGCTGCCTGACTCCAAAACCTCCGACCACTGCTGCTGAGTCAGCAGGAAGAGCCAATCAGCATTGTGTGTGTGTGTGTGTGTGTGTGTGTGTGTGTGTGTGTGAGGTCATGTTAGAGGTGGTAACATAATGATAAGTGTGTACTGTGTGTGTGGATGACTCTATAGCTCAGATGTGGCCTCACTGATCATTCGTGTGTGTGTGTGTGTGTGTGTGTGTGTGTGCGTGCGTGCGTGCGTGCGTGCGTGCGTGTGTGGGTGTGTGGGTGTGAATCCAGTCTCTCTCTTGCACACACACACATTAATCGACTCCAGTGTATTGGCGAGGCATTCAGGTCTGTCTGTCCTGCAGCAGACGAAGACATCATGTATCTTCCACCACAGAGTTGAACAGTTTTAAAGTGTGGATGTGGTCAGATTATTGACTGTTAACTGTTGCCGTGGTTACCTGCTGTTAACTGTAATTTACCAGTGATTTAGAACAGAAGTTAAACTTTTGACCTCAATGTTTTAGCCAGTCAGAGACTAGAGTTTTACTGCTAAACCCTCCTCACTGACTCTGCACTGTGACGTCACGATCATGTTGTAACAATCTCTGTCTCTGTGTCTGTTTCAGGTGACTCTCAGGGAATGGTGAACTTCGTCCTCTCTAAAGAAGGAAGTGATCTCTCTCTGGTGGAGCAGGCAAATGTCTGGCTGTTCCTCCGTTTGGCGAAGACAAACCGCAGCCGTGCAAAAGTCACCATCCGCCTCTTCCAGCAGCGCCGGCTACCCAATGGACGCTCGTCTTTGCCGCAAGATGACATTCTCCTGGCGGAGAAAACTGTGGACACACGTCGCAGTGGCTGGCACACCTTCCCGGTGTCAGCGGCGGTGCAGGCACTGCTGGAGAGTGCGGAGAGCACGACGCTGAGCCTCAGGGTCTCCTGCCTGCTCTGCGCAGATGCTGGTGCAACGCTGGTCCTGGTCTCCAGTGGCTCTGAGACATCACAGCGTGCCAACCAGCGGGAACAATCCCACCGGCCCTTCCTCATGGCCGTGGTTCGGCAGGAGGACACCAGTGACTCGCGGCGGCGCAGGAAGCGTGGGCTGGAGTGTGACGGGAAAGTCCGTGTCTGTTGCAAACGGCAGTTCTACGTCAACTTCAAAGACATTGGCTGGAACGACTGGATAATTGCACCCCCCGGTTACCACGCCAACTACTGTGAGGGGGAGTGCCCGTCCCATGTGGCGAGTATTACCGGGTCCACGTTGTCCTTCCACTCCACTGTCATCAGCCACTATCGCATGAGGGGCTACAGCCCCTTCCAGAACCTGAGGTCATGCTGCGTTCCCACTCGGCTACGAGCCATGTCCATGCTCTACTACAACGAGGAGCAGAAGATCATCAAGAAGGACATCCAGAACATGATCGTGGAGGAGTGCGGCTGCTCGTAAATACTAAAATCTGAGCCGGGTCGATCCGGAATGAACTGGACTGGAGAGGTGCAGACAGGTGGAGGACTGTAGAACCCAGAGAGAGAGAGAGATGCTGGGAGGAGATGGAGGAAGGAGAGGAAGATGAGCAGGTGACTTTGTGAGCATTGTCACTTTTATCTCCAGCATTTCATTCTTCACCTCCTCCCTCCATCCGCCCATCACTTGGGGTCGCTCTCTTGGAACAAAAACTTGTCTCCGTCCTCATCCAGCAGAACTCAGAAAGAGTCTCAAAGGCACTTTCAGAAAAAAAAAGAAAAAAGATAGAAAAAAAGAATATCTAATATATTTTTGTTACAAAAGGAGGGAGCGAGGCTTATTTATGTGGCTGAGACGTTCAAGCACCACTCGACCTGTCAGACCGTGGAGAGACGAGGTGCCTGAAAAACTACTAACAAAATCTCAAAACTATGCAACTTGTTTCACGTATTACAATCTTATTTTACTTTGTCTCATCTTTGTTTCCCATCTGTTTACTTTTTTCAAAATGTATGCAGAGGACAGAAGAAGACACTTTTGTATTATTTTTTTGGAAGTTTAAATTTGTGATGTGTGTGTGTGTGTGTGTGTGTGTGTGTGTTGAGAGATACTTGAAAGAAACAAGTTGGCCCGGCTGCTGGAACCAAACACTTCTTTTTGTTACCATGTTGATGTTATAATTATTATTGTCAGTAAGTATATTAATAATAATAATAATAATAATATTGTTGTTGTTGTTGTTGTTGTTGTTAATAATATTTTGTTTGGCTGCATTTGTGTTATGTTGATTTTTTTTTTCTTAAGAAACGTTACAAACGTTTTTATTTTTTGCACTATAGCGACACGTGCTCAGATTAGCCGGAGTGAAGAGCCCCTCAGAGAGAGGACAGACTGGAGCTTCCTGTTCAGGTTACATATCTGAAAGCTCACAGATGTAGTCACCATGATGGGCCAGGTGTTCCTGATAAGTCATCAGAAGTCGCTCTGGGGTCATAGTTTAAAAAAAAAAAAAAAAAAAAGTGTCACCTGTAGGTTTCTGACAGACTCAAAGACTGAATTTTGGATTTACCGCTCGGTGCAAAGAAAATCCTAGTTTGGGCAAAATCTGTGTTGTTAGTCAAAGTAACACACTTTTAATGTATTTATTTTTTTTTTAGAGCTGTAGCAAGGGTTTTTTAAATCCTGAGGTCATGAGTAGACACCAAAAATAAAGCCTATAAAATTCTTAAACAACAGTATCTTGATTGTTAATGCTTTTAGTTTACTGTTAAAACTGTTTTTCTTAAAATTAAACTGTTTAATTACATTGAAATGTACATTTCATGCTCAGCATTGACTTCTAAATTTCTTAGAGCCTTGCAAAAAATCTGATTAGCAGAAATACTGAATCCCATTTTATTTATTATTATTGGTGTCAAAGTGTTCAGTATCAAGTCTAAAATTACCACAAAATATACCAATGTGTAGGTTTTTAACTGTAAAATGTAAACTTCCTACCATGTTGCAATTTCACAGAGGATTTGATCATGATGGATGTTACGGCCTTGCTAAATTGTTTTATGAAAACAATTGAAAAATGCCCACCAAAGAAATGGAAATTTTTCAAATGTTTTCAAAGAATTGAAAACATTTGAAAAATTTCCCCCAAATAAGTGGAAACAGATATTGAGCGCTAAACATGTAGAAAAAAGATTGTATTTCCAGAAATAAGTTTAAGGTTTGAACTACAGGCTAAGGAGCATCTGATGGGATAAACCAGCAGCCAACAGGTTTAATATGTAGCAGTGCTAACCGGTTAATGAGCAGCGTTAGCAACTAAAGATGAAACATTTATCTGTAGCAAGCTTAATATTGAAATAATTATAAAATGAACATGACGTTTATACTAGTATTAATCTTATGAATGAGACCCCGAGTCCCCCGAGTCCCCCGAGACCCCCTGCTAATGAACTTAACACAGGAACTTCCAGTCTGTCTGTTCAGATGCTATGAGGACTTTTGTTGAAGTGGAGAATAAAAAGTACTTAGAAGAAGAAAAATGTAGATCTGGCTCATAATTAAAACTCTAAATGGACTTTTCTGAGATATACTTACAAAGCTAAGAGACAAAAATAAAACAAAAGATGTCTCAGCTCCCATAAGTGTCAATGTAGCAGCCTTTCTCAGTGACAGCTAGCTGGATGCTAGCCCCTCTGACCTTTGAAAAACAGAACAAAAAGACAGACTTAAAACACAAAAACAAATCCCTTAAAATGATATTTATATCTTTGTCTGGTGGATGTGTACATTATGTAAAATAGCTAACTGAAGGTGATTAGCATCAGCCAAGAGAACGCAAGTAGATGTTGGTTTTCATTGTTAAGCCACTATGAACAAAAACACATTGTCCTTCCAACATCCCTGGCTTCTTAATAATGTAAAATTTAGGGCTAGTATTACATGTTTTAATGGGTTTATTCACAGAGGCTCTATAAATTGATATTTTTAATGTACTTTGATAAAGTTTTTGATCTGTTGTGTATATGACACTTTATTAAAAACAAAAGTATTTCTGAAAACAATTGTACATTAACATTAGGCTAATCCATCTTTGATTGATGCCAGACATCAGAAACTTTATCTGTTAAGGGAGACATGGACTTGCCATTGAAACAATCTTAATCTAAACATTAATTAAGCTTGATTTAACTTGTTATCACAAGGCTCATAGAGTGCTGTGGGGATGATGCTTTTTGTAGGCCAACGCGGAAGTTAACATTGCCCTGGTTCCCTCATCAAAAAGCCTATGGGATTTTTCCACTGGATTTTGGATTATAGCAGAAAAAGCTCTGTGGGAAACAAATGTTTGTGATAATTCTATATTTTGTTCAGCAAGATAATCTTCACACATGAACACCACAATTTATGATTTTTGAAGCATTAATGGAATCGACTTATCATCGCCACCACAACAAGGCTGATGTGTTTGGTGTGATGATGTTCTATCGTCTTATTTAGCAACTTGTTAGCAACCACCTTCTCTAAGACACATAAAACCCTTAAAATTTATGAGTCAGGCATTTACTGATGTAAAACATGAAACTCTCTGAAGCTTGGGACTCGTCCTTCCTGCACCACTCAATTGTCTTTGCCATTGAAGCAAAAAGCAACTTAGTTGTGACCTTTACCCGAGTCAAATTGAAGGTGATCATCTAAGCGGAATTTAATGCACTTTGGATACATTTAAGTTGTCTTTTCACATGAGTAGCTTGTTACTGACCATGTAAACTTGCACAGAGCCTGCATGAATAAATCCCTTAAAACTAGCAGCTTATCTGGGTTTATTGAAGAAATTAATTAAAAAAAAAAAAGATTGAAGTGTTTCAGTTTGTAGTGATGAGGAGTTTTTCCAGAGAAGGTTTAAGTGTATTTGTTAATTTTCCCAGAGTTCACAGTAAAATAAGAGGACTTTTGATTTAGGATTGTTGAGAAAAGATGGAAGGATTTTGTTATTGAGAAAACATTCAGTGTCCAGTTTTTAGTTTGCTTTAGAGCACCAAAGAGTTGGGTTTGTGCACTTGTTTGTGTGAGAGAAAAAGTGTTGATGTTACATTCAATGATGCTGAAAAAGAAAAAAGAGTTAATTTACAAACTGATTTATGTCAATTTTGTGGGAAAAAAAATACAGAAAATTAACAGAAATTCATGTTTCGGTATCTCTGTAAAAACGTTTTTCGACCAGCATTGTAAAGTTAAACTTGCTTTCATAAAGAGGGTTAACTGATGTTTTATTTATGCTTCTTTTTTTTTCAGATTAATTTAGTTGCTGGTCAAAAGAATGGTGATGTTTTTGTTTACTGACGTCACCACCCTCTTCCTATTCCTCCCTCCCTGCACATCAAGAACTCCATTTCCCGCAATGCTTTACTCTTTTATTTTATCTCATCACAAACTGAAAAAGACAATCCACAGTCACCTTGTTTTATTTTTGGGAGAAAACAATTGGTCGTCTCTGTGTCATATGTGATTATATCAGTATTGTTGACTTGTTCACCAAAAGTTTCTGAAGAGTATTGGTCCCTTTTTGAAGAAGTCACATGTTATGTTTTTATTTCATTTCCGCTTTCTGTTGTTATTGTTTTAGAAGAGAGTGGACCCTTTTTTTCTGAACTGTTTGGGACAAACTTATAGTCCATCCTGTGTGTACATGGACATACAAATACGTACATACAAAATGTCAGTGCCGACAAAAAGCCTAAAAAAATAAATAAAAAAAAAATAGGGAATAAAACACGTATTTGTTCAGATTTTGTTCTTCTTCTTTTTCTTTTTTTTCAAGACAAAAAAATACTGACACTGAACGAAGTGGACAAAGAATAAAAAGTCTATTTTTTATTCTGTATATATGGAAATCAAGATTCCAGTATGTTGCATTGCTTTGTTGTACAATTCAGATGTGCTTGTGGCATTTTTCTAATCTAATTTATTTTACAGTATTGTTTTGTTTTTGTTTTCTGCTTCACCATTAAAGCTTAAAGGATGTACACAAAGGAGATGTGTCTGGTACTTGTCCCATGTATATTTGACTGACTTGACCTGACTTTATATTCTCTCCATCAATATAAACCAAAACCCTTTCATTAACGGAGACTCAGTTTGGTACCAGTTAAGGAGAGGATAATTGCAATATAAGGTTATTTTTAGGAATCTGTGGCTGCAGAACTCCCTTTTCTCTGTTTTGAAAAACATAGCTACATTTAGTTGGTGTCGCGCACCAATTTCTAAAAGTTGTAAAGCTTCACACAGGCTTTTTGGTTTTGGGTCATGTTGACATTCATAGTGATATAAAACCTGCCTTGTTAAACTCACATATTAAAAAATGTGATTGCAAAAACTGATGCTGAGCTTTTCCAGCTTCAGAGGACAAGCGTTTGGGGTCGAGGCTGGAGCAACTCCAGTCAGCGAGGAGGAGAAACAGCAGGAATTCATTTCCTCAGCCCAGGCAAAAAAAACTGCAGGCACTACTAAAGCTGTGATACACAAGGCAAGAGGTTAAAAGGTCAGATGAAGCCCAGAGGCTTCCCTTCTCTGCCCTGTTAAACTTTAAAGCTGCTTAAAGATGACACACCTGAGTGTTTGGACAGAGCTACTGAAGTGAAAACAAAAAGCAAGTGGAACCAACATAAGAGCCAGGTTTGAAACAATAATCACATCCAAATAACTGAAAGCCTTTAGATTCTACATGTTCCTTAAGTTAAAAAACAAAACAAAAAAAAAAGTTATATAAAAGTATTATCTAGACCCAAAGTGAAAAATTAAAGTAAAACATTGGGCAAAAAAGCACATACATTTTCTGATTCATATAAAAATACAGAAGAAAAAACACTGGCACAGAAGAGGTATAGTCAGTGGTAGCTGACAAGAATTCTGACAGGTGTTGTTATAAACATGTTTAAAACGTTTTTTTTTTGTTTTTTTTAAGTTACAATGTGTAATTTACGTGGTTGTTTATTAGCAAATATCAACTATTGCTTTCATAAATATATATATACTAAAGTGTAATGCAATTCACATACAAATGGAAGCTTTCTCATAGGCTTAGAATGATTTCACTATATATATACACAGGCAGGGCGCGGTCTGCTGGAGGCTGCCCTCTTGCGTCGCCATATTTGAATACAGTGGCCGAAAGGGATATACGCGCTTCGCCTTTCGCGTTTACCTAGAACTTGCCGTCACTGGAGACGGTTAAGGTGAAGATCAATCCGGCGCGCTTCTGCGTGAACCTGCTTTGTACTTTTATGATTCTGTCGCACTTTAAATGGAGGACCACACATATGTTTTGCCCCATAAGAGGGAAACCACGCCACCAAATAAAAGAAAAAGATCGATAAGCGAGGACGGGACAAAACGTGAGTGACGTTGTTTATTCCAGGTGGAAAGAACTCCTGAAGGAGAAGGATTTCACAAGGGATGCGGAGGTTGCCTGCTTTCTGCTAGACAGGTTATCTAATCTGATATTTTAAAATCATTTTGGCTTCATGTTTGCGACTACTTTTCCCTCTCGTCTAAGTTCGAGGGGCAGCTACTTTTACATGCTAACGTTATCCTAGCCTTGGCTAACATTATCCCAGAGCTACAGCTAAATGGTTAGCCTAGCCTACAGCCTAATCTGTTGATTCCTCTCGCGCTGCTGCGAAAGCTGCCACCCTCTCCTCCTCCTCCTCCCTCTGGGTAGCCGAGACACTAACGTTACCTCCTCGCCTGGCCGTTCCTGCACCGCCTCTACCCCCTCGCCCCCTTCCTCTCCCTGGTCTTCCTCTTCCTCCTCTCCCTGTGTCCTGTGGAAGAACACTCTGGTCGTACCATCGTAATCGTACCAACCTATATTTGCCACGCTGTGCCGTGACCAGGGCAGGAATTACACGAGGGCCACGAGGGCCACAGCTCTCGTGGCCTCCCAATTTGGCCCTGTGCCCTTGAAAAAAAATATCTGCCCTAAGGCCACAGTGGCCTTGATGCCCCGCCCGCACTGCCCCAGGTGATTTTGTGGTTTTCTCCTCTGCCTCTTTCCTGTCAACACAGCTTTGACACCTGCGTCTATTGAGAAAAAAATAATGCGATGACATTCTGGAATCTTATTGGGCAACATTAAAGATTACTCTAGTTAACGACAACTATGCTTGTTCCTGTGAGTAAGTGCAATAAAACCTCTGTCAGCCAAGCCAATACTTTATTAATACATGTGATCAGCATGTAGAATATTTCAGTCTGCTCTGTCCGCAATCTCTCATTCACCGCTATTATGATTTATGATCGCAGTCGACACAAGCACATCGCGCTCGCGGTGCTAACAGCAAAGTGTTAAAGACAAACTAAATGAAAGCTGTCTGTATGTAGGCTAACACTTTATCTGAATGTGTACCTGAGGCAGCCGACCTGCAGACAGTGAGTGTCCTCAGTAGAGGAGGGACAGAGAGCAGGATGAATGACTGATACTGATGTTTGTCTTCATGCTGAGATAACGTGACTTTCTTCACTCAGTATTGTGATGTCAGGAGGAATATTTATATTCCAGTGAGATATTATTGACTTTGTTGTTGTAAACATGACTGTTGCTGCCATGGACTGTATAAAACTATATCCTGTGTAACTGACCTATAAGGAAAGCATCAGGAGTGAGGTGTGTGCATGTGTGTGTGTGTGTGTGTGGAGGAGAGGAGAGGAGAGGAGAGGAGAGGAGAGAGGGAGATGCTGGTAGAGAGATAGTGTGTGTTGTTAGATACTGTTAATGTCACTTATTTTTCTGTGCATTGACAGCTCTTTTTTATTCTGTTTCTGCATTATGTTGAGGAGGGCCATGCCTGTATATATATATAAATATATATGTATGCAAAAAAAAGTGGATCGGTTGCTCGCTGCTAAAAATGGGGCCCATCGACATGAAATGCGGCCCAGTTGTAATAGTAATTGAATAGCCCTGCTATAGTTTGTTTGTTTTTTTTAGCTATCTAACAGCACATCAAAAATAATTGTAAGCCAGTCTTGTTCAGTGAATCAGTTTATCATGTACACACATGTAAAAATATTTAGGCCTAATATTTAAGATTGTTTGCTTATAAATACATAAACCTGGTTGTTCTATATTTAAAACACATTGGGTTTATTAATGCTATTAAATAAATCACATTATTACTTATTAAACTCATTATTATTACTTGAGCTTGTTTTATTTATTCATTTCACAGATAGTTATACATCCTTAGTCCTTAAATTAAATTCATTATGGACGTGGACTTAAAATCATTGTTTTATTGTATGGCCTTGCTGCCCTGGCTTTTGGCCTTTGTGCCCTCAAAAAATTGACAACGCGAAAGGCCAAGTGGCCTTGGCCCTAAAATGACGAAATTCCAGGCCTGGCCTTGACTATTGCATAAAACATGTTATTTTAGCATTACTGTGCTAATGTTTGCTCGTGTTACCATATCAATTAAAAATAAAACCTTGCATGTCACTTTTGCTTTCGCAATGCAGGCATGCTGTCTAAAATCACACACTGGAGTGACATGATGCCGCCGTTGTTTGGAAAAATGAAAGGTGACGTAAAGAAGGGACTTTGTAGTGGCTCCATAACACCATCTCTGTCTAAAAGGGAAAAAACATGCTAAATCAGTAACACCACTTTGCTAATTCAGAAACAACTCGCCTACAGAGGAACTGCATGAATAAATGAATCCCCCGTTTATGCAGGATTGACTTGCTAACTGAGGAATATTCCACATCAGTTGCCATTACACAAAGATGCAAGGAGGCTGGACAAACTGGTCAAAAGAGCTGGCTCTGTGATTGGAGTCAGGTTGGACACACTGGAGGAGGTGGTGGAGAGATGCACACTGAAGATGTTAGAGGCCATCATGAACAACCCAGATCATCCACTCCACAACACCTTGATGGACCAAAAAAACTGTGGTGGACAGCTCCTCTCTCTTCGATGCAGGACAGAGAGATACAGAAGATCCTATATACCAACAGCCATCAGGCTTTATAATTCTTTGACATATAATAGATGAGCTGACAGATAATTGAATTTCCCCTTGGGGATGAATAAAGTTATTCTTATTCTTATTAACTGGCCGTCATTAATGTCATTAATGACTCACAGCCACAACAGAAACCCAAAACGCTCTTCACCTCAGCAGCAGTTTGCCAACATCATTCAATCAGAATCTGTCCTCCACTTCTGGCTGCTTTTAAAGATCACTGTAATGAGTTGTGGCTTTGACTACCAGAACAAACCAGGAAATCCCAACAAACAGCAGCAGGTCATTGTGCCTGTGAACTTGTACATCCATCTTTATGAGGACCAATGCTTTAGACCTTGAGAATATGTGCATTTTTGAAAGGTTATGACATTTCCTCAAAAAAAAAAAAAAAAAAAAAAAAAAAAATCCTCCAGTACTCACCTTGGAACAGATCTTCAATGGTCAGATTTGGGGTAAGGGATTTAGTTGCGAGGGTTAGGGGCTTAGGAATGCATTATGTCAATGACTGTCCTCACAAGCTTAGAGGTCCAGAGATGTACTGCTTGTGTTTGTGGCATCTCGTGAGCAGAGGTTGATTTGCATTGATGAGGTAATGGAGTGGGGTATGTATGTGTGCGGTTGTGAGGAAACATGAACAAAATGACATTTATTTTGAGAATGAAGTGGAGGAAAGTGTGTGTGTGTGTCCGCATGTATACGTGTGTGTGTGTGTGTGTGTGTGTGTGTGCGCGTGTGTGTATGTGTGTGCGTGCGTGCATGCGTGTGGTTTGGGTTGTCTTTGGTCTGGGTTTTGGTGAGACTGTCCTGTCATCAACATGTTTGATGTTCTGAAGTCAAACAAGAACATGTTCTTGAACTTTCAGTTTACATGCAAACACTCACAATAACACACACACACACACACACACACAAGTAAACCAAAATATTTCACTGTCATCTATTTGATTTGAGGGTTTTTGTTCTGCAAACTTTTGGCTTCAGAGTAAAGAATCGTGCAAACAACACAAATGCTCTCACATGCACAAACACACACGTAGCTACGACAGACATGTATTTAGGTTATGCAAGTAGCAGGCACACCAACCTGCCATTTAAATTAAAAAAAGCGTCATAGATGTATAGATTTTTGAACTTTAATTTCTACGACTGTTGCAGCACACAAACTCTAAAATAGATGTACACAAAAAATTGTGAAGTAAGAGGAGTTATCTTTGGAAGAAAAGGTTTTAGGTTCAAAAGATGAAGGACTTTCTTTGAAAAAGTTGGACCACATGCTATACTAGACTGTAATTTTTAAAGTCCTGGTATACTAAGCCAAAAAAATGTCATAGTATAGTATGTCAAAAAAGAGTCATAGTATGGCATATGAAAAAGATATAAAAAGTCATGGTATAGCGACATCAGACACAGTGTAGCATGTTGAAAAAAAGTGTTCAAGTCATAGTGCACAATGCTTTCAACTGAGTAAAGTCACATAGTATGTCAAAAACAATCACAGAATACTTTGTTGAAAAGTCATAGAATGTCATGTTAAAAAAGCCATAGTACAGTATGTCAAAAATCACTATTTTTTTATTAACTTTTTTCAACACGCTACACTGTGACTCAACATATTTTACTATGACATTTTGTCAACATACTATACTATACCTTTTTTTGACATACTATCCACCTTATTTTCAAACACGGAAGTAAATAGTGATCAACTTCCGTTTTTTTGTGCGTGACTTCCGATCAGCCGCTTTCCCTGATGCTTTCACTTTACCGGAGCTAACGGTGCAAGCTATTTTTCTTTCAATTTTCAGTTGTTTATGTTAGTCAATCAGTTAGTTAGTTAGTTTGTCTGTGTATTTGTATAGATAACTGTGCCCACGTTTCCGTTATAACGGAAATGTATTCCCTCTAAACACAAATAAGTCGCACGTCAATCATAAACTATGAACCAAAAAAGCACAATCTATCCCGAGTGAGACAAACTGCTTGATCCCCGTCTCCAGTGTACCAGCAGAGAACCTGCGGAACCGAATCAGCGAAAAACACACCGGGCTAAGCCTCTCTATCTGAGCAGCTGAAGCTGCGGCTCGCACCCTCGACACACAGACGGTGCTTCTGCATGCCAGCCAAACGTGTGCGCAACTGTGAGAAATAAATATGTGAGGTGTACGCTGCTTTTCTATCTTTTTTTCCCTTTTCTTTCTTTCTTTC
>NC_065516.1:4870589-4875976 GCF_006386435.1 Epinephelus moara
CCAATCACGCCCCTCCAGGTCCTGCTGTCATTGCCCACGTGAGCGTTGTAGTCCCCCAGCAGAACAATGGAGTCCCCGGTCGGGGCACTGTCCAGCACCCGTCCCAGGGACTCCAAAAAGGGCGGGTACTCTGAACTGCTGTTTGGCGCATAAGCGCAGACAACAGTCAGGACCCGTTCCCCGACCCGAAGGCGCAGGGANGGGACTCCAAAAAGGGCGGGTACTCTGAACTGCTGTTTGGCGCATAAGCGCAGACAACAGTCAGGACCCGTTCCCCGACCCGAAGGCGCAGGGACGCAACCCTTTCGTCCACTGGGGTGAACCCCAACGTACAGGCAGAGAGTCTGGGGGCTATCAGAAAGCACACCCCGGCCCTCCGCCTCTCACCCGAAGCAACTCCAGCAAAGGAGAGAGTCCAACCCCTCTCAAGGACTTGGGTTCCAGAGCCGGAACTATGTGTCGAGGTGAGGCCGACTATATCTAGCCGGTAGCGCTCAACCTCTTCCACAAGCTCCGGCTCCTTCCCCGCCAGAGAGGTGACATTCCATGTCCCAAGAGCCAACTTCCGTAGCCAAGGAAGTTTTTTTTTTTTTTTACTTTTTAAATAATAAACTATACTATGATTTTTTTAAAAATTGAATTACAGGACATACTTCACCATTACTTTTTATGAAAATTCAATGCCACACTATACTATGACTGTTTTCTAACTTTTTAAATGAAATACTACACCATGGCATATTATCCTATGACCTTTATTTATTTATTTGACTTTTTTGACAGAACAGATATATCATCAGCATGTTATTTTATATACATTCATAAATTAAATTAACAAAACAACTTCTTACATGTCCAGCTCTATGCATGTGTCTCTGAGGTACACACAGAAGTTACTCCTAATGACAAGGGGACAGTAAAATTACTTGCAGGATGACACTGTCCCACCTCAACAGAGGCATATCAAAAATTCATTGCTCTTCTATCTTTGTGAGGACCAAGTTTCAAACCTGCACTGTGAGGAATATTTCAACCAATCATCAGTTCTTCAAGAAGCTGTCTGTTGGCTGCTCTCTCCTCTATCTGATGCTCCAGCGCCAACCTGCTACCTATGCAACCCCTAAGCTCACTCACTTCCTAATAATATTCATCATCCTAATGTCACCCACACACCTACACAAAGACTGTATACTTGTTTTTGCCTGTATGCCCATCAGTTTCAGCCTGTGCTCTACTCCTTGTTTGTTTTATATTTTTTCTAATAACCGGAAGTGAGGGACCGCTAGCAAGCTGCTGCTGCGCCTCCTCCTCTGTTTTTGCTATTTTTGTTGTTTAATCTCTATTTATTTAAAGTTGTTTTGTATAAACGTTGGACTCTAAACCCACCTGTTAGATTCGGCTTGTTCGATCTAACACTATGCGACACCGTAACAGCAGTTCAACAGTCTCTACCTGTCTGCTGCTACCACCTCACCACTCGTTAGCCAGAAGCTAGCTTTGCCGGTTAAGGGCTCACCTGTACGGGACTCCTGGGGCTCCTCTCCGCATTCTGTGGCTGGATAGCCTGTTCTGGTGTGCCCCACGAAGCACACCTCTTCGGACCGGTCCGCTGCCACCCTGCCAGCTCTCCTGAGCGCTTACCTGCGCCCATGGATTGCTGTCAACGCGGAGGACGCCCCCTCCCCATTACATGGTGTCTGGTACATGGTACATGGCTAGCCTGCTACTAATCCCTGGCTCCATCCAACTGGTTTCCCCGTCTCCAGCGAAGCTACAGCCAACACGCTCCACTCCTCCGCCTCAGCTGCGTTGGTTCTGAGGCTTCACCACAATCACCTGGATCATCTACCGCTGGATTACGTCGCTGCCGAACTCCCATCTGTTTCACTCTCATGAGCGCAACTCTGCCACTCAGTTACTCGGTAACGGAGATGTTACGTCTCCGGACCTTCTCCAGGATTCCTCCACCTCAGCTCGCACACCACCACCACATTCTCAAACGATCAAGATATATCCACCGAGGCTCTGGACGGAACATTCAGTACATAAAATACAACAATAACACAAACATCCGCTCCTTCTGGTCAAATGAGCCCCGCCCCCCTCCTCGCACTGCCCGCCCTGTCAATCACAGTGTACTGTCCCCCCTGCTCAAACCAGCCACACACACACCACTCACCTGTCGGAAACTCCGCCTTTTAATATCGGATCTCTCACTAATAAGGCCCTGTTGATCGCTGACTTCATTGTTGACCATAACTTAGTTATTCTATGCCTCACTGAAACATGGCAACAACCAAATGACTTCACCCAGCTTAATGAGGCTGCCCCACCGCTTTTTTCTTTTATTAGTAAACCCTGTGCCATTGGGAGGGGGGGCGGCCTCGCTCTCCTTCACCATGATAATATCAAAGTCACTGCTGTCACTGTCCCCCATCACTCCTCTTTTGAATATTTAGCTGAAAAACTCACAGGCCCCAAACCCACTATCATTGTTACCATCTACAGACCACCAAAACCCTCCATTGTTTTCCTCAATGAATTCTCATCACTACTAACATCTGTATGTGCGATGTCCCCCACTGTTATAGTGCGCATTTGCCCGTGTATGTGCGATGTCCCCCACTGTTATAGTGCGCATTTGCCCGCGCGTGCAGCCTGTTGCAGTCGCTCCTGCTTGTTTTCTCAGTTTTCTTACTTTTTTGCTTTATTAAGTTTGGTATTTGTGCTGGCTTTTTGTGATTGTCATTTTGAAACTGCGCCCTCTCAAAACATGCTGATTGAGAGAGTTGTACTCGTTTTCCTCACCCTGGAATTACTTATTTCATTCGGACCCGGCACCATTGCGCAACAACTTCATGGCCGCATTGTTTACTCCAGAGATCAGCTGATTGCGCTGAGGCCGGCCGGCTTGGCGGCCGGAACATCGGAGATACCAGCTGAACTGTGGAGGAAAACACACAGAGGATGCAGGGGAGGAAGTAAACAGCGGCGGAAAAAAGCAGGGTTGAGACAACGGAGGCTTATGGAGAAGAGAAGATATAAGCCGTGTCTCCCCTCTCTCGTCATGGGCAACGTGAGGTCACTGGCAAATAAGATGGACGAGCTGACAGCGGTCGCCAAAAGTCAGAAGGAGTACCGGGAATGTAGTCTTATGTGCTTCACTGAGACATGGCTTCACCAGGACATTCCCGACAACAACGTCTCCATCAGCGGCTTCCAGACTGTTCGGGCCGACCGGGACTGCACCGAGAGCGGTAAGCGCAAAGGAGGGGGGCTTGCTGTTCTAGTAAATAACCGCTGGTGCAGTCCTGACCATATTTCCATTAAGGAACGTATCTGTTGCCCGGACATTGAACTGTTTGCTGTTGGACTCAGGCCGTATTATTTGCCCAGGGAGTTTTCACATGCCATTATTGTAACTGTTTACATCCCCCCCTCTGCCAACCCGACGTCGGCATGTGACGTCATTCACTCCGCCATAGCCCGCCTGCAGACTAAACACCCGAGTGCCTTCATAGCTATCTCGGGTGACTTCAACCATGTCACCATGGCAACAACATTGCCCACATTCACACAGTATGTGAGCTGTCCTACCAGAGAGGAGAGAACACTGGACTTGCTGTATGCAAACGCCAAAGATGCATACAGCTGCTCCCCCCTCCCCCCTCTGGGTAGGTCAGACCACAACCTGGTGCACCTCAACCCCTGCTATGTACCACTAGTCAAGAGCCAGCCTGCGACCATGAGGACAGTGAGGAGATGGTCGGAGGAGACTTATGAGACACTGCAGGGCTGTTTTGGTGTGACAGACTGGCAGGCACTCTGTGAGCCACATGGGGAGGACATCGACGGGCTCACAGAATGCATCACGGACTACATCAGCTTCTGTGTGGACTCCACTGTCCCAGCCAGGACTGTCCATTGTTACCCAAATAACAAACCGTGGGTAACAAAGGACATCAAAGTCATCCTCAACTCAAAGAAGAGGGCCTTCAGAGCTGGTAACAGGGAGGAGGTGAGAACAATACAGGGGGAGCTGAAGATGAAGATCAGGGAGGCTAAGGAGAGGTACAGGAGGAAGCTGGAGAGGAAACTCCAGCAGAACAACATGAGAGAGGTCTGGAGTGGAATGAGGACCATCACTGGCTTCAGGACCAACAACCACAGAGGAGTTGAAGGCAGCATGGACAGGGCCAATGAACTGAATCTGTTTTTTAACAGATTTGACACTACTGCCCTGCCCATCCCCCCCCTGACTCCTCTGCTGTCTGTCTTGGTCAACCGTCTCCCACTCCGCCCTCCTCCCCCACTCCTCCCTCTCACACCTCAACACCCTCCTGCTTGGAGTTGTCTTGGTGCTCTTCACCAAGGTGCCACGCATGCTGAAAGAGCACCAAGACAACTGTCCCTTGCTTACAGTCAGGTATAGTGGTGGCAGCATCATGGTTTGGGGCTGCATGAGTGCTGCCGGCTCTGGGGAGCTCGGTTCATTTAGGGAAACATGAATTCATAGCAGAGCATAATCGCCTCTCCAGAAACTGAGCTGCAATGCAGTTTTCCAACATGGTAATGACCCAAAACACACCTAGTAGATGACAACTGCCTTGCTGAGGAAGCTGAAGGTGAAGGTGATGGACTGGCCAAGTATGTATCCAGCCCCAAACTCACTTGTGCACCTGTGGGGCATCCTCAAGCTGAAGGTGGAGGAGCGCAAGGTGTCTTCACATCCATCTGCTCCGTGATGTCATTATGGAGGAGTGGGAGAGGATTCCTGAAGCAACCTGTGAGCTCTGGTGAATTCCATGCCCAAAAGGTTTAAGGCAGTGCTAGATAATAATGGTTGGCGCACAAAATATTGACACTTTAGGCACAATTTGGACATGTTCACTGTGGGGTCACAGATATAACCAAGGTAAATTTCAGACTTTTTAAGACATTTTTAATCCCACCTTATATGGAATTTAAAACCATCTCATGGCTGTCATACATGCAATTTATTATTGCAATATTCGGAGAAATACAGCAAGGGAAAAAAATATCTTTCTTCAGTCTGTACAATGATTGTAAACTGTCATTGGGTCTGTCAGGCTGGAGACATTTTCACAGTAATGTGACCAAAGATATTTAAGACCCATTGAATCTGAATTTAAGACAATTTTAAACTTTTTAAGGCCTTATATTAAGAAAACTTTAAATCATTTCAAAGGACCCGTAGACACCCTGACAAAAGATCACAGTAACAGGACAAATCTTCTGGGATCAGTTTATTACTGTGCTCACTGCAAAATCAGTCATACTTTTAATTACAGGTTCCGCTCACATTTTCATGGACAATATTTCCAAACTTTTTCATGACTTTTCAAGGACTCATGAAGATTTTTTTT
>NC_065516.1:4876691-4881820 GCF_006386435.1 Epinephelus moara
TTAATAATTCCTGTTTATTTAACTATATATTTGTTAATACTATTGTTTAAATTTCTTATATTTTCACGTATCTTTCCTCTCTTGCAAGGAGCACCTGTAACATAAATAATTTCCCCTCAGGGATCAATAAAGTATTTCTGATTCTGATTCTGATTCTGTTATCCTCCTTGGCGATTTCAACATCCACACTGACGACCCATCCAGTATCTTTGCAAATGACTTCACATCACTCCTGGCATCACACAACATGTCAGCCTCCCAACCCATAACAAAGGCCACATACTGGACTTAATCTGCTGCACTGACATCACTCCCACTAACCTTGCTGTCACCGACTTCCCCATTTCTCACCACAAAGCTGTACTTTTTAACATTCACACCCAACTACACAAAGCCAAAGAACAACGGACCATCTCCTTTAGAAACATCAAACACATCAACACCACAGATCTCTCCACCCTGATCAGCTCCTACCCCAGGTCTCTCCCAGCCTCCTCCCCTGCTGACCTGGTGACTCATTATAAAATTGTCTCTCCTCATCCCTCACCACCCTGGCTCCCCTGAAAACCCGCTCAGTTTCATTCACACACACTGCTCCCTGGTTCACCCCTGACCTCCGCCAGCTCAAAGCCACAGGAGCGACTGTACAAAAAGACCGGACTAACTGTACACAGCCAAATGTATTCGGACCACCTTCACCACTACAAGAACACCCTCACCACTGCCAAATCTTCATACTACTCCAACCTCATCAACATCAATACAGGTCACAACAGAGTCCTCTTCTCAACAGTCAGCCACCTACTTCAGCCTCCTAAAACCCTCCCTCCAGACATTTCCACTGATCAGTGCACTGCTTTCCTGGACTTCTTCAGCTCCAAAATCAACACCATTCACCAACAACTGGCCTCATCTTGCACCTCCTCAAATGACCCACCCTGGATGATCACCACTGGCCAACCTCTCATCAGCTCCCTCACCGACTTCACCCCGGCAACAGAACACACCATCTCTGAACTCATCTGTAAAGCCAAAACCACCACCTGTCAGCTTGATCATCTCCTCCAAACCCACCACTGCCATTCCTTCCACCTCCCTCACCACCTGTCTTGAAGACATCCAGAGCTGGATGAGCAGGAACTTCCTGAAGCTTAACGGCAATAAAACAGAGGCCCTGGTCATCGGCTCCAAATCCACCCTCACCAAGTCACAACATACCCCAGCTCCACCCATAATCATCTACGGATTCCCTGTACCCTTCTCCTTCCAAGTCAAGAGCCTCAGTGTCATTCTGGACAGCACCCTCTCATTTGCACCTCACATTCAAAACATCACCCGGACTGCATTCTTCCACCTCCGCAACATTTCCAGACTCTGCCCATCACTGTTCCAATCCAGCACTGAAATCCTGGTTCACTCATTCGTCACATCCTGCTTCGACTACTGCAACGCCCTCCTCACCGACCTCCCCACCAAACTCATCAACAGACTGCAAATCATTCAGAACTCAGCCACCCGGATCACCACCTGCACCAAATCATCTGACCAAATCACCCCTGTTCTCATCCAACTTCACTGGCTCCCTGCACAATACTGCATCCACTACAAAAACCTTCTCCACACCTAAAAAGCTCTCCACAACCTAGCCCCCACTTACCTCTGTGACCTCCTTCAGGAATACACCCCCTCCCGCACCCTCCGCTCAACCTCTGCTGGACTCCTCATCATCCCTACCTCAGGCCTCAGTACCATGGGTGCCCTAGCCTTCAGCTGCTCGGCACCCAAACTCTGGGACTCCCTCCCCCCACACATCAGACAGTCAGACTCTATCACATCATTCAAATCCCAACTCAAAACCCACCTGTTCAAACTGGCATATTCACTCTAACTGGACACTGTGCACTACACTTGTTTTTACGTTGATGTTTTGTTTTAACAATGTCTTTTATTCTCTATGCTCTGTAACGCGACCTTGGGTGACGTGAAAGGCGCCTCCAAATAAAATGTATTATTATATTATTATTATTATTATTATTATTATCATTATTATTATTATTATTATTATTTTCATCTGACTGGAGTATGCAGGAGCACAGACATGGACTTGTAGAGAGCAATTTGACCAGTAACCAGGAACAAATCATTCTAAGTCAAAAGGCTAGTGAACCTACAAGTTACTGGAATTAAAACCAAGTCAAGTGTCTTGGGACTTTTTGTCAAAGGCAATAATTTACCCAGCAAAGTAAATATAAGAGAGGGAAGAGACAAATCTTTAGAGGGTAGATGCACTAAAAAGATCTCTGCATCATTTTTAATTTCATCTTTATAAATACCTCTAAGCTCTGTGACTATACATTTCCAAAATCATGAATTCTGCACTGCCATAAAAGATGAAAAACTGACATGCTGTAGTCCTGTCCAAATGTTTTAGCTTTTATACCCTTAAAATAGAGTTAAAAGATCCCACATGGCATTTAGAAGGTACTTTACTATTGGTGGTAACAAACTCAAGAGGTAGCTTCTATGATGAATCACCTTGACAAAAATGTCTAGAGTGGTTTCGTATATGTTTTTATTAACCACCTGACACAGTACACACTCTTTAACATAGATGTCATATCTTGCCTGATCCTGCACGTCCCATAAATAAAACAGGAAAGATTAATTAATACATTTCCTTGCTTTACCGATTTTATGTGAAGAGTCAGTTTCAAAACATGGAGCTTTACAATCAGAGAGTTTTTGTCTTGGATAAGGAACCCACATATGTTTCAGCAGTAGATGGAGAGAGCGATCAGATCTACAAAAGAAAGCACTCTGGGTAATTTAACATGGAAGCTTTTCTTGACAAATTACACATATGGTGGATTTGCACAGGAATAAAATCAGTGAGGGCAATTATCACAAATTACTGCATTTCCCTGTGTGATAGCAGCTCTGTGAAAAGCAGTAAGAGTTAGCTTACAGTACAGAGGGTGTGACAGAGGAGTCATTTCCCCTTGGATGACCAGCATACAGGAATCTGACAGCATAGGAAACAACAAGTAAAAGACATGATTGTAATAACAGAGTTTCTTAAAGTGAGTATATCAACTGTGTGAGGCTCAGATACATTAGGAGTTTCTCTGCAAATGTTGATGTTTCCACATTTCTACTTGCGGCTGTTTTTAGAAACATTTAGATTCGATTTTTCCGAAGATAAGGTCACATACTGGGTAATACCTCGTGTCAATTTTACATTCCAAGCTGTTCTTGTCATTGGAGGTTACTAAACCTGTCTGGGAAAAATAAGCCAAACTGGATCGAGGAGGAGAAACTTGAGCCAAAAGAAAAAAGTCAATTCGACCTGAGAGTTTTGTCTGGTCTGAATCAACGACAGACAGAAACAAGAGACAAGATGAAGTCTCTAGGATTTCTTTTTAAAGAAAAAAAACACTCTCCTGTCCTGAGAATGTTTGCACTGTTAATTTTTAGAATGTTTTCAAAAAACAAGAACAATTCAACATTTTAGGAGAAACACTTATTCACTTTAATTCGGAAAGTGAGATAAGAAGCTTGATATCAACCTCATAAGCATGGAGCCTGAGGTGAGACAGTTGGCCTCGCTTAGCATAATGGGGATGCTATGTGAATGCTGGACCTTTTCTTGACTTCTGTGTAATTTCTCTGTCTATAGAGCAGGTTGCAAGATTTGTTTGGTGAGACCAGGTTTTGTTTTTTGTCTTTGGTGCAGAACTTGGCAACCTCACTTTGACAACAAGAGTTCAGGAAGCTGCGCATAGTCTGCAGACCAGGGGCGAAAATCCCATTTCATAGTTGGGGGGGATAATAAACAGTAAAATTTTAGAGAATAATTCCAGGGGGGGACAAGGAAAAAAAGTTGTAGCCTGTCTTTTATACAGCATCTTTTACCGCAATTTGACGCTTTAATCTTCTCTCTATCTCTCCAACAGGCAGAGTGAATGTCTATACTTATGAGAAATGGCTTAACAACTAAACATTTCCTGCAATTAAACTGGTAAACTGGTTTATAAACAGTGTGCTGTGAGATCTGCCGCTGCGCACCTCACAATCATGCGTAATAGTCGCGCGTAATGACCACTCCTCGTTGGTTAAACTGCATGTCTTTAATGTTTGTCTCACTGACAGGTGGAGAGCCTACAGACAGGTAGCCATTAGCTACGAGCCGCTCCGCCACTGACTGCTCTTGTCCTGTCCTCTCCCTCTTCTTTCTCTCCTGTCCTCTCTGACTATCACTAAACTCTGAGCTTAATCATTAGCTTTTAGCTTAGCAGCACTCATAATTGAGTAGGCTTTTGAACAATGCAGGAGAAATGTTGCAGACAGTTTATATTATCAGCCTGGGCCTGGGGCTTGTTGTAACAGTAAATAGGATGTGTTGTAACTTGTGTAAGTTAAACTGTGTCTGTGTGAGTGTAGGCTACATCTTAACCTGCGATGCGCGATGTGGGCAGCGGGTCCAGCCACACGCTGCTACTGCTGCCAAGCAGCCCCGCCCGTTGGAAAGAGTGTGGGATATACCACTACTAGGAATGAGAGGGGGGGACTAAATCTTTTAAGATTTAAAAAGCACATTATTGCGCGATTATAATGAGCACCGCTTACATTGGGCTTTCAATAAATACTACTGCATTGTTCAAAAATTATTAATTGTGTCTCAAATTATTATAGGGGGGACAGCTTTACTGAAGGGGGAGTCATGTCCCCCCTGTCCCCCCCGGGATTTCCGCCCCTGCTGCAGACTGTTGTTAAACAGCACAAAACTACTACCTACTAACTACCTTTAAAAGCACAAAGTGTGTTTTTTTACATTTCTGTTTGTCACTGATACACTGGTTCATGGGTTAGCAATGTCTCCTCACAGCAAGAGGGTTCCTGGTTCAAACCTGTGAGGAGTTTGCATGTTTCCCCCCGTGTCAGCATGGGTTTTTTTCCCAGGTACTCTGGCTTCCTCCCAATCCAAAGACATAAAGGCTAAGTTAATTGATGACTCTAATTTTGCCCGAAGTGTGAATGGTTGTCTGTCCATATGTGTCAGCCTCTCACCCAATGTCAGCTGGGATAGGCCCCAGCCCCCCCCCCCCCCCCCCCCCCCCCCCCCCCCCCCC
>NC_065516.1:4881906-4882345 GCF_006386435.1 Epinephelus moara
CGGGGATAGCCCCCCCCCCCCCCCCCCCCCCCCCCCCGTGACCCCTAACAGGATAAGCGGATAAAGAAAATGAATGACTGAATGTTTGTGACCAGATTGTACAAACAAGATACAACATATTATTAGTGAGCCTTAGATGTGTTGGTAGGTAAACTTTTGAACCTTGGACATTAAAAACCACTGAGCATGTTTTATGATCAGTCAGTGTAACTGCAAACATCATTTGAAACGTATTAAGTCTCACAAAAAGTTACTAGTAGAACTACAAACCTTGACTGAATAATGCTTAACTACTTCAATCAATCAATTTTATTTATAAAGCCCAATATCACAAATCACAATTTGCCTCACAGGGCTTTACAGCATACGACATCCCTCTGTCCTTATGACCCTCGCAGCGGATAAGGAAAAACTCCCCCAAAAAAAACCTTTAACGGGG
>NC_065516.1:4883631-4886888 GCF_006386435.1 Epinephelus moara
CAGCTTAGTGCAGAACCTTTTAGGCCAATTAAATGATCCAGTCTCTGCAGTAGAATTTGATGGTCAATTGTGTCAAACGCCGCACTAAGATCTAATAAAACAAGTACAGAGACGAGTCCTTTGTCTGAAGCAATCAGAAGGTCATTTGTAATTTTAACTAGTGCTGTCTCAGTGCTATGATGCACTCTAAATCCTGACTGAAATTCCTCAAATAAATTATTATCATGGAGAAAATCACACAGCTGGTCTGCGACTACTTTCTCAAGGATACTTGCCTCCTCTGGTAAAAGTCCTCAGTGATGAAATGATTTATTTTCAGTCCAAAGCAAAGTGAAACACACAGAAGCAGGACCTGCAACAATGCTCCCAGAAAGCCCCAAAAAGGAGTCTGTGACAGGCTGAAAAGGTGAGGTGCACCATGTGGCCACAATGAATCAGTGCTGAGTTTAAAAACAAGTTTATCTTTAGACTGTAAAAGCTTAATAACATAATGGCTATAGTGCAGGAAATTGTGTGTTCATATGATACTGCACACACAGAGTCTGAGCTTTTCAGCTGTGATATACAAAATGTAACTGATTTCAACACTGATGTTATGCCCAGAATAATTACCATCATGACTGAGCTCAATGGTACAGGACGAATAAATCACAAACATCTCATCACTCATGTTTCAAATCCAAACCCTAAAACTGTGGTGTAACTTTCAGGCAGATTGAAGCATTAAGACAATTTGACCAAAAACCTTAATTGCTGTCAGTAGTTTATCATTTGCTTTCTCTTCCTTTGACTGTCCTTTAAAAAAATTATTTAAACAGCAGCCAACTGAAGAATGTCTCTGAGAAACATGATGTAGAGGCTGGATATCCTCTGAAGCTATTTTCATCATGGCATAAAATGTAAATGGGGTTAACCCAAGTTTTGTTTAAACCGCAGAAAGCCATAGAGGGCTGCAAGAACGCCGTCCCAGGTCAGCAGAATTGTATCTGAGGTCTGTGGTTTGAGGTGGCCAAGGCCTGTGAACCTCAAACTGATTTACAGTCTTTCATGGAAAACACATTCTGTGATGCTCAGCTGAGACGTTAATGAGGCTTCTGCTGTAAGTTCTTATCTCTTGCAGGGATTAGTTTATATCTTACAGATTAGTGTTTCCGCTGAGTCACAGTCACTTACGTGGACAGATTCAGCAATGGAAACAGACAATCAAAACCAGAAACCATCATGAGAAAAAGACCCAAATAATGAGTCCTTCGTTGATTAAGTAACTAATCAGCTAACAATTTACCAATCATCCCTGCTCCAGAGGAAATACTCTGTCTGGATCTACCTAGTGAGCACAAGAAACTTTGTGGAACTACTTGGTACACATGAAAAACTATTTGCAACTACTTGGAATGCACAAAAATCTATCTGGAAAGACATCATGTTACCACATCATGAACTTTTATGACTGTTGATATAGTGCATCGATAAGCATTATGTGTGTTTATGAGTGTAGTCATAAAGCATTATGAAGGCATTATAATTCACTATGAATGCCCTCATTATAAATGTGGTCTTCATAGAAAGTGTTACCCAAGAAACCTTGCTGAACTACTTAGTACTCACAAGAAACACTACACCGAGTTTGTTAGATGGTTTCAATACATGAATATTTGATAATGATGCTGAACTGATGAAGTGTTTTTTTCTTTTTATCTTGTTGTGTACCTTGTAGTGAGAGTAACAAACCATCCAGGTTATCTCTCCAATTTACTTATGTCATTATTTTTTAAAGTGATAGGTTTAGGATTAAGAATATTCTGGATAAACCTACGCTGCAGAAGTAGTCTCTTTCTTGATAAACAGCTTGGTGTCCACAGTTTTTTAGGTTATAATGGTTTCCCCCTCTTATTTACAGCCAAACAAACACACCACAGGACAGATTCCTCTCAACTTTTTACTCCTTCAGTGCAGCTCAACTGTTTTATGAGACAGAAAACAGCATGCCAAATGGATATCATAAAGTCGACAAACCTGTATACAGCAGTGATCTGGACTCAGTCTGAGCTGCAGTTTGATTAACTGCTCCCATTTGTTTCCAATCAGCCTCCTGACCGAGGAACGCCCTCGCTATCATCGTCCACATCGCCTCCTAAAACACATTATTATCAGCTCACGTCAGCGGAGTGGCTTTGACCTCACTCACTGTCTGTCATCTCTCAGCTTTTATCTGATTCTCCATTTCACTCTGCTTTTAGGACGACATGCTGTAAATCAAGCAGCTGTTCGTTCATGTCTCTGACTGTTACAGAAAAGCTTCTTCTTAGTAGTTTCAGATGTTTAATGTGCTGCTTCACCCTGATTGTGTCTGATCATATAAGGCATCACTGTGACATGTTGGGGTTTATAGTTAGGGGCTAAAATGTGAGAAGTCAGTTATGTACTGTATGTCTACTTGTAGACCTCCTAACTACAAATTATGCATTTGTCAAAATTATATGAACATTAACCTCCTTTATTTGTACTACTGTGTTTTTTTTTAGTATTGCAGGTGTTTAACGATTGTTCTGAGAAGTCTCCTAGGTGGTGTAATCAAGAAAAACTCCTCAGGCGTCACACAGCCTGCAGCTTGAATTTAACACTGCTTATTCATCTTTCCTCCAGTCAAGAACCCAGCAGATAATATTCTGTGTTTAGATCCTTGCAATAAGCAAAACATTTCCATAAGTTAGGACAAGAGACAGAGGGCTCTAGTTTCCCGGCACAGCGCAGGGTGGCAAACCCCGCGCAGAGCTAGTTTCGAGCAGCGCAACCCGAGGCGCGCTCAGTTTGGTAGTTTGGTAGACCGAGGTGCGCTGAGATGGGTGTGGCGGCGCAGCAGGGGGAGGTGTCGACAGATCCAGCTTGGCGCAGTGACAGTTTGGTGCCAAAAGGCTTCGCCAAACGTGTGCTAAAAGCTCGGCAGCTGAAACCAGGTCAAGCGCAGCCGGTGTAAGTCGAAGTTTGGCTGACCGGCGGACAGTGCGCACACGTCACCAAAACCTCACAGGCAGGTTTCCAGAATGTCAGGCACATTAACGATGCAATAAATACCCAAAAACCACTATTCAATCAACTATCTGCAATCAACACATAAATGTATCTCTATATCGACTGTCCCGTCACATCTGATGTCAGATCAAAGGGGATTGGCACCGTTTGGCACATTTGGCACGCGTAATGGAAACCCAACCTGATTTGATTAACACAGCTGCAAACTAATGAGTTCACATCCC
>NC_065516.1:4893863-4900813 GCF_006386435.1 Epinephelus moara
GGGAATATTGTAAGAAAATAAACCCGGTACTTTCTCTGTTGACAATGTCAAGCAAACTATGTCCCTCTGATGTTACAGCAAGGGACCTGGGAATAGGTGTTCTGTTCAATTCACTTTTCTGTCACAAACTAATACCATACAACATGTCATCAGACAATTTTTGCATAAAATAAGAAAAAAAGAATTCAACATGTTTAAATTTATTTAAACATTGTTGTTTTAGATAGACAGGGTAGTTAAAGGACAATTCCGGGCAATTTCAACCTGGGGCTGTAGTTTCCTAACATTTTAGGTCTAAAAGAAGGATTCTGAAGATTTTCGTATTAATCGCTCCTATTTTGCAGTAGCTGTGTCCGTCCCCGCACTGCTGCGGCAGTGATGAATGGGAGCGGATTGCATTTATGCTGTTTACATCCCTCAAAACCGCATTTTTTTTCCACAGACAGCGTCAGGTGGCTACTCAAACATACACTGAGGGGTTTGTTTACTTCGAGCAAGCCGACATGTTTGGAAACGGAGCTGTAATACAAAGTCTCACGGAGTCTCACGCAAGACTTGAGTTGACACGTTTAGTCTGTTTACATGAAGTCATCAGCCATTATTGAGAAAATACTTACACTACGAAACCGCCGTGCCTCCGAGTTGATATTCCTGTGTTGATGACACAAACGGGAGCTTCAGACTGCATGTAAACACACCGAGCGTGTCAACTCCAGTCTCACGCGAGACTCATGCGAGACTACTACTTCCTGTCACCACTAGGTAGCACTATGAGTATCAGGAAATATGGTCATATAAATGTTTTCAGGGCAGGACTAATATAAATCATCTGAAGTTTGATGGAGATCAGAACATTTACGGCAAAAATATAGCAATTNTGATGACACAAACGGGAGCTTCAGACTGCATGTAAACACACCGAGCGTGTCAACTCCAGTCTCACGCGAGACTCATGCAGCGAGTGTTCAGGCAGGAACCCTGGTCTCCTGTGTGCCAAGCGAGCGAGTTACCAGGACCAACAGGGCAGGCAGGCTTGAGGGCGGTGAGAAGCCGCTGAAAGCCGGTGAACAGACAGCGATGCAGATGAAACCAGCAGGGGCAGACAGATGGATTGTCGAGAGCAGGCAGAGGATCGAAGAACTGGCAGGATAGGGAAAACAGGAGCGGTGAATCGCCACACAGCCAACAACAGACGGAGACCAGAAAATTCACAGGCAAAACCCGTAGTCAGGAACAGAAGGCTGTAGCGTTCACCGGGGCAGAGATGAGAAGAGAAGATCAGAGGCAAGCTGAGTCGATACCGAGAAGTCAGTCCAAAGAAGACTGTGGGAAGGTCAGGCATAATGCAAAGACGATCTGGCAATGAGTGAGTGAGAGGCCGTTTACACGTGGCCGGCTATTTTCATAAACGGACATTTCACCGTCTCCGTTTTCAAAAAGATCTTTGTTTACACTTACCCGTGTATATATACACAAGAGCATGCCAAACCTGTAGGTGGCAGTGTAACGAGAAGCTCAAACCTTCCATGTATCCATTGTCACCATAGCAACATAGGTCGCACTTTTGACACAGGCGCAAGTTCCGGCGCATACTGTGACGTCGACTGCCTATAACTCCGTTTATCTCCGTTTATCTCCATTTACATGCAAACGCGCAACTGGAGTTTTCCAAAATCTCCACTCTGGCTGGAGTTTTTAGAAAGACTCGTTTTCAGGGGAGAAATCTCCGTTTGCGTGTAAACGAAGGGCACAAACGAAGGAAGATGTCTCCGTTTATCAAAATCACAGTGTACGTGTAAACGGCCTCTGAATCTGTGAGGTTATATACAGGGCTGATTGGTGATGTGGAGCAGCTGGGAAGACCAGGTGGGAGTGATGATACTGATTAGGAGGTGTGGCTGGTAGGTGAGTGAGGAGGAGTCAGGGTGAGTGGAAGTTTCCTAGAGCAGCAGGTAACAGGCAGGGTAGATCATGACATTTACTTTAAATCACGGTCAATAAACTAAACATAACTGACTGAAGAAATATCACAAAAGTAGAGTTTATGTACATATAGATGAGTGTCACAGTTCTGTATTCCTGTTCACCTGCTCTTTTCTGCATGCCCAGTTACAGAGCCCCCAGTCAGTAGTTTACCATTCACCCTCATTACTCGAAGCCAGTACATATACCCTAGCCTCACAGACACTCGTGCAAGAATCTCCAGTGCTTTATTCCTGTTACGTCCCTGCCTGAGGTCTAGGGGATGGGGGGAGTAACACCATGAAATAGAGGGATCTTTCAAAAGAGGGAAAAGGCAGCCGGTTTGGGGAAGTTTATTTACAACCAAAATGTGAAGAAAGGACCACCAACGAAAAACAAGCTCCAAAAGGGAACTGGATTGCCTGTAGCAGGGAAACACATAGAACAGATTAATCACAGCCAACTAAATATCACAGTACCATGCCAAACTCTCAATCGTTACCCACGTCTGAATGACACTACTCTGTCGCAGCCTCTTGGCCCACTGGCAGCGGCACTACTCCTCCTCCATTCATATATATCCTCACTGATGAGGAATGATGGAGATCAGCTGTACGCTGGAAAAAAGACAGGGAAAAACACAAAACACAGGGCGGGCCCCAAACGCACAGGCACATAACAATTCCAGATTGATTTCCCATTGCTGACCCTGCCTGCCTCTGACCTGCCTGTGTCATCTGATTCCCGGTAAATGCACCAGCCTCCTTTCCCTGACCTCGAGACCTGTTTCGGTGTCCTTGATTCCTGTTTGCCTGTGCCTGCTTGCCATAACTGTCTGAAGACAGTGCTACAGTGTAAGCGTTTCAGTCAGCTTACCTGTGGTTTCCTGCAGGCAAGAGATTTTCGCCCTGTTACCACACTCGCCATTGTGTGTGCACCCTGTGAGTTACCTGGTGGCTTCTTGACCCTTTGCCTGGCCTCAACTGGCCTGAGTGCTGTACTGTACTGTGTGCTGTTCACTTGCACTGTCCTGTACCTGCTGAGCTGTGACAGTAAACGTCATTACCAACTGTTCCTAGTTTCTCAGTCCCTCCAGGATCTTGCGGCAAATAAACCTTGAATATGCGGCCCAAAACCCTTGAATTTGCGGCCAATTTTGTCAAAAATTGTAATAAAAATTGCAGCATTTTTATTCTTATGTCAATACAGAGTGTTTCTCCATACTGCAATGCCATTAGAGCGATTTGATGACGCCTCTGATGACGTTTCAAATGACGTTGCATGAGCGATGACTTCCGGTCAGCCGGAAAATGCGGAAAAACGCGGAATAGTCATGGGAATATTGAAAAATTTGAAAAAATTGCAAGCCCCTGCAAATATTGAGGATTTTTGTTGAATTTGCGATAATTATTATTATTATTGATTTTCTGGAGGGACTAGTTTCTGGTGGTAAATGGACCTGCATTTGTATAGCGCCTTTCTAGTCATCTAGTGACCACTCAAAGCGCTTTTTACACTACGAGTCACATTCACCCATTCACACACACATTCATATAGCCGAGGCTACCATACAAGGTGCCACCTGCTACTCAGTTTTAACACACTCACACACCGATGGAACAGCCATCGGGAGCAATTTGGGGTTCAGTATCTTGCTCAAGGATACTTTGACATGCAGCCTGGAGGAGCCCGGGATCGTACCGCTGATCTTTCGATTGGCGGACGACCTGCTCTACCTCTGAGCCACAGCCGCCCACAATGTGTGCTGCAATGGGGGCCTAAAACCACCATTACAGCCAGATCACACAGAAAGCTCTGCAGATAATGTGAAACATCTTTTACTGCTATAATTATGAATCCCAGTGCCAGTACCCTTTTTATCACTAGTTTTGGAATGGAGTAGATTTACACCTGAATTTGCCTTGTGCCTTACTGTGTGCTTAAACTGGACACTGATTTGCCGTGAATGGCTGTGATGTGTGCACACCGGGAACTTGGGTCTGCATAATTATGAACAGCTGTGATTTGACTGCACCCAACCTCTTCTCTGTATCAGGGTGAGGCTATGCTGTTATGTCGATTGACTGTTAATTGAAAGACAGGTGCAGACGAAGGGAGCGGGAACAAACCCACAAAGACTCAGACCAGCAGTGGTCAGGGGTGAAGCAGCACAGTTTGGGGAGAGGAGGAGAGAAAACTATGCACAAGACAAATGCCTAACTGGGTGGTGTGGCTCTCCACGACGAACTTTGCTGGCGATCGGAGTGGAGTCTATAGGAGGGAGCAGCCGGTGAGAGGAAGGACTGGTGAAGAGACATAGAACCTGACTCAACGCATGACGAGAGTTAAGTAAAGGCACGTACCAACTCTCTCCTTCATTTTGTGTGCTTAGGCCATACCGGTGTGTGTATATGACTAAGCGGCTGCCCTGTGTTTTTTCCAGCACTGTTGCTGTGTGGACCGGAGCTGCAGGAGAAGTGGAGTGTAATGCTGCGCATGATCTGAGTTAGGTAAAGGAACGTATGCACTCTCACTCATTTTGTGTGCGTAGGCCATACCTGTGTGTGCATATGACTAAGCGGCTGCCCCGTGTTCTTGCCAGTGCCGACGTCGCGTGGACCTGAGCTGGGGGAGACGTGGAGTTGCCTGTGATGCGCATGAACAGAGATTATGTTGGTTTCGCTTTGACTGGGGAGCTGCGCTGAGGCAAGGGCTGCAGCGGGCAACCGTGGAGCCGCTATTAAAGCTCCTCCTTTTCCCTGTTTTTGTTTTGCTGCTGCCGTTGTAGGTACAAGATCGGTGCGGCCTGCCAGAACGGCTCGGGGGTCTGCGAGTGCCTGTGATGTCACACAATATGATTGGTTGTAGCATGATCCAAGGGAGAAATTAACATGAAACATTAGATATTTAATGCTGGTAACTTAGAACCTCACATTTGAGTGACATACACTTAATACAAATAAAGATTTTAACGAAAGATGTATTCACACACTAATCTAGCTAAAGATTTATCTTCTGTAGGATCTTCCCTCTTGCACACACAGATGACCTTATCCATTTCAGAGTAAAAGACACTAGGGGAGGGATTGCCATTGAGCTGTTAACAGAAAACACAAAGGTACAACATAGTATGAATAAACAATTAAAGCAAACATTAGAGAATATTAAAAACTGATATTAAAACGTTCAGTAAACAGTGACTGTGACAAAATATCTGCAGCATGTTAATGGTCTCTATTGGATGATTTTCTTAGAAATGACCGAAACTAAAATCTGCCTGATAGAAAGGAGATCAACCTTTAAACTGATGATGTTAATGTTAAGTATCTGATTTGTATTTGTATCCTAAGGTCTTAATCATGATCATAATGTCTCTGAAGGTCCCCCCACTGAACCTCACAAATCAGACCTTTAGTCTTGTCCTCAGCCAGCTTCAGCCCTCAGTTATACTTGTTCACTGTGCTGATACAAAGTGCTGCAGTACATCCTCCTTGTTTCTAGGAAGTCGCTGTAAACTGTCACCAGCTTACGTCAATCTCCAACAAAGTAACAGTCGGACTCTTCAAGGTGGCACCATGAGTTTGACTGTGGACAAAGTTACAGAGTTATTGCAATTCCAACACAAGGACACGCATGTTTCTGCAGAGAAGCTGGTTTAACATTAAGGAAACCTCACAAATAATTTAATACTAATATAATTCTCTACAACTATTCACAACCACATGGATCTTATCCACTCAATCGCCAGTTTTCAAGTATGTCTTGTTGTGCTCTTGCTTTATTTTGTATTTCATTGGACTACTGTCGTTGTCTGCTTGTTGTAATTTGTAACTTTTGTTTAGAAAAGTGTTCAATCATTAAAGTTTATCACTGTTATTTTCTACAACTATATCTTCATCTGGTTCTGTCCAGCTCTTGTCATGAAATATCACTGTTCCACTTTGCTAATGCAAAAATTCACATCTGTGAGACCAGTCTGGCAGACTAAGGGTCTATCATGCCAACAACATAAAATATAGTCTATATCAAATTCAGTCCATTAAACAGTGCCAATGGTTCTAAACATCACACTAAAATTTCTAAGGTCAAAAAGTGGAAAAAGTGCTTTTAGTTAAATCACAAAAAAGGTTAAAATTAAGTTAATTCAGTTATTTCAAGATCAAAGGGATAGGCTTTGTATGCTGCAATAAAATGTTTTTTTGGGTGATTGGATTTTTCACATGCAAGAAGTGCAACCAGTCATGGAATGTAATTAAGTACTTTTAAAGCTTTTTCACACCAAGCACACAAATTCATAAAAACTGATATTTTGGGTTTTTTATGAATGCTTGCACACCCCTGCATAGCATTCATGCGGGAAAAAAATATTTGGATGGACCTCAATGTCAGCGTATTTCAGCCTGAATAAATATATTGTTTTACCAATGAAAACCTTGGCTCAAACTGATGTCATACCTCAAGGTCCACTGAGCTACTGCAAATATTCAGACCTGGCTACTTTTGGCTCTTCATAGATCTGACAAGCAAAACAAAACCTGTCCGGGTGGACTAGGAGTCGTTCATGCCAACAATTAATCCAGATTGTACCCAATTCAGTCCATTAAACAGCGCTATTTTTCTCTAAAAATCACACTGAAACTTCGAAAGTCAAGTGGTAAGTAAAAGTAAACATATTCAATTCAATTTATTTCGGATAGCCCCTTGAGATGCAGCATCTCGTTTTTGAGGGGGTCCCAACACAGATACAAGAAAATAACACAAAACATACATTACAATAATACACAACAGACACACATACTGCTCTCCCCCTTCCACAGCCCCCATGCACCCACCCACCCCATCACAAGCTCTCAAATGATAGATTATAGTCATTAAGAAACCAAGAACAATGCACTGTATATATATACACATATACACACATGCATATATATATATACATATATACACATATATACATATACATATATACACACATATATATATATATA
>NC_065516.1:4902216-4923203 GCF_006386435.1 Epinephelus moara
CTAAATGCTGCGCACGTGTTGTCAAATTGATGAAAATGTTTTCTAAATTTGCTTGTGTTTTGTCTTTTTGCATGTGTTTTCTTAAGTTGCAGTGCTGTGACCTTTCAGGGCCACCGTATGATGAACCATATTTTGTACCAAACACCATAGAACACGATTTTTTCATATTAAGAACAAGCCTGTTGTGGTTAAACCAGTGTTGGACAATATTAAAATCTAGCTGTAAATTAGACTGGATTTGTGATATATCAGGATTGGAATAGTAAATAACAGTGTCGTTAGCATAAAGATGAACATGACAGGTTGAGCACAGTTGAGGTAAGTCATTAATAAAAATGGAAAAAAGAAGTGGACCTAAAATAGAACCATGTGGAACACCCGTATCAACCATCATTTGACTAGACTGACAACCATTAACATAAACATATTGATGCCTATTGTGAAGATAACAGTTGAACCAAAGTACAGCATTCCGATTCTGACCAATATGATGGAGTTTGTCAAGAAGAAGATAATGGTCAACCATATTGAAAGCTTTTGTGAGATCGATGAAAATTGCACCTGTAAGATGGCCAGTGTCAAATGCTGAAAACAAGTCACTTGTGAGTTTTAGAAGAGCTGTAGTCGTGGAGAAATTAGGTTGGAAGCCAGATTGGGATGGGGATAAAATATATGCTTGAGTAACACAATGAGATAATTGATGGAAAATGAGTTTTTCAAAATTTTTGCAGTTATAGAAATTATAGATATATAATTATTTACATCTGTTGGGTCTCCATCTTTGAAAAGAGGAACAACTCAAGCGCACTTCCATATAGAGGGAATACAATGTGTGGACACAGAGAGATTAAATAAATCAGCCAAAGGATACATCAGTATGTGAGCAGTGAGTTTCACAAATTTTGCTTCCAGACCATCTGGACCAGCACTGCAGCTCTCTTTCAATTCACAAATGGCATTATAAACATTAAGAGGCATCATTTTCCTGAATGAAAACAAGCTATTAGGAGGAGGGGGAATAACATGTCCAACCATAGTATAAAGGGTAGTATGCAGTGTACGAGAGGCAGATGAGAAATACTCATTGAAAGCATTAGAAATGAGAGAAGAATCAGAGATAGTATTATTATTGATATGAAGCTGATTGATTGAGTTATTTATTATTATTGTTATTTTTGTGAAGAATATTGTTCAGATGACTCATAATTGTCGAGGGTTGTGGAAATTGTGAGAAAATCTATCATTGTAGAAATTAGATTTAGCATTCCTTAACCCGTAACCCGTAACCCTAACCCATTCCTTGATTTGGTTTTACATTGGTTCCTTAAAAGTCTATTTGTTTCCCAGTCATTGGATTGTATGGATGATCGATATTTGGCCCAAGCCATATCTCTCTCCTTGAAGAGGCTTTGATCGGAGATGATCCAGGGTAAATGTGAACCTTTAACTCTAATGGTTGCTTATGGGAGCATGTTTATTTATTACATTAGCCACTTCACAACAGATGAAGTCCAAGCCTCATCAACATAGGGAATTAATTTAAATCTGTCCCAATTAATATTGATTAGATCATGAATGAAGAAGTCTATCTTCATCTTTTTACACTGCCTAAATTCAATGTACTTAGGGGAGATTGAGGATTTTCCAGACACAATATATAAAACAATGATCACTGAAGCAGTCAGACATTACACCAGATTTAATTATCCTTTCAGGATTTGTAACGAGTATCCAATCTGTTAAAGATGAAGACCGAGGATCAACTCTAGTAGGTTCATTGATTAACTGGGTGAGATTTGCACCATGAAATAAATGCTTATCATTTGTAGAGGAACGGCTAAGCCAGTTGTTATTGAAATCACCCAAAAAGAATCAATTCATTATGTTTCTCAAAGGAGTTAATAGTTGACAAAATGCACTTGGTAGAGTCAGCTGGGGCTGAGGGAGGTCTGTATATATTACCAAAAGTTAATGTTTTGTTTTCATGAAGTTGTTTAGTTTCTGTAGAGCATAGCAGTCTGCTTTCACATGCCCCTTTTTATGACACACATGCCCAGGAGCACTATCCCTACGCACACTTCCCCAACCACTTTGGTGTGTCAAGTCATATTGATCGGCTAATGCAGCTGCCTCACCAACTGTTTTCACCTCTTGCTCTGTTATATATGCAGCAATACGGTTAGGAACAGCATTTTTAAATTGTTCCAAAACCACAAGATCACACAAATCTTCAAAGATTTCAACCCCAGAGGCAGTTCGCCAACGACTAAAAGCATTCACTAAATCCCGTGAAAACTCAAGGTAGGACTGTTTATCCTCCTTTCTACCCTTCCTAAATCGCTGGCGATAAGCCTCAGGAACCATCTCATAGGCAGGGGTTAAAGCAAGAAAAAATGTTGTGCCTGAAATGTGGAGCACGGAAGATTTGTGTGCCTGAAATGTGAAATCTTTTCCGGAGCGGGGGGCTTGGTGTTGTGGTCACAAAATGAAGAAATAGAAATGTAAGTGTTGCAAAGGAACGTGTTTATTATCAAAACGAACAAAAAGATTATAGCTTTAGTAGTTACTTTTCAGATTAAACTTTTTTCACTTGTGCCATGTAACCAATCAGAGGGGGCTGTAGGCAGGACATTGTTACAAGCCCACTGCAGTGGGGACTGCAGGCAGGGAGGGAGACGGCTGTATCAGAGCCAAAGGAGCGAGTTTTAAAATACATTTATTTGATTGGTTATCAATGAAAAAATGTCTGATGCCGATTATGCTAAATAGCAGGTTGTGTTTACTCACACACTGTGCGCCTAAATCATTTTCCCAGTTCGCACATATACAGTATATATTTTTAGGGGCAAATTCGAGTGAAATGCTCGCACTGCAGAGCACTTCTGCCCGTGCCGGACAGAAACTTCACCACGCCGGAAATCCGGCACTGTGCCAAAGAACTTTAACCCCCTGCATAGGCCTTGAGAATGGCAGCTTTCACTGAACCATAACACAAACTGTCTGTCACAGACAAAGCCGAATATGCCTCCTGTGCCTTCCCAGTCAACACACATTGCAACATGGTTGTGCGATCAACATCAGACCAGGCCCTAGCATCAGCCACTCTTTCAAACAAAGAAAAAAATGTCTCAGGGTCCCTCTCATTGAACTTTGGAACAAGCCGCAGGTTACCAACAAGATCAAAATGTGAAGAGGAGTGAACGCCTGAAGAAACATTACCTCCAACCAGCCCCTGAACAGCTTCCAGGCTCAACTTACCCTCTCTGATCAAACTTAATTTCTCAAGCTCCAAATAGATCTTGGCTTGCTCTGTGGCAACATCACACCTCAATTTTTCTCTGTCAACTTCAGATCTCTTTGTCTCAGACTTTTCAACTTCAACCCTATGCTTCAACTTCTAATGCTCCATTTGTAACAGCAGCAACTCCTTCTGCTGTTCAAAGGACAAACAAGTGCCCTGAGGTACTAGTGAAGAAGAACCAGCAGCCTCCGCAACACCTCCCATTTTACCAGGCAAAATCTCCATCTTATACAAGTTAGCCTTTAAAATAGACTTAACTGTATCCTTGAGTCTTTTGTCACTAATGTCAACACTGTAGTAGTCTGTAATTTTTAAGAGTTGCTCTTTTGTGCAGCCGTCCAAAAACTCCTCTGATGGAGTCTAAAAAAAAACTTCAACCTGAGCCATTTTACCAACCTAGCCCAAAGGAGAGCAATATCAACACACTGGCTGTAACAAAGGCAAACAGGAGCGTCCTCTCTATCTGCCTAACCAAAACTAAAGTAACTCACCCCTAGTCTTCATGTGGTTAGTTGCGGCGGGTATTTATACACTTATGACCACTGGTATGAAGAAGCAACCAGAATCTGGCAACCCCCCCACAGCCATGGACATGCTCCCGAGACAAAGTCTCCAACCGCGTTCACCCCAACACTACCAAAAAACAAAAAATCCAGCAAAGCTCAAAGGAGCAATGCTGCTATGCCTACCAGGAGAAAACAGCTTTAGCTCCAACACAATTACACACCAGCATGTCAATACTCACCTTCCTTTGGACAACCTGGGGCCTGTATCACGAAGCGAGATCAACCTTTCCTGGGTTACTCAGACCTATCCTGGGTTGACTAACCCTAACAATGGCAATCAGGATAATCTGTATCACGACGCTGGATATCAACTTGGAAACTCAACCCAGAGTTGCTTTATCAAGAGCTGTGAACGCGCACGCAGCAGACCAATCACAATCATGAGAGAAGCGCAGCGTCACTGAGCATCACTAAGCACCGTATGTGAGGGGAAAAAAAAGTATTTCTCGTGAGGATCAGAGATTAATTCTACAAAAAATATGAGGAGGAGAAAAGCAACATTACAGAAAAGGCCAACACCGTGGCAGCTGCAGGAGGAGGAAACAGGATGAATAATGTTTAGTTTTAGTTCAGATTAGTTTATTTGCACATAATGTTAAAAACAGACAGTATAACATTTACAAGATTAAAAAAAGAAAAGTGCCGGAGAGGTTAGAAGCCACTAAAAGCTTATCAAAGAAATTCCCCTGTCAAAACATCAATGAAATCACATAATAGAGAAGAAAAAACCGGGTAAGGAAAGAAGAAATAGAGGAGGAGAGAGGGAAAAATCAAGACAACACAAGGCAGCAAATAAAATGATGTGTAAGTTAAATTACTCACCACTGGTTCAAGTAGCTACAGCACCTGTACCTGTACATCTGACACTGATCACACCCTTGAATCCTATGAAATCAATGCTGCGCAGATGAATTGCGTGTATTACAATTATCGTCTAACATCATTGCGTCTGATAAATTGGTCTTCTTTGTCATAATGTTATATATGCTACAATAAAGCTTAAAGCTGACGCCACAATTAAATCATATCAACACCAAATTGATAGTCTGAATAAAATCATCCTGATATTGAGCTGTGTTGGAAATTAACAGGTGCACAAAAATATACCTAGTCTCCCTCTTTAAAAAACAAAAAGGAAAATCCCTCAAACACCATGAAGTGTAGACATGATAGGCTACTTTCCACATTTCCAGCAGCAAAGCTATCAATTAGGCCCATTATCTTTAACAGGGATCATTTCCTCCAACAAAACAAAATGTTGGCACTAATTAATGGTGCTATTAAGTGTCTGCAAATGATCAGTTTCTTTCTTATGAAGGGGTGGGATGACATTTCGACTTCTTTCCACTCCTTTTTGAACAATCTTTTCATTGTCTGTTGTTGTTGCTTTCTTTTCTTTTTTAATGTTCAAAATAAACTTTCAAATCAAAATCAATCAAATTAATTACTTCCTGTCATGACTGGGCTGCATTTCTGTCAGCAGAGTCATTTTTTTTCTGAACAGCTGATTGGCCAGGGGGTGGTGCTTTTTATAGGATCAGATTCAACCCTGAACTTACCCTGCTCCGGAGCAGGATAGCCGTTCAGAGTAAGTTACCATGGTGATCTACCCCGATAAGAACTGAACCGGCTTCATGAGACCGAAAACCCAGGGTTAACCCTGAGGTTACCTCGCTATGACATTAATCCTGCTTCGTGATACAGGCCCCAGGTCTTCAAATCCACACACTCACCATGCTCTTCTGCATGTTCAAAGAAACAAAGACAAATCAACTCACCCAGGTGTTACCTCTCAAGGCAGCCCTGCAAAACTGCCTGGGAAACCCCATCAATCAATTGCACCTGGAGGCCTTCAACGCAAAAGACAACAGCTGATTAGATGATCACAAACAAAACATCTAACCCAAACTTTGATGAGCCCCCAATTTGTCACGGCTGGCTCAAAGCCACGACAAAATAATGGGAGATGACACGAGAAATTAAAGCAAGTAGATCATAATTTATTTTAACTAACCCAAATCCAACATATCAAAGAATGGTATGAGGTGTGGCACTCAGTAAATCAGTAATGTTAGTGTGCATGCATGCTTGTCAAATTAGTGAGTGGTAAAAATAAGCAAAGTAAGGAGTGTGGAGAGAAGAGAGCAGAGTTCCCCTTTTGTCCTCTCTCTCCCTCTGTTCGCGGAGCAAATGAGATGTGCTCTTATAGTGCGGGGAACACCTGGCCCAGGTGTTCCCAGCAACTAATGACGGACACAACGCCTCCTGCTGGGAATCTGTAATACAAAAAGAAAGACACCACCAGCCCAACAGCCACAAGAGGCATGGCCGTCACACAGTGCTTGATCACATTAAAGTACAAGCCTAAAGGCACCCAAAATGCACAGAGGACAGATTGTGATCCAGTTGGCCAAACCCCCTCCAGAGTTGTCTGAGTACACATTCTGACAACACTGAACACAGTGGAAATGCATTTTCAATCCACATACGACTGTGTGGGTGGAAAAAAATCGATGCAACCATTCTAAAGTAGCGAGGTAGCAGCCATTAGCTGGTTAGCGAGATAAGCTACTAGCATCATACCTGCATGTTATGGATATTTAAGACACTCATAGATGTAGTTGAGACAAATGTCTGCTTCAGTCGGCAAGCTCCAGGACTGGAAAATGAAGCCTACACTAAAGTGCCAAAAAGTACAGTTGTAGAGAAAAGAGATGCCATCTTGCCTGGTCAGCCCATTCTCATTCCAAAGTTGTCAAATACTGCACTTTGTTAGTGATTTCGGCATCAGACACCAATGCTAAAAGCCACCTTTTGCGGCAGTATGATATACTACCGGGCAGCATCAGTTTGTAATATGGCCAGAGGGAACCTTTCACAGTGTTATGATACACCACTGGCTGGCTGGATGGCATCTGTTGCAGAAGTTTGATACACAGACAGCGTCAGTTCATGACACAGGTGGACAGCACCATGATACAGCGGTATGACACACTGCTGGAAGGCATTAGCTTAAAACACTGCAAGTAACAATGTAATACAAGGAGCTTGAAAGTCCCTCTAGGGTGGGTGGGAGAGGTGGTGGATGGGTCCAACAAACCTGGACCTTCACCCGGGAGGCTGGTGTTCGCTTCCCTGTGAATGTAGAGCCAAACCATAATGTTTTTTTACAAAACCTAACCATGTGCTTTTGCTGATATCCCTGTGTTGGCTGCAACGTCCAAAAATGTCAACGGTAGATGCATGAGGATACCTAGAACGTAATATGTAGACAAAGTGGTGTTGTGTGACGACTTGCGATGAGAAGCGATGTTGGCCTGGTGCTAACAGTAAAAAAAGTTTTTTGTTTGCGGGTTTACTTCCCTGGTATATGGCCCACTGAATATGTGCTGTAGTGTTTGTCCCACTGGCCCTGCTCATGAGGTCTCCACCCTCTCGTCCAAGTATGGTCACTTCTGGCTCCAAAAAATCTAGATGACAATGGCTGAAATGCCAAACTTGAGGCTTTAAAACACAAGTCCACAGACCAATGGGTGACATCACTTTAGCTCTGTTATTTTTACAGTCAGTGGTCTGCCTTTATTTTGGTCTGACTAAATTATTCAAGCAAAACTTCGCAATTTATATCACAACCGAACCATTTACTGTATGAAGCAATGGTTTAGCAAATGATGAAGAATGGTTACAACTGGTCCTGCCTGTGATGTTAGTAAAAAAAAAATCAGCACATGAAGCTGGCATACAGAAACAGCAATGTCAACAACAAGGCAGGGCAAGAGTGACTTTTTTTAATAGGCTGATTGTAGTGCTGGGTGATTGATCCATGTTCTGCCCTGGCAAAGGGGTATGTCACCTGAAGATGCTAATTTTAGCATGGACCTCAACAACAGTGGCAGTTGTGACAGGATGGGGAAGTGGAATCAACAGACACACACAAGGTGTAAATGTAATCAGGTTAAATCATATTGTACCTTTAGGGAGAACTAGCACACAGGGGCTTCAATAAAGAGGCCGCAACAGTCAATGTGGGTCATAAACATGCCATTTATTTTACAATAACTAAAACTTTAAGAACACAGGCAAGAAAGGACAAGAGGACAGACAGTCATACTACAGCTGGGAAACCAACCACTCACTGCTAGGGCACTGGGAGTACACTATGTATTCAAAAGAAATATAAACCCGACACACTTCAAATAAAACACCACACTAATAAAGATGTGCAACCACAAACCATGTTACCATCTAGAGTGAACTCCCAGCACCCCAACCCCACCGGTGAATGGAGGACCCCACCAGCCGCAGCACTAGAAACAGAAGGAGACAGAATGTTAAAACTCTAAAACTAAACAAACTCCAATCTGATACTAAACAATAAAAACAATAAAATCAATAAGGCTAAAACATGTAATATAAACTAAAATAAACGGCAGTCAGTGCTATGCCTAGAAACAAACAAAGCACTGTTAATTTAGTTTGTAGGGCACATTACAGTGTTTAAATGTTGCATGTTTTACATACCTTTGTATCAGAGTCAACTTTTCATTCTTTTTTCCTACAAACAGGTTATGGCAGATCCAGTATTAAAATCATTAAAATACAAATACCTCAGGGTGCATGCACCCCTACAGTACCCTAACAGTTAAAATGTTAACATGATTATAAAACAATGCTAAAACCCCCAAAAGTCCAGCTTACCGGAGCCACAGGGAATCAAACAATCACAGCCACATGGAGAGCACACAAAGGATCTGAGGAGAGTGAAGCCTGCAGTCTCACCTGCTGCCAATCAGCCTCTCCTCCAGTTCCTGTCTCCCCTGATTGGTCTCTCACCTAGTGACCTACTGCTACAATATCTACATACAATCTGGATTCGAGACGCATTTTAATGTAAGGTAAAAAAGGGGGTCCTTGTTCAGAGCAGTGTTTCATGATTTCCGTGATAGTAATTTTTTTTATCTTGAATTAATCTGGGGTGGGATGGGGAGACATTAAGTTCTTTCATCTTACAAAGGGAGAAAAGTTAAGCCAGAAAATCAAAGTCACAACCTCTCTGTAAGTCAGTCAGCATATGTGAAGCTCTGTAGGAAGTCATTTTCATTCCAACATAAAACAGGCAGAATAACAGAACTCTTCTGTTAAAAAAACATCCTCCTACTCTTCCTCTCTGCACATCAACACTGCAGAGTGAACAGGGAAACTTTCCGCTGGTGAGGCATCATGAAGGATAATAATGTCCTAATTGGCTAATTACCAGTCTGACTACCTCACCGCTGAAAGGTTATGCCTGTTAAATTAGTCACCATCATTACAGTGAAACAAGCAGAAAGACGAATATACCCAGGGCAGTATGTGCACAGGCAGCATGTGTCCCCCCCGCCCACAGAGGTTGGAGGTTAAGAACAGTGTTAGTCATCAGCCAGGTTCACTGTGGTTCAGTCTGACAGCAGCAGCAACTCCAGCTGATCCACATCACATAGGACAAAGGAGGGTTCGGGATGTTTTTGTACAGACCTTCAAAAAAACAAGTGTTGTTACTGAAAGCTGCAGGAGGTTTAGGATTATGTTAGATTGAAATCAAATTTTGTGGTATCTTTCACTTTTGTTATTACAGCACACAACTTTTATCCTGTTCGCACAACATATTATATTGTCTGTAGAAATTATCTAGTTTGTACATAGTAAACTTAATTTGTCTGCACAAAATGTTATCTTGTTTGTACAAATGATGGACAATGTACAAATAGTTATCTTGGTCAGATTCACTAATATCCAGTTTGTTATGTAACTTTACTTAACTGAACCTAGGTTATTTCACTAAACTACACTAAATCTACATAACTGAGCTAAACTGAACCCAAGTAACGTTACTATCCTAAACCGAACTTACATAAATTTACTTTCCTAAACCAAACCCACATAGCTTTACTTTCCTTAACCTAACCTACGCTATTTAACTTGCCTAAACTTGACCTAAGTAGCCTACTTACCTAAACTGCACCCACGTAACTTTACTATCCTAAACCTAATGAACGTAACTTTACTTGCCTTAACCAAACCTATGTAACTTCACTAACCCAAACTGAAGCTGCGTAACTTCACTTTCCTAAACAGAACCTACTTAACTTAGCTAAACCAAGCCTATGCAACTTACTTACCTTAACCAAATCCACTTTACTATCCTAAACCTAATGTATGTAACTTTACTTGTTACTTGCCTAAACCAAACCTACATAACTTCACCTTCCTTATCCTATGTAACTTACTTACCTAAACTGAACCTAAGTAATTTTATCCACCAAACCCACATAGTTGTACTGTCCTAAACCAAACCTATGTAGCTTTACTTTCCTAAATCTTATTGGGGGTGCTAATTGATTGGGCATTAATTCGTTCGATATCATGCAAACTGTTGTCTGAGGATACACTGCAATCTTTCCTCTGCCCCAACCCTCAACACAAACTTTATATTTGTAGCTCCAATACAGGTCAGACCTAGCAGGACTTTAGAATTCTATCAGTTTTTCATGTTTGTGCTGAGATTGATGCTTCCACCAGATTTTATCCATATATTCTGACTGTCTGTAGAACCCGGTGATTGTTTCTAGTTTTGTTTCATGTTCTTTGTCTCCTAACATGCACGTTACAGACTGGGTCAGCTGGTTCCTGTCCAGTCGTCCATGTTTCCTCTCCAGAGGGATTACTGCTGTCATATCTGTATATTTACTGCTTATACTCCCCAACTGCTGCTGTGAATTGAAAACTCATCTCCCAGCCTCCTTTGCTCCTTATATCATCTACCCATCCAATCCCCCCCCCCTCGCCCATCTTTACTTGACCTTGTTCTCCCACAGTAAAACATCAAATATATGTAATGCATATATGGATGTGTATATATGTATGTATGGTAGCCAGGGAAATTATTTCTGGAAAGGCTCATTGCCGTTGAGTTTTTTCAAATGTCATTTTTCGATGATTTGAGGACCGCAGGCTAAATCCCAGCTCAGTATCGGGTGCAGAAATCTCACATCTGTAAACCTATAAAAAGAAAGAAATATTTACTTCATGCCTTTTTGGCAATTTTATATCACAACAAAATCAAGTGTCTAAAGGAAACAAAACAATAAACAAGACAAAAGACTCCACAAAAAATGAATTAAAAAGAACACATCCAGGTTCAAATCAATTTCCACTAGATCCCTCATCAAGACAACCACCTCTATTATCTAAGGGAATATTTCACGTCAGTTTTCTCTTACTGTCTCTTACTTGTACAGTATTAAGATCCTTTCTAAATTGCCATATTTTATTTACATCAGTTACTGGCACCAAACAATACTATATATGGAACAGAAGGAAGGAATGTTGGTATTAAAATTATGCAGTGTTTTATGTAAAGTCTCGTCCTAAGGGTTTGTAAAAGTCAATCCACCTTGGCCATATCTTGGTAAATTTATTTTGGTGTACTCTGATGGAATGTGCCAATTTATCCATTGTATTTGATGACCTTTGTCTGTCCAGTCCTCAATCAAGAGAGCCTGGGGCTTCAGCCACTTACTAGTTTTGTTTTTTTTACATGCATCTTTGGAGTTATGTCTTGTGAGTGGCCCAGGGATGAATCCTAAAACCTAGAAATTACTTGGCATTTTACTACTCCTGGTTCCCTTGTCTTGAAGTCAGTGGGCTTTGGTTAGTTGTCTGAAATAAGGTCTGTGGTTAACACAAGTTTAAGAGACTTTCATGGTTTGTTCTATGACATAATACGTCAGTAAATACCCCACTGTTAATTTTGAAGCTTTTATTTGTCTTTAAAAAGGTGTTTGTTAACAAGAGGCTTAATGAGACTAACAAGAGGCTTAATGAGACTACAGAAGGTCATGACACTGAACACGGCTTTAGAATATTGTTGTTAACGTAAAGTCATGTGACCGTAGTGTAGTTTGTTCATAGCCTAACATTAGCTTTTTACCTCTGGCGAATGCATTTAGGCTTCAAAAATCATAATACATCTGATTTATAGAGCGCTTTTCATGGTACTCAAAGACACTTTACATTGGTTAAAAACAATCACAAAATAGACTACAATAAAATACAAACAACATCATTCACACATTGAAAGCCATTTTGACTAGATGTGTTTTGAGAAGTGATTTGTACCGGGAGAGGTCAGTGCAGTCTGGAATGTGTTTGGGGAGTGAGCTCCAGAGGGAGGGGGCGGCTATGGAGAAGGCCCTGTCGCCCCAGGTTCGGTGCTTGGTCCTGAGTGGTGGAGTCAGGAGGTTGGCATCAGAGGAGGGGAGGCTGCGGGAAGGAGTGTGGTGGCGGAGCAGGTCTGTGAGGTTAGAGGGGTTATGAAGGGCTTTGTAAGTGAGGAGAAGGACTTGACTGAATTGGATGCGTTGTGGGACAGGGAGCCAGTGGAGGTTCTGGAGGACAGGGGTGATCTGATTGCGGGATCGGGAAGATAGATTATAAAAGTAGTGTTATTGTGAAGATTATCTTTCTGAATAAAATGTTAAGTGTCATAAACCATTTTTTAATAATCCAAAATCGAATTTAAAAACCCCATAGGCTTTTTGATGAGGCAACCAGGGTGACGCTAACTTCCCTGTTGGCCAGCAGAAAAACGTCCTCCTTGGAGCCATTCAGTGATTTTAGCTGCTTTATTATTGAGTGTTTCTATCCAATGTGTATTTTATTCGGTTGTGTAAAGCATTTTGTAACTATGTTTTGAAAGGTGCTATATAAATAAAGTTTATTATCAGTATTAATGTAGTTTGAACACATCGTATTTAGGTTTATTTCCTTAAATTAAGGCAACAAAAGTCTGTGGTTGGTTTAGAGAAAAACATCCTCGTTTGGCTTTAAAAATATTAAACTTGTTACTAACATCATAAAATGTTAGATGACATGTCATGTGACCCACATCACTAGCAAAGCATGCTACACATACCAGCACAATACAATGTTATTAAAATAACTCCACTGACTTTTGGTGTCACACAGGACACAAACTGCAGGCTCCTGGGTGAAAGGCCAGTTTGTTAACTCATCCACCTCCCCTCCTTCCCACCCTGTACGGACTTTCTCGCCAGCTAGTGGGTTTCATACTGCTGCACAGGGTGCCTCTGTCCCTTAGTCCCACTGACAAAGCAGCAGTATTTGACGAGTTGGGTTGTTGCCTGCTATATCAACAACTGCTGCCACCTGATGTGCTTCATTCTGCTGCAAAAGGTGCCTTCATGCATTGATATCTAAGACAGAGATTTTGATGAGTTGGAAGTGAGAACGGGCTGGAATATTGCATAGATATATGGAACATTAAATCTGACAGGGATAGTGCTTCTTAATACCTCCTCTAAAATCTGATGGACATTCTTCCAGTAAGTGGCCAAGACAGGACAAGACCAAAATATATGATGTTTCACATTATCGGCCTGGTGTTGCCTCCAACAATTTGAGCTGATAATTCTGTATCTCTGCTGAGGTGTAATAAAGAACTGAACTAAACTCTTCAAAATTCTCTCTCCAAATAAGGAAATTTGTCATTTTCCACTGTATTGGCGAACCCTCCTGTCTTTAATATCTAGTAAGTTCCTCTTCTGATTTAGAGAACCGGATTCACACACACACACACACACACACACACACACACACTTACTTTCAGTTACAGTGATATCCTCTGGCCCTGTTCTGTCCTCCACAGTGACACTCAAGACTCAACAGGACTGATAACTCGCAGTGTGACCCTGGCCTCAGTTTGTGTGTGTTTGTGTTTGTGTGTGTATGTGTGTATGTGTGTGTGTGTGTGTGTGTGTGTGTGTGTTTGGGGGGATGGGGGGGGGGGGGGGGGGTGGGGGGGGGGGGGGGGGGGGGGGGGGGGGGGGGGTGTCAAGGCTTCTGCTTTGTTATTCTGTAAAAAAAAAAGGTTACTTTTAATGAGCGACTGTGTATTTTGAATGTAATAAAACATCAGTGTTTAAAGCTGCTTTCACATCTGTTATATAAATCAAACTGTTGTGATGCCAACAACAGAGATCTGAAAACAAAAGATTTGTATTACTAGCTTTATATATGTGTTTCTTATTGACTGGTTTACCAAAATAGGCTTCTTCAAAGTTATATTTTAAGGCAAGGCAAGTTTCTTAATATCGTACTGTACTGCCCTTGCCAAGGTGTAGCAACCCTAACTAAGCAGTGAGTTAAGCATGTGACAATGAGACCATGAGACATTGCTTGAGACTAGATCTGTGCCCGTACTAAGACCATATGGAGATGGGCTATATTGAAGACTACAGAGGAGAGTACAACTAGAAGAGAAAACAAAGAAGAAATACAATTAGATAAGTCTCCAGCGTCTATTAACATTCCAGTGTGTAAACTTTCTTCAAATCACATCAGAAGCTCAAGTTGCTATTATTACATTAGCGTGTTACAGCAGGTAAATGCCTAGCATAGCACAACAATCGCAGAGCATAGCATCACATTTTAACTTATTTCCTTGTTTTTAACTGCATGTTCTCCAAAAATATTCATGAATTTACATGAAACTAAAGAATATTAATACATAGAGACTAGTGTTGCACGGTATACTGGTACCAACGGTAGACTGCAGAACTTAAACACCACAGTACATAAGATACCATAATGTTGGAGTATCGTAGTACTACGGTACCTCACGGCATCACTACTGTGGGGTAAGTTCAAAGTCCAATCGCAAGAGGGTGAGTATCCATGCGCCGTCCAATAACAGCGCGCGCTGGCCAATAACGGCGTGTGCTGGCCACCTGGCACTCAATATGCTGCTGCAGTGGTTTGTTTTGCAGTGACATTTCCGGTATTAGCTGAGCTATTGAGTATCTTTAAGCAGTGAAAGTTATTATTTATTTATTTTTACTTGTAGGCTAGATTTGTTTTTATGCTACAGTGATTTATTTTCCACAGAGCTCTACGGTGCGAGCATTTTACTCGCATTTGCGACTAAAAATAGTTTTGTGCGAGCAAAAGAAATCTTTCAGGAGCACGCTGTGTGAGTACAGATTTCAACCAGCAGCAGAAACTAAAGGCGAATCCTGACGGTTGTGGGTTGAACGGGGGTCACAGACAGGAATACGGCGGTCAAATACGGCGGCCATAGTGCTCCGTGGCGCAAGGTTAAAGCTTACCGTCTCCAGGTCCAATAATTTATCTTTGTTGGTGTCATGACTGCCCAAAAGTACCTGAACAGCTGAGCCGTGGCAGCACACAGGTATGTGACGTGTCAGAGGAGAAACGAGCCGTTCACATTTCTCTTTTTGTGGGAGGTAACAGTCCACAAACCTCATCACACTTAAGGGACTGTTCTTAACTTATCAGAGGAGGAGGGTGGCTGGTTGATTTTTATTTTATTTATTTATTTTATTTTGATCCACCCTACGTTAATTATTTAACTGACTTATTCATACTTCAAAAACAGCATCAATAAGTATTTTTTTCCATTGAAATATCATTGATGTATTATAGAAAAGTGATTGATCTTTTTATAAATGACAAAAGGCACATCTGCCTAATTTTTGCTGTGGTATCGTGATACTACTCAGAACCGTGATACTTTCACTGGTATCGTACCGTGGGTCCCAATTTTGGTACCGTGACAACACTAATAGAGACTATGCTTCTGCTGGAGTATCAAACATGAAAGATGGATGACAGATGATTCTGTTGAGTCAGCAAAGTTCACCAGCCTGCTATGTTCAACATATGTTTCTCTAACTTCCTACTTCCTTTACAGTTGTACTTCCTAACTCGTCACTTCCTTTTCAGCGAAAGTCCTGCCCATCAAAATAAGAGTCTGCATGAAACTGAAAGTAAACATGAAATAAATATGCAAAATTAAACTGAAAAGCCTGAAGGGCAGAACACTCCCCGTCTGACCTCAAAGGTCACTATTAACTTTCAATTGTCACTGAACTTTAATTACAGTCTCTAGGCAGAAGAAGAACTACTTCTGACACTGGTTTTGGAACATCTTCATGGGGTCTTGATCCGATGTCTTGAGTTCCACCTTCCTTACTCTGCTGTCTCTCCCAGGGAAGACAGCTGTGATCCTAGCCATAGGCCAGGCGTTACGTGCAGGTTGATTGTCCTTCAGGAGCACAATGTCCCCTGCTTTCAAATCCCGCTGGGTCTCTCTCCACTTTTGTCGGGTTTGCAGAGTGGGAAGGTACTCCCTGCACCAGCGACGCCAGAATTTGTCAGCGAGTGCTTGCACTTGTCTCCATTGTCTGCTGAGAAGATCCTTGTCTGTGATGTCTCCGTGTGGTGGGGTCACCCCACCCTTCTGGGTGAGTATTATAGCAGGGAACAGTGTAAAAGGTGACTCGGGGTCTATGGAAACTGGGACAAGAGGTCCGGCATTGATTATTGCAGCCACTTCCAGTGTACACAGAACGTCATGGGTGAGCTGAATGTTTTCCTGGAGCAGGATGGCGTCCAGTATTTGTCTCGACAGACCTATTAAGCATTCCCATGGTCCCCCCATATGAGAGGCATGGGGAGGGTTGAACACCCATGAGCACCCTTGCTGACTCACGAAGTGCTGAACTGTGGCATTAGGTTGTTTTTGGCACAGTCCCAGCTCTTTTGCAGCAGCTACCAAGTTTGTTCCACGGTCTGATCTTATCTGTTTTGCTCTTCCCCTTATAGCCAAGAAATGCCTCAGTGCATTAATGCAACTGGAAGTGTCCAAGGAGTCGATGATCTCGATGTGCACGGCTCGGGAACTCATGCACCAGAAGAGCATCGCCCATCTCTTATTTTGGGCCTGTCCACCTTGGGTGCGCCTGGGGATGACTGGCCATGGTCTGAACACATCCACTCCCACATAGGTGAAGGGTGGGCACATGTGTAAATGTTCTGGAGGCAGGTCGGCCATAAGTTTTTGCTCTGTTCTGCGTCTGAGCTTTTGGCACACAATGCATTTGTGCAAGACTGAGGCTATGAGCTGCTTTCCGCCTATGACCCAGAAGCCTGCCGCTCTCTGGGCTCCTTGATGAAGTGGCAGCCTTGGTGCTTTACATCTTCATGGTGCTGTCGCACTAACAGCAAGGAAACATGACTGTTCTTGGGCAAGATGATGGGATTCTTTTCTGGAGTGCTCAAGTCAGTATGTTTCAGTCTGCCACCAACACAAATCAGCTCACCTTCAAGAACAGGTCTGAGCTTTTGAAGGGAACTGTTTTTGGTCACGGCCTGTCCATGTTCAAGAGTTGTCAATTCTTTGGAGTAGACATCTTCTTGAGCGGCTCTGATGATGACGTGTCTGGCCTGAGACAGCTCATCAGGAGTGTGTGCAAGACTGCAGTTATGCCATCCCTCACATTGACTGGAATTGTCGTGTTTGTAGGCTCTGGCTATGTGAATGAGTAGTGCAATGGCCCTGAGAAGGGAGCGCATGGTTGAAAAGCGCTCAAAACGTCCGGCGGTTAGGCCTCTGCTCTGAGTTTGAGTCAGGAAACTATTCACTTCAGGGCATATCTCCACGTCTGTTTCTGGGTTTACAAGTTCAAATGTGTACTCTGTGTCTTCTTCAAGTGGACTTTGTACAAAAAGTCTGGTGCTGTGAACCACGTCGTCTGTGCCAGTTGAGACGCAGGGACTGACCATGATGCATGGTCAGCGGTGTTGTCTTCTGTATTCACATAGTGCCACTGGTCAGGTGTTGTAGACTGACAAATTTGACGTTTGGTCTGATTGTGAATATATCCTAGCACTACCTTGCTGTCACAGTAGAACTTGATGGTGTCCAGCTTCATGTTCAGTTCAACTTGGATGAGTTCAGCAACTTCTACGGCCAATACTGTGGTACACAGTTCCAGCCGAGGAATCTCGCTCAGACTATGGTGCCAGCTTAGCCTTTCCTAAGATGAATCCTACTTGGATTTGTCCATCAGCTTGAATAGTCCTTAGATATGTCATGACTCCAATGGCCTTTGTGGATGCGTCGGAGAACACTCAGAGCTCTGTGTGTTCAGCCTTGGAGAGTGACGTAGCACTGTATGTGCGTGGGATGTGCAGCTTGCTTAAATCATGCAATGACTCTCGCCATGATTCCCACTGTCTCAGCTTTTGCTTTGGAAGCTGTGCAACCCAGTCGCACATGTCGACGCTGAGTTTTCTCAAGAGACTTTTGCCTTCAATGGTCACTGATGCGACCATGCCTAGTGGATCAAAGACGCTGTTCACTGTAGACAGCACTCCCCTGCAAGTGAAGGCCTTTTTGTGCTGTGAGACTGCACTATTGTGGCATCACCGCAGAAGTCAAGGTCTTTCAAGACGGCTCTGTCTTCTGGCGCAAATGCCTGTAGGACGGAGTCAAATACCATGCAAATGTTCCCGGGTGGTAGACTCCAAATGTTGGCAGGTACGAACACTCTTCATTTTCTTGCAGTGGCGGAGCCACCTCTGCATGTCAATTGTCAAATATTTTCTTCATGAATCCGAGGAACTGGTCTCTTATCTCTGGTTTTCACTGTAGCGTTTTCTGCAGAGAGGTGAGGCAAGTAAGCACTTGCTCGTGGTTATTGGATAAAGGCTACTGAGGGGTCCTAAAAGGCAGAGGAGTGACCCAGTTGTTTGAAGTGTCTCTATATACTTCTGTTACATGCCCCCCCCCCTTTGCTCCTTGATCCTTGATCCTCATCCTGTGTCTGCCTCTTCTCCACCAGGTGTGGCTGCACACTAATTAAGAGTACCTGTAAAGAGGGGGAGGGGAATGCAGCTCACTCTCTTCCCTCACTCTGGCAGCAGCAGCAGCAGGAGCTGCTGCAGTGTTTCTTGGTGAGACCTTATGTAGCTTTTTGGTTTCTTTTATTTTCTCTTCTCTGGTGGGTCCAGTGGTTCAGTTTTCGTGGCCTCTTTTCATTGTTTAGGGTAGTTGCTTATGTTAGGGTAGAAGGGAGCCACCACTGCCCAGCCCACATGGGGCCGGCGGAACAGGGTTCTCCCTTCTATAAAGGAAACCAAAAAGCGACTTTCTACTGAGGCAAGTAATCAAACTCATCAGCTGCAAGTAACCTGTACTTAGAGGTATGAGTGAGCAAGAAGCATCTGCATAACCAGCAGAAACTCGGCATCATTCGGCAGCTCTCGTCGAACACACATGCGCAGTTGCCCACTGACAACGTGCTTTGAATGAAGTGCTAAATCGTCAACAACAAGGCGGTTGCTGCAGGTAGTGTCACGGTAAGTTTCACTGGTTTTCTGTGTAGCAAACTTATAGTCGTTTTCTTTGCCATATAATTTATCCGTAAGTCCAGGTTTGAAGGTTAACTTTATGTTTAATGATTTAGCCATGCCTGGGACGAAATTATAATGTTTATTTAGTGGCGTATTTTTGTTGTCGCTGCGAGTCGGTCCTTTGCAGTCATGTGAAAGCTAAAGCTAACCAACCCTTCACGTAACGTTACTCGATGTAAAACTCTGTAAGGATATAACATTTGGGGATAACTGGAGTTTCAGCAAACATAGCGTGCTTATTAACGGTTGAAAAAGCAACTGTGTTTCTCGACTGGCAGGACTGCTACTGCTAACGTGAGTTGTTCAAAAACCTTCTTTTTAGCAAACTTTGTGTACACAAACGATGTTCTCAATGCTCGTGTTCATGTGTAGAGACCCTGGTGATGCTACGAGCAAAGTTTCATGTTGTGTTGAGTCTTCTTAGTGTTTTAAAAATAGCGATTTTGATGCTACCGAAAACTTGCCTCGTGCACCTCCATTGTAAATGAGTTTGACCCAGAAACGAAACTACGGTGAATCTACGGTGAAAAGTGACTTTTTCGTCGTAATTATACTTTTACACAAAGGTTTGACTCGTGTTCATTCACAAAATAAGCCGAGGTTGCATTTTGGCAACATTTACACTTTAATTAAACAAAAAAAAATGAGTTTGTTGTTGTCCATGGCCCCTTTCTTTAACATGGCGGAGATGTTTTAAGTTTACTGTTGTCCCTTTTTATACTGGTCGCATATGTAGCACGTATGTTTCACGCTTATCAACCAGTCAGTGACAGTAAAGTAATAACTACTAACTGAGAAGTCGCAGACACACTTACCACGCATGATGCACGTGAGAATATCCATAAATCCATCCGGGACAGGATGAAAGTGTCACTCTTTAGAAATTCAAGATCTCATCAGTCATCAATCCTCTCTTATTCGTCTGTTTGGAAACTTTTTCATTCAAAAAATAGTAATCCAGGCGAGTGTCATGCTTCAGCCAACTCTGTTTACCTGCGCACAGCTGATAGCACACAGCTGATGGGATTGGCTACTGTTATCAGCTGTGGCCCACGTGACCTATCGTCATCCAAAATAGGAAGCAAAAGCATCATGGGAAATTGAGCCCAGAAAATGATATTCTGTACAGCCCTAATTTATGCTTGTGCTATGAGTTAATTACAGTTTAACTGATTGATTATTGTTTCTTTTGTAGGTTTCTGAAGACAGACACCCAGCTATGCATTGGAAGTGTAAGTACTGCTTGTTTTCTTCTGAAAAGAGGGCTCAAATATTCAAGCACTACCGCTTAAAACATGGAAGCTACGCAAGAACTACTCCAATTCCATGCCTCCACACAGATTGTCTGTGTTCATTTAAGTCATTTAATGCCCTCAAAGTGCATTTAACAAGAAATCACTCCCATGATGTACATGATGGGCAGACGAGTGGAGCTGATGAAATCCCTGTGATATTCAATTGTCCTCTTTGCACTTTTGAAGAACCCTGCACAGAGCTAATTTTTTTTCCCATTTGCGCCAACATCTTAAAAATAAGGAAACTGTGAAGTGTCCATATGAAAATTGCATTTTTGAGAGCAATGTCTGCTCAACATTTAATGCTCATAAATGCAAAGACCATCGGCTTCCCAGTCAGAAGCGGTTGAAACCTGACATTGCCATGCGCAGCACATCTCCTGATTCAGATCCAGGTGTGTCACAAGATGTGCAAGAAGTTGAGGATTTTTCTAATGATCCTACAGACCAAGACAAAATTGAGGCAGAAGCTCAAATCGAAAATTTGGATCATTTACAGCATCAACTTAAGCGTCAGCATAATTTAGCCTCACTCTTTCTTAAACTGCA
>NC_065516.1:4923703-4939192 GCF_006386435.1 Epinephelus moara
ACTGCTTAATTAACATAACTCACAAGTTTAAGTAATCAAAACTGACATTTTATAGTCAACCTAACTAATGATTTTGAGTTAACTATACTCAGGTTTACTGCCATTGTATGAGTTGTCTGAATTAATATTTTTATAGTTAACCTAATTAATGATTTTGAGTTAACTTCACTCAAGTTTACTGCCATTATCTGAGTTGTCTAAACACAGTTATTTTAAGCTATAACACCTTAAAATGAATTAGCTACTTTACTTGGAGATTTTGAGGCAATCGGTTTCCTGACTTTTTTTAAGTAAAGTGAACTTATTACAATTTACAGTGTATTAAGCAGGACCATTATGCCCTCTGCTTTACAATGGTATTTGCTTATTTCAAGCAAAGCAAGTTGTTCTCTTCATCTTCATTCATAAAAATAAATCAATTCACATGTGTATCATGCCGTTATCTTACCACACTTCCTGTATCATTTCAAATTAAAAGCCCCTCAGCAATTTTTCGGTGTGGGTTTTATAGGTGACCAATCTTCCCATCAGGAAGAAGATTCCACATGCCAAAGTGCAAGACAAACCGCCTCAAATTATCATTTGTTCCAGCCTCCATTAAGCTGTTGAACAATGTTAAAAAAAAATAGTGCAATAGAGCAATGTGCAATGAGCAACGTGTAATGAACACACAGCACCCAAGCACTCAGCACTTTTTCTTGCACTTTAGACGTCTCTGTATGTCCCTGTGTTGTGACTGTTAAATGTAGTCCATGTCTGTTTTATGTGACAGAACTGTCCTTGTGATGATGTTTTTATCTTGTGTTGTGAAGCAATTAAATGTAACACTGCCCAAGACGAATTTCCCTTTGGGGGACAATAAAGTTTACTTTACTTTACTTTACTTTACTTTATAGGTGACAAATTATATCTACCATAGATTCCCTAATTCTACAATGTCATCCATGACTCAGTGCCTGGAACGTGCCTCAGTCTGTGTCATGTAGCGTAGACCATAGGGCAGCCTCTAATAAGCCTAACCATTTCCAATTAGCCTAGTGGCTAGCGGACTCTCCTCTACTCATATGAAGCCAGGGCCAACAGCAATATTTAACATAGTCATTTCTACCAAATAAAACCAGTAGCATGGCCATCTGACCTTTTTCAAGCTGTTTTGGCCATTGGCGACCCTATCTCAATCATCATAAATCTCAACTGCCACAGTCATTGCCAGAGCAGAATTTTTCCACTATTAGCGGATTAGCAAAGTACCCACTCTGGGTTTTTTGGGGGAGCCAGCTATGGCCCTAAATTAGCACTGGTTCATAAATCAAGTTTTCTGTGCCCTTATTTCTTGCTAAGTCATTCATACAGCTGGCTGTGGTCTTTTGTGATCTTCTCATCTGCTACCTCTCTATCAAGTCTTGGTCATAGTTGTCCTATTGCCCATCTTCATATCTGATGGAGTCACAGCCATGCATCAGCCATTTGCCATTTCTGTTTGGTTTTCACATCGCTATTTGTGCTATATGTTCTTGCTGTTCAGACCTCTTTTCCTTGCACTCGTTAATATGATTCCAATTCTGTCTGCCTCGATTCAGTTTGGCCTGCTGTCGTTTGTCACATGTTCCCACAACACTCAACGATCTCATGCCATATACACAGTCATCCATGGTCCTCTAACTACATAATACATGCACTAACACCTGCTTGTCTGCTAATTGCTTCCCTTTATCACTTTATAACGTACTATCATGCATCACCCATGATTATGCCCTCTTGGTTATCTTATCACAATTTCTGCCTTGCTGATTCATTATCTGCTGGTTTTGGGACCTATTCTGCTCATTTATTCAAGTTGGTCATAAGTTAACACAAATGCTCTGTCATGGTCTGTGGGCCTCATGCCGTATGCACCAACACCCAAGGTCTTCGGGACTGCCCTCTGAATGCTCATACGTGGTCCATGGGACCCCATGCAACACATGGTCTTTGCGACTCCAGTCTATGCACCCAAGGTCTACGGGACCTCATGCTCATACATGGTAATTTCTTTTCGGTCGTCGGACCATAATTTATGTTTGTCATGATGACTTTAATTTCTGTTTGGTCACCGGACCTTATTTTACTTTCACCATTTTATTTTTTCGGTCTTATAACCTTTAATTTATGTTTGGTCCTCGTTGACCCTTAATTATGTTCTACATGTAGGCCCAGGTCACTACGACCTCACACCGGTCATGGTAATTTCAGTTTGGTCATCAGACCCTTAATTTCTGTTGCTGTCATGCTGAAAATTGCTGACTTTAATTTGTTTGGTCACCAGACCTTAATGTTATTTTTAACATTCTATTTAAGTTGGTCTTCTGACCTTAATTTCTGTTTGGTCTTATGGCCTTTCATTTCAGTTGGTCCTCGCTGACCTTTTATTATGTTCAACATATAGACACCCACGGTCTGCAGAACCACACACTTTTCGGCTTTCCTTTCTGGCATATCACCATCATTTCTTTTGTCACAGCTTACTTTATCTCTGGCTTTTATATCATTTGGTTATTAGACCTCAACACGTTTCCTTGCATCTATCATCATCTACTAGTTGGTTAGCTCCCTAGCTGTCATTCCAGACATATTGCTACCACACATTTCTCATCAGAGTTGTACTAGTTTACTTCTGTCATATACTTAACTATGCACATATCCATTCCATAGTCTTTCACCTTTTGCTTTATGCGTGTTTCTCTAGCTGCGCATCTCCCTGTAATTTCCTCTTTACTCATTTATTAGAAGCCTGTTGCCTGCTAGTAAGGTCAAGATAACTTCATGTCAATTGTTGTTCTTACTCTTCTTTTGGGGGGGTTCCCTATTCAACTATGGATTCATTACCCTCCCTAAATCATACCATCTCTACGCGGTCTAATTGCCAAAGACTTCACATTTCGCATTCCTATGTGCACATGTTAATAAATATTCTTTTTACTATAAAAACGTGTCTCTCCTGATTGAAATGAAGCTCAGCCTAAGTTCAATCAGGATGACTTTCTTTGTGCTCATTCTTTCACAAATCTCTACATCCCACTTCCACTGCTTCCTCTAATTAGGTGACCATGGGTGTTCACACTTTTACTTATCCAATCAAACTTTGCCACAGTCTCTCTCAGCCAATCAGGATGTTACTGCAAAATTTTAAATCTGCTTTGTCTTCTGCTGCTGTCAGCCATCATTTTAGGCAGAATCTTCTTGCCCTCCTCCACCCCGTTCACCTCCAGCCATCGTAACAGTTTTTTGTACCAGGCTGTAAACATGTTTATTTCTCCTCTTAAACATTGAAGTGATAATTGCATCAATAATTGGAATACAATAATATATATATTATTCTGCAAAATGAGTATTTTTACTTTTGGTACTTTAAATATATTTTCATGCTAAAACCTTTGTACTTTTACCTAAGAGCTTAGATGTAGAACTTTCACACTGTGGTATTACTATTTGTACTTCTGTAAAAGATCTGTATACATCTCCAACAACTTTGCAGTAGATACAAAATTATTGAAGAAGTAAAAAGGAGGAAAGTTAAAGTGCTAAAGTTGAAGTATTACTATGACCACAAGCAATTTACTTTAGTTATTTTTCACTTTTGGATGAAAGATGGAACAACAGCAAAGGACAGAGACAGACAAACAGACAGACAGATGGAGGTTGATACCATGTGATATGCTCATGGATAAAAACTGGAGGTCACAAAAGAATGTAACCTTCAGTCAGAGTCACCTTGGGAGCAGAGCCACGAGAGAGAGAGAAAATGGAAAGAGCTCACCAAACCGCTTTGATTGTATAAAGACAGACTGACAGCTGCCCATCAGACTGGAGACCATCAGCTCGTCACTGCTCCACTGCTCACTTTTTTAAAAAATTATTTTTGTATTATTGAGTGAGCATGGTTCTGAATACAGCACATTTCACATTTCATGTGTTACATAATTATTGTTTCTTCAAGAAATCAAATTTCATGACTTATTCCTGTTTGAGTTACTCATCCACAAATACAATGCAGGTGTGTACAATTGTCATTGCATGAGATGTTGAATCCTCACACATACATGCACACAGACATACCCACTCAAGACACTCGCTCATACACCCTGGCATACACACACACACACACACACACACACACACACACACACACACACGATAGAAAGGACAGGATGAACATGCTAAATAGGGTTCGTTAGTGTTTATTAATGCATTAAGGCACTGTTGCAAAGTCAAAGTCAGCCAGACTTTTTGTAATGACAAGTTGATGTTTGGGTTGTCTTGATTATGACAACTTGACATTAATTAAAGGGACATTACCAGAAGATGTCTTTGTCATAACAACTTGACATTAACAAAAAAGGCACCTCTTTTTGTGTTTATAATTAGATGTCCAAGATTACGATTCTAACACTCAGTCAGATAGATGTCTGGCAGGATACGACACAGAAATGGCTATCATTACACCATTATGACAGTGTAATGAATAAATTCTTTGACCTCAAGTAAAGTGGTACCATTTTGTCATTAAGATATCATGAAGAATAAGACGGGCTGTCAAAGAATTTATTCTTTATATTTACTGTTGTCATTATAAGGACATCCCAAACAAATTTAATGTCAGCTTGTCATGACAAAGACAACTTCTGGTAATGTCACTTTAATTAATGTCAAGTTGTCATAATCAAGACAACCCAAACAATGTCAACTTGTCATTACAAAAACGAATGACACTTAATGACAGCAGTCATAAATGTTTATGACATGTACACAATGTTTATGACAAGTTCATGACAGTGTCATGTCACCCTTATGTAGATAATTTCAAGTAAAGTGTTACCAAATATTGTATACAGCTCCTGTTAAACATCTCCTTTTATTTTACCTTTTCTTTAGGATTTCCCCTATCTCAGCTGAGGTTCCATTTCCAAGATCAAAGTTTTCTGTTATCCAGTTTCAATTGCAGAAACTATAAACATTACACATCTTTTAGCTTTTATTTTAGTTCCTGAAATGAAAAAAAAAAACCCCAACTGAATTATGATGGATAATGTCAGATGATTTCCACATCTTATCCACGCCTCCCAATGTAGTTGGGCATTTTGAAAAGTTATTAATAGGTTATTCCAGACTTGTATATGTATAGTAATTTCTATTTCTTGACCTAGTATTTTCTTCATTTTTGTCCAAGCATAAATATTTGGCAGCCACATCATCTTGAAAAAGATTGACTCTACCTACTAAATGTATCTTCAGATGAGACCACTTTTCAAAGTCCTTCTTAACGTTTGTGATTAATGGAGGGAAATACAGCTGTTGTTAATCTACGCTAATGTAGTACCCAAGGTATTTAATGTTCTTTGTTTGCACTTTAAATTGCTGTAAGCTTTCCGAATTAGTTACAACTTTACCTATCACCAATAATTCTGTTTTTGCTACATTCATTTTGCAACCTGATAGCTTTGAAAATTCAGTCATGATTTCAATTGGATATGGAATACAAGTGTTTACAGTGGCATGCAAAAGTTTGGCCACCTCTGGTCAAAATTTTGTTTACTGTGAGTAGTTAAGTATGTAGAAGATGAACTGATCTCCAAAAGACATGAAGTTAAAGATGAAACATTTCTTCAGTATTTCAAGCAACATTACTTTTTAATTTCAATCTTTTACAGTTTAAAAAAAAAAAAAAAAAAAAAGAAAGCGCCCTTAAGCAAAAGTTTGGGCACCCTGCATGGTCAGTACTTATTAATGCCCCCTTTGGCAAGTATCGCAAGCTCTTTTTTAAATAGGAATTGTGCAAATTTGCAGGAAAGCCCAATGAGTCTTTTTTTCGGCATTGGCAGTATAAAAACAAATTCAGGGAGTACTTTTGTTTCTACAGAATGCGCCTTTTTCGGGCAATCGGGGGTGTGTGACATAAACAGTGACGTGGGAGGGAAGCCGCGGCTGGTCAGTCCTTCGGCGATTCTCTCATAAGTCAGCCCGTTCTTCACCGTTCCCGTCACTTGGCGGTTAATGGCCTCTTCGTTTGCGAGGGCAGGGAGGGCGCGCAATTCTTTGTCTCCCCACTTGCTCATCTTTACAGTGTCTGTCAGGTTTGTGTTTCCCTCTTGCTACTAGCTGCTCACCAATTCCTGCTATCAGCTGTTTCCTGTTTATCCACCGCCAGTGGGTCACACGTGTGGCGTCATCAACAGCTCCTCCCACAAGTCTTCAACAGCCCCTCCCGTGGCAGAAGGGCGCCTTGGTCTTTTTAAACTAAAAGGGTTCCACCAATATGACTACCCTACAAGACAGAAATTTGGGCACCTCAGATCAACTTGCCAATCCGGCTCTGTGTGTCTAAACGCTTGCAGCTTGCCGGCAAAATGGCCCAACATTTGCGGAAAATCTGGCAGTGTAAAAGGGGCTACAGGGGAAGAGGTGAAGAGACTGGAAACCTTAACCTTTCAAACGCCTACAAACACACTCAATACAGAATTACTCCAGATCAAATACAAACTCAACAGCCTTCTCAACAAAAAAAGCCAACACACGCTTCTCAAACTTCATCATCAACATTTTGAATTTGGCAACAAAACTGGTAAGCTACTAGCAAATCAACTAAAACAACAAACTGAAAAAAGTAACATTTCAATAGAAGATACCTTGGGAAACACAACACAGGATCATATGGCAATAAACAAAACATTTAGGAAATACCACTCCAATCTGTACACCCTGGACCATATCACCACACCCTCAGAGGCTGACACTTTTCTGAGGGGTGTCTCCCTCCCTAAACTATCCACTGACCAAGCAGACTATTTAGACACACCACTCTCCATAGATGAACTGAAAAAAGCATTACTACTTATGTCCAACAACAAGTCCCCAGGTTTAGATGGATTCCCTGCAGAATTCTATAAACATTTTTGGTCCCTTCTCTCCTTTATTTTTCAACATGATTTCCAAAATCCTCCATAGCTCAAAAATACCTCATCATGAATACAGCCCTGATTATACTCATTCTCAAACCAAATAAAAACCCCATACAATGTTCTAGATATCGCCCAATATCTATCTATCTATATAAATACAGATATCAAAATTATAAGCAAGGCCCTAGCAATAAGATTAGAATCAGTAATTCCTTCACTTATACACCTGGACCAAACTGGATTTATTAAAGGGAGACACTCCTCAGAAAACATGAGAAAATTATTCAATATAATGGATCGATACACAAACAAAACATACACTAACATCCAACATGAAGCCATAGCATTAAGTTTAGATGCAGAAAAGGCATTTGACAGGGTAGGGTGGCCCTTTCTCTTCACCTCCCTCAACCACTTTGGCTTCGGCTCCCATTTCACCAACTAGATTAAAATTCTATATAACTCGGGGCGTCGGTGGCTTAATGGTAGAGCAGGCTCCCCATGTACAAGGCTGTTGCCGCAGTGGCCCAGGTTCAAATCCAGCCTGTGGCCCTTTGCTGCATGTCATTCCCCCTCTCTCTCACCCCCACTTCACGCTTACCTGTCCTGTCCATTAAAGGCAAAATGGCCAAAAAAATATATTTAAAAAAAAAAAAATATATATTCTATATAACTCACCTTCAGCATCTGTAATCACCAACGGAATAATATCCAAAAATCTTTCACCCTAAACAGAGGTACCAGACAAGGATGCCCATTATCACCACTACTTTTTGCACTGTTTATAGAACCACTCGCCTCAGCCATTAGACAGAACAATAGCATTTCAAGTATTCAAACCATTTCATATCAGTTTATATACAGATGATATCCTACTATATCTAACAGCTCCTGCCACCTCCCTTCCATCAGTCCATAAGCTCATCGACAGTTTTGGCAAGGTTTCAGGCTACTCCATAAACTGGACTAAATCTGAGATTCTGCGTCTTACTCATATTGACTGGGATGCTGAGGTTGGGGACTTACCCTATAAACGGGCAGCTCAATCCATCAAATACCTCGGAATTCATATCTCAACAAACCCAAAGGACATATTCAAATTGAACTTCACGCCACTACTACACTCCCACTATCCCTAATTGGCCGCCTTTCATCTGTTAAAATGAACATTCTCCCAAAAATCAACTACCTATTTGCCATGACACCCGTTACCCCACCCCTAGGCTGGTTTTCCTCTCTGAACTCAGCAGTAAAAACATTCAATTGGAAAGGACAAAAAACCCGGATCAAATTAATCACTCTTCAAAAACTCAAACAGTATGGCAGACTTGATGCCCCAAATTTTTACCATTACTTTCTTTCTCACCAACTGCAGTATATCCGTCATTGGATCAACAATTCAAATCCTGTCTGGCTAGATATTGAACAAACCATCTGTAAAGACCTGCCCATCCAAGACATTATCTTAATAGACAAATCAATCAGAACCCATGACTACTTCAAATATAATACAATAAACACTACCATCACAGCCTGGTGGAAAGCAAATGAAATCCTCAACCTCCATATTTCCCCATGGAAATCCACCCCTATCTGGCATAACCCCATGTTCAAAATTAACAATAAAACAATCAACTAGCCAGCCTGGGGGACCTCTTCAGTGGTGGCTCTCTCATGACCCTCAACCTTCTGAAACAGACATACAACCTACCACAAAACTGTCAATTCCAATATCTACAACTAAAAGAGACCAAAAAACTTATTGATATCCACAATTTCCACATACCAACCCCTCCTTTATTATTGCAAATAAATTCACTCAAACCTAAAAAATTACTCTTTCAGATCTATAAACTGTTCTCATTTCATGACATTACTACCTCACTACCAATAGACAAATGTACTTCAGACCTACAGATTCAAACAGGTATCAATTGGCAAATAATTTGTAACAACACATTCACCATGTCATCCAACTCAAATATACAGCTAATTCAATACACAGTACTACATAGAGCACACATCACCACCCATAAAATGTACCTTATGGGCCTCACTGACACCAACACCTGTACACACTGTCCATCCATAATAGATAATTACCCCCATGCATTCTGGTACTGCTCCCCAGTCAAACAGTTTTGGTCGGAGGTCATGGGAGAGCTATCCAAGATCCTCAACCTCAGCATCCCACTCTCCCCCTCCATAGCCCTGCTTGGTGACCTCTCCTCTCTATCAACCCCAAAACATCTTCAAACATTCATCCTCACCTCTACAGCTGTGGCAAAAAAAAAATCATTTTACTCAACTTGAAAGACCGAACTAAATTATCACTAAACCACTGGTACAACTTGTTAACGGAACACTCAAATTTAGAAAAACTCTCATTTACCATAAAAGAAAATATCACCTATTACAACAACATCTGGTCGCCATTTTTACAATTTATCCAGAGCTGATCCCTCCAAACACCACATCACATTGGGTTTTTTTTCATTCTCTTTTTTTTCTTGCACCAAGAAATTTGACACCCCTCAGTAGGTCTGCTCAATACTCCTTAGCACAGCCCCCTGTTCTTGAATTGTTTTGAGTTAGAAAAACTTGATGATGACATTGACTTATTGATTTGCTTTTGTTTTTGTTTTGTTAGTTTATTTGTTTGGTCCGTAATTGCCCCTTGTTCCATACTGTTCTGTACTTGTCTAGTTGTCCTGTGTGTACTTAAATATTCAATAAAAAAAAATCTACAGCATCTAAACACTTTTTGTAACCAGCTAGGAGTCTTTTAGTTCTTGTTTGGAGGATTTTCACCCATTCTTGCTGCAAATGGCTATCAAATAATGATGTTTAGGTCGGGGGACTGTGAGGGCTATGGCAAAACCTTCAGCTTGAGCCTCTTGAGGTAGTCCATTGTGGATTTCAAGCCAGTTTAGGATCATTGTCCTGTTGTAGAAGCCATCCTCACTTCATCTTTTTTACAGATGGTGGGATGTTTGCCTCCAGAATTTGCTGGAATCTAACCGAATCCATTCTTCCCTCTACCTGTGAAATGTTCCCCGTGCCACTGGCTGCAACGCAATACCAAAGCATGATCAATCCACCCCCCTGTTTAAAAGTTGGGCAGGTGTTCTTTATATGAAACTCTGCACCCTTTTTTCTCCAAACACTCCTTTGCTTATTGCATCCAAAAAGTTCTATTTTAACTTCATCAGTCTACAGGACTTGTTTCCAAAAAGCATCAGGCTTTTTTTTCAATGTTCCTTTTGCAAACTTCTGACGCTAAATTTTGTGGTAAAGACACGGGAAAGGTTTTCTTCTGATGACTCTTCCATGAAGGTCATATTTGTACAGGTAACACTGCACAGTAGAACAGTGCACCACCACTCCAGGTCTGCTAAATCTTCCCTTTTACTTTTATTATTATTATCTTATTATGCCAACTGAAGAATTAAATGTGTTTATTTGGGTGTTTTAGCTCTTTTCTCTGGAGCGGAAACTGACGCAAATGAGCTCATTAATCAATGAGGGGGAAAACAACATGATTCAACGATTAGTCGGCTAAAGGAAAAATCTGTCAAATCAGATTAGACTATCAAAATTCTTAGTTGGGGACACCCCTAGTACATACATACAGACATGCGTATATACACATTATGTACATATCCACCCATATACATACACAGATACACATTTGATTTGATTTGATTTGATTTGATTTGTTTTATTTCGAACAAGCAGTGTTAAAAACAATACAAAATAAAATAAAATAAAATACAAAAAAATATATATTTATGTATGTAACCAGAAGGTAAGGCAACACTGGGGCAGACCACATGGATCCACCAATAGGTTCGAAAAGGAGTAGGATGAAGTATACACTTATCTAGTCCTACCCCTTAATTCCAGAATAATCTCATATTTTACAACCATCTATAGTATCAATAATACACTTAGATAAACATACATATCAACACACCCACATTTAGCTAACTGTATAATATAATGATATAAATACTTATTCAATTATATACAGTGCCCAGCATTTGGCTGTAATAATATGTATAGCCTATTATACAGTCCGTAATAATAATAATAATCATAATCATAATCATAATCATATCCATAATCATAATCGTAATAATAATAATCATAATCATAATATATAGTAATATAATAGTGAACTACTGACAGCAATGATATAACAACAATATATATACCTCCATATACTGTACACTTGATTAACTATATTAGAATAGTGTATATATATATATATATATATGCATATAAATACATATAAATCTATATATAAACATAAATCCATATATATACATATAAATCTATATAAATCTATATATAAACATGAATCTGTACATACACATAAATACATATAAATCCGTATATCTACATATCTACATAAACATATGGATTATTCACATCTTTATTTTGTATAAAAAGTTCCTTTATAACTATTTTTAAATTGTGATATGTTTCGACTTTGTTTTAGTTCCACGCTAAGGTTGTTCCACAGTTTCACTCCGTAGGTAGACATACAGAAGCTCTTCAGTGGTGTGCGTCTATTGAGAATTTTTAAGTTAAACTGACCCCTGAGATTATAGCCTCCCTCTCTTTCATAAAATATCCCCTGTATATGACCCTGTAGTGAATTATTCTTTGCTTTAAACATTAGTTGTGCTGTTTTGAAATCTATAAGATCCAGAAATTTTAATGATTTGGATTGTAAAAATAATTGATTTGTGTGATCCTGATAACCTGCGTTGTGTATTATTCTCACTGCCCTTTTTTGTAGCACGCACAAGGAATGAAGTGAGCTTCTGTATGTGTTACCCCAGACCTCCTAACAGGAATTCAAATAGGGTAAAACCAGTGAGATGTATAGGAAGAGTAGTGATTTATAGTTCAAGAAATGTTTTGCCTTTGCTTATACTGAGATACTTCTTGACAGTTTGATTTGAACATGTTTGATGTGAGACTTCCAGCTAATTTTTTCGTCAATGATCACACCCAGGAATTTTATTTTCTTAACTCTTTCTATTTGGACACCATCTATCTGTACTTGGATTTGACTATTTGTTTTATAATTTCCAAATACCATAAATTTGGTTTTACTTGTATTTAAAGATAACTTGTTTTGATCAAACCATTTTTTTCATTTTGCTCATTTCTGAGGTGATCATGTCTTAAAGTAGCTGCAAGTTCTCACCTGTTCCCAAGATATTAGTATCGTCAACAAATAATACACATTTCAATACGTCAGATACTTTACATAAATCATTTATATATAAATTAAATAATATCGGCCCTAATACTGACCCTTGGGGGACACCATACACAGTATCTGCAAATTTTGATTTAAAATCACCCATCTTCACAAATTGTTGCCTGTTCTTTAAATAACTTTCCACCCAATTCAGCACCAATCCCCGTATCCTGTATCGTTCAAATTTTTTGATAAGTATTTTATGATTTATTGTGTCGAAAGCTTTTTTCAAGTCTATGAACACCCCAACAGCAAATTTCTTTTTATCCATGGAATTAGTTATTTTTAGCAAATTTCTTTTTATCCATGGAATTAGTTATTTTTTTAATGAGTTCTATTAAAGCTAATGAAGTTGATCTGTTTGATCTAAAACCATACTGACTATCGGAAAGTAAATTGTGTTTATCTATGAAGTTACTTAATCTATTATTGAAGAGTTTTTCTAGGATTTTTGAGAATTGTGGTAGAAGAGAGAATCCCATCTTTGAACATGGGTATGATTTTTGCTATTTTCATTCTGTTTAGAACTTGACCATTTTTGAATGACAAATTGCAGATGTGTGTGAGTGGTTTAGATATCCCCTCAATTAGCCTTTTCACTATTATCATGTCAATTTCCTCAGAATCCGCAGATGTTTTATTTCTACATTTATTGACAGTGTCAACAAGTTCGTAGAAGAGTCTCGGCTGTGTTTGCCGGTGTTGTATCAGGTATTTCTGCTGCAAGGTTTGCAAAGTAATTATTAAAATTGTTCACTATTTCATCCATATTATTTATCTTTTTATCATTTTCAATAAATTCTTGCGGATACTCTTTATGTCTAGGGCTGTTTCTCACTACATTATTTAATATTTTCCATATACATTTGATATTATTTTTGTTATTTTCCAATATTTTGTCATAATATTCCTTTTTTACATGTCCTCATAATATTATATTTTTTATTTATATTTCTTGTATTTATCTTCAGCTTCTTTCGTTCTCTGTTTTATAAATTCTCTATATAAAGTATTTTTCTTCTTACAGGCGTTTTGTAAGCCTTTTGAGATCCATTGATTATTATTATTATAGTTACAATTTCTATTAATTAGTTTAGTTGGGCAATTTTTATCATATAATAATTTAAATATTCTTATAAATTCATCATAGGCTTTATCCACATCCTTTTCTTTATAAATTGGTTCCCAGTTATATGCTTTAAGATAATTTTTAAATGACTCCATAGTCTCTTCAGTTCTAGTCCGTCTGTAATATGGTCCATTATCCTGATAGTTTTTTTAATGTTACAGTGGTGAATTGTGAAGATTGGCAGGTGGTCACTGATGTCGTTTATTAATAACCCGCTCACAGAATTGTTAGTTATTACATTTGTGAATATGCTGTCAATTAGTGTTGCACCTTGAGCAGTAATTGGGGTGGGTCTGGTGATTTTGGGATATAGGCTGAGACTGTACAAGGTATTGATAAACTCTTCAGTCATTTTGTGTTTATTTGGATTTAGAAGATCAATGTTGGTGTCCCCACAGATATACATAACTTTTTGATTTGCATTTGTGAAATTTTCTTCTATCCATTCCTTAAATATATCTATATTGGAGCTCGGCGTTCTATATATGCAACACACCATGATATTTTTAGTTTTTTCCATTAGGATTTCTATTGTGACATATTCCAGCACATTATCCACATTGCACCATTACTACCACCACCACAGTTCCATTTGCTGACCAGCTTAACTCATGTAAACAAGTGGTAGATATAAAACCCCCAGTTCATCTCTGTACCTCTGGAAAACCATATGTCTATATTTTGTTTTAAACTGATTCATGTTTGGACATTGCTTTAACTCCACATTCAGACTGTTCCATATTTTTACTCCACAATTTGAAATACAAAAACCTTTCATAGTTGTTCGAACTTAAAGCCTTTTAAAATGAAATTCTCCCCTTAAATTAAAATTTCCCTCTAGCACGTTAAATAATTTCTGAATGTTTTCTGGTAGTTTATTATTATTAGCTTTATACATTATTTGTGCAGTTTGATACTGTACAATATCAGTAAATTTGAATATTTTTGACTATAAGAAAAGAGAATGAGTATGGTCCAGATATCCAACCTTGTGAATGATGCGTACGGCTCTTTTCTGAAGGGTAGTTAATGAATATAATGAGCATTTGTAATTATTTTCCCAGACTTCCACGCAGTAATTTAAATATGGTAAAACTAGTGAACAGTAGAGAATGTGTTGTGATTTGTAATCCAGAATCTGCTTTGCTTTGTTTATCACTGAAATGCTCCTTGACAACTTAGTCAGTACATGTTTTATGTGTGATTTCCAATTATTTTTTATCATCAATCATAACTCCAAGAAATTTTATTTCAGAAACTCTTTAGATTTCCACACCAGTGTGTCCCTTTTACAATTTCCAAACAGCATTAGCCGTGTTTCCCAGTTAAGAGCGATCTTAAGATTTAAGAGCACAGTTAAGAACGTCTTTGGTAAGAAGGGTCGCTAAGATACGAGTGTTTCCCAGATGCATTCTTAATGTCCTTCTTAGGGTCGCTCTAAAGATCGCTCTTTAAGAAGCTCTTAACAGGAGCTGGCCACTACCGCGGTGCTGAAACTAAATCAATTTAACAGGAGCTGGCCACTACCGCGGTGCTGAAACTAAATCAATCGATATCAGGCAAATCGATCACCCACCACTTAATCAGCGCATAAGTCAGCAAATCGATCACCCACCACTTAATCAGCGCATAAGTCACACACAACGCTGCTACCTAACGCACTAATTCCCTGCTGCTCGTGTGTATGTGTGTTCTAATAATTCTAATGAAAAACTAAGACAATAAATATTTGTTAATGACCTATTTTCATGATGAAAACAAGACTACAACTAAATAAGAAGTAGTCTTGGTAAGAGAATCATGAGGAAATGTATTATGTTTAAACAAAAAACACAGACGCCTTGCTGAGGCCGGTGTCATCTCCCACCACCTCTAATACGCTCCCCACTGCGTAAAAACGCAGCGCAGCCAGGCACTGCACCTCCGAGCTAATGGCGTAATTCCACCGGGTTGCCCTCCGGATGTGTGGAGACACTAGTTGATGAGACGTTGTATCTCAGCATGGGGCAGCCTGTACTTTACACCGCGTTCCAAATTATTATGCAAATTATATTTTTCTCTGATTTTCCTAAATAGTCGATGCAAATGACAGTCAGCATAATTTTCAAGTCATCAGCTGTTAAAGTTTAATTCAAATGTTATTGAAC
>NC_065516.1:4940129-4955249 GCF_006386435.1 Epinephelus moara
AGTAGTTTTTCCTTTAATTGGGCTCACCTGGCCAACTAATTATCACAGGTGTCTGAGATTGATTTCAGTGATCCAAAGAACCCTGAGACACAATACCATCCATGAGTTTAATTGAAAAACAAAAAATTTAATCTTTATGACACTTAAATACAATTTGCATAATAATTTGGAACGCGGTGTATTTAGACAGCCCGGTCTGACAGCACGTCGAGTGGGCTGAATTGCTGACGCACAAATGTATTTACATATACGGTTTGGCTTTGCACACGGCAACGCTGTTGGTTAGCAGCGAGAATATGCTGTAAAGCAGCCATGGTATCTCACACATGTGTGATGTGGCAGCGCCTTCATGTAGAGTAGCGGGTGGAGCATCCCTTGATGAGGTTCCAGCTGAGCTCAATTACACCTGTCAGTTGCCTGATATCTGAATGTCGTAGGTTTGGATGGTGGATGTGTTTCTGTTGTGCACTGATGCATTTTTTGGATGCAGTAAAGTATCTCATATGTGCATGCAGATGTGGGATATGTGCAGATAAATTATGATAAATGATAGTCATGATGATTCATTTTATTTGTGTGCCTGATGTGCACAGCACATACAGGAACACACTTGTTATTCCTCATACTTATTTTTCTTCTTATTATCATTTTTATTCCGCCAGATTTCGGTGCGTAACTTGTGCCACAGCTTTGAGCGCACATAGGGTCTTCATAAAACATATAGATTCAAGATTCAAGTGTTTATTGTCATATGCACAGTAAGGACACACTTTTCCCTGCAGAATGAAATTCGTTCTTTTCTGTTACCAATTAATGCTAAACAATATAAATCTGAAGTATAAAACAAATCAAAATATATATGGTGTGCACTGTTTAAATATCTCCTTGCTTAGTGTAATATTAATTTGCCTGACGCGGCTGGATCTATGAGCGTTTGGTCGCTAAGAAGACTGTCAGCTCGATCGTACAACTCCTTCTTAGTGAAAGATCTTCTTAAGCTAAGAGGGATCTGGGAAACGCGTTTTTCTTTCACGGGAGGCTTGAGAGCGTTCTTATGAAGCTCTTAGCACTAAGAGCAATCTGGGAAACGCGGCCATTAACTCTGTCTTGGACAAATTTAATGACAGTTTGTTACAGTCAAACCAAAGTTTTAGTTTAATCATTTCTTTTGTAATGACCTCCTGCAATTGATTTTAATCATCAGTTTTAAACAAAGGTATGTCTTTAGCTATTTTCATTTCATCTGGAAATGAACCAGTTCGAAAGGATAAATTACATATATGTGTTGATGGTTTTGAAATCCCCGTAATGACCTTTTTCACTAGAGTCATATCAATATCATTAAAGTCAGTGGACTTTTTGTTCTTACATTTATTTACAATATCCAAAATTTCTTCATCATCCACTGCTTTTAAAATCATTGAACTGGGATTTCTCTCCAACAATCCCTCCATATTTATGCCAGTTGTCCCTGGAACAGGGATTTTTCCTGTGAGATCAGGTCCACTATTGGCTACCTCTTCTATGTTATCTACGGAAGCCGAGAACGGCCATGTATTTTCTTTTTTTTTTTTTGTGCACTGTTATTTCGTGATATCGACTTATTATTTCATTATCTCGATATAACAAAGATTGTTATCTCGTGATAACGAATTAATTATTTTGTTATCTCGACATAACAGAGATTGTTTTCTCGTGATAACGAATTAATTATCTCATTATCTCAATATAACAAAGATTGTTTTCCCGTGATAATTGTCAAGTCTGATGATTGCGCACTGGTTTTGTCAAGTCTGATGATTGCGCACTGGTTAATGTGATCGTCTTGATTTCAGCCTACAAGAGCTGCTATGGTCCTGCCAGATGCCTCCTGCTGCTGAATGAATTAATTCATTATCACGAGAAAACAATCTCTGTTTTATCGAGATAATGAAATAATAAGTAATAATAATAAATAAGATAACAGTGCACAAAAAAAAAAGAAATACATGGCCATTCTCGGCTTCCGTAGTTATCATCAATGAAGTACTTTGGATAATTGTTTGATGTGGTGCTATTTCTTATAGTACTGTTTAATAAATTCCATATTCATGGGTCAGCTTCCTGGAGATGACACGGAGAGGTAAGTCCCGCGTCGAGAGCCAGACCTTCTGGCCAGGCTGGTACGCCGGAGCAGGTTGGCGCCTCCGATCTGCAGCCCTCTTCATGCGGTCCACACTGCGTAGGAGAACCTTGCGGGCGGCTTCCCAGATGCGGCGGCAACGCCGGACCATGGCGTGGGCCGACGGGACGGTGACCTCCTTTTCTGCCTCTGAGAAGACAGGGGGCTGGTAGCCGAAGACACACTGGAACGGCGACATGCCCGTGGCAGAGGTGGGGAGCGAGTTGTGGGCATATTCCACCCACACCAGATTCTTGCTCCAGGAAGCCGGGTTCTGTGACACCAGGCATCGAAGGCATGTCTCCAACTCCTGGTTGAGACGTTCTGTCTGGCCGTTCGACTCCGGATGATACCCAGAGGTGAGGCTGACGGTGGCTCCGATGAGCTTGCAGAACTCCTTCCAGAATCTGGAGATGAACTGGGGCCCCCGATCTGAAACAATATCCTTAGGAAATCCATGGATACGAAACACATGAGTCATCATAATGTCAGCTGTTTCCTTGGCAGATGGCAGCTTGGGCAAAGCAATGAAATGAGTCATCTTAGAAAATCGGTCCACCACTGTGAGGACAGTGGTGTTACCTTCAGAGACCGGGAGCCCCGTGACGAAGTCCAGGGAGATCTCAGCCCAGGGACGAGTAGGAACCGGGAGTGGCTGCAGCAACCCCATCTGCGCTCTGGAAGAAGTCTTGTTGCGGGCGCAGACGGGGCATGCCTCCACATACTCTCGAACCTCACGCTCCATGGAGGGCCACCAAAACCTCTGGGAAATGGCATGCATGGTTCGTTTGACTCCCGGATGGCAGGTGAGCAGCGAGGTGTGAGCCCAATGGATCACCTGTGGACGCATATCAACAGGGACAAACAAGCGATTTACCGGACAACCACAAGGTGTCGGATTCTCACCATTAGCTTGCTTCACCTCAGATTCTATTTGCCAAGTCACCGCTCCTACCACACAGTTCAGTGGGAGGATGGGCTCAGGTTCCTTGGCAGTAGGCTCGGGGTCGTACAGACGGGACAAGGCGTCGGGCTTGGTGTTCTGGGACCCCGGCCTGTAAGACAACACAAAGTTAAAACGGTTAAAAAACAATGTCCATCTGGCTTGACGTGAGTTCAGTCTTTTCGCTTTGCGAATATATTCCAGATTTTTGTGATCAGTCCATACAATGAAAGGATGCTGCGCACCCTCTAACCAATGTCTCCACTCCTCCAGGGCTACTTTGACAGCCAACAACTCACGGTTTCCAACATCGTAGTTCTTCTCAGCCGGCGAAAGCTTCCGGGACAGGAAGGCACAGGGGTGAAGCTTGTTGTCCTTTTCGGAGCGCTGGGAGAGTATCGCCCCCACCCCGTTATTGGAGGCGTCCACCTCCACCACGAATTGCCGGCTGGGATCAGGAACTGTGAGGATGGGGGCGGTGGTGAACCGTGCTTTGAGCTGCTGGAAGGCCTCCTCAGCTTGAGAGGACCACAGGAAAGGAATCAGTGGAGATGTGAGCGCATGGAGGGGTGCAGCAATGGCGCTGAAGTTTCTGATAAACCGTCTGTAAAAGTTAGCAAATCCCAAGAATTGCTGAACCTTCTTACGGCTATCAGGTGTAGGCCACTGAGCCACAGCGCTAACTTTAGCCGGATCCATTTGCATCTTCCCAGGGGCTATGATGAAGCCAAGGAAAGATACAGTGTCGGCATGAAACTCACTCTTTTCAGCTTTAACATACAAACGGTTCTCCAGCAACCGCTGGAGAACCTGACGTACATGGCGAACATGAGAGTCTGAGTCTGGGGAGAAGATCAATATGTCGTCTAAGTAAACATAGACAAAGTGGTTCAGGAAGTCTCTAAGTACATCATTAATCATGGCTTGGAAGACAGCAGGGGCGTTAGTCAACCCAAATGGCATAACCAGGTATTCGTAATGGCCACTGGGTGTGTTAAAGCCTGTTTTCCATTCATCCCCCTCTCGGATGCGAACCAGGTGGTAGGCATTTCTCAGGTCTAATTTGGTAAATACTGTGGCCTGCTGAAGCTGATCAAAAGCTGATGACATGAGTGGCAGAGGGTACCGATTTTTAATGGTAATATCATTGAGAGGCCCATAGTCAATGCATGGCCGGAGAGACCCATCTTTTTTCCCCACAAAAAAGAACCCTGCCCCAGCTGGAGATGAAGAGGGACGAATAAGACCAGCCTTTAATGAGGCCTCAATATATTCAGTCATGGCCTTCTTCTCAGGACCAGAGATAGAATACAATCTACCCTTAGGAATAGGGGCCCCTGGGATCAAGTCAATGGGACAATCATAGGGTCTGTGAGGAGGGAGGGAAGTAGCCTTACTTTTGCTGAAAACCTCACCCAGATCATGGTAACATCTCGGGACAGAAGTCAGGTCAGGAGTCTCAGAGTCTGTGTCACAATTAATAGAGACAGCATTAAAAACAGTTTTCACATTAAAATCATGACATGACTTTAAACATTTGTCTTTACAACTCTCAGCCCAGTTCAAAACCCTCCCAGTACTCCAGTCAATGTGCGGGTTATGTTCTTTTAACCATGGGAAACCCAGAATAAGAGAGTGCTGGTTAGAGCTATACAAATAAAAACACATGAGTTCCTGGTGGTCACCAATGATGACGGTCAGTGGTTCAGTCTTGTGGGTCACCCGGAATATCACGCTCCCATCGAGAGCACTGGCCTCTATAGGCTGGGATAATTGTTCAGTTTTCAAATTCAATTTAGTGGCAAAATCCCAGTCCATGAGGCTCTCATCAGCCCCTGAGTCTATGAGTACCCCAAGACAAACTGTGGTGTCATGATGCTTCACCTTGGTCTCTGTTAAGGCTCGAGGAGAGAATTCAGCGGAGGAGAAACGGCTCACCAGTACCCTCCCGTCTACTGGTGAGCCTGCCCTTTTGCTGGACACGCTGCAAGGAGATGGCCTTGCTGCCCACAGTAGAAGCACCTGCCCTCCTGCAGGCGACGACGACGCTCCTCCGTGGACAATTTGGCTCGTCCCAGCTGCATGGGCTCCTCTACCTCCTCGTTGGCCACCCTTCTCCGTGGAACCGGCGATGGGAAACGTGAGAAGCTCCGCCCACTGGGTGTAGACGCCGCGGCGCGACCCTGATGGCGACCAGCCGATGACGCCCTGGGGTCTCGGCTTCGTTGACGCTCCTGCAAACGATTGTCAGTTCTTATAGCTAGGGTAATCAAAGAATCCAGGTCTGAGGGCAGGTCAAGGGGCACTAACAAGTCTTGAATTTGGTCAGACAGTCCCTTAAGAAAGACATCATAAAGTGCTGAGGCATTCCATCCGCTGTCTGTGGCAAGGGTACGAAAGCGGATGGCAAAATCACAAACAGAGTCCATACCTTGTTTGATATCACTTAACTCACGTGCTTTCTCCCGGTCGGACGAGAGGGGATCAAAAGCCTTCCTCAGAGCCCGTTTGAACTCCTCGAGGGATCCACAAATCGATGAATCACGGGACCACTCAGCTGTAGCCCACGCCCTCGCCCTCCCGGTGAGGTGGGAAATCATAAATGCCACTTTGGATCGTTCTGTAGGAAAGGCTGAGGGCGAGTGTTCATAATGCATTTCACAGTCAACGATAAAAGGCCGACATTCTCCAGACTCACCGGAAAACTTCTCGGGCGGGGAGAGGCGAGGAGCCGTGGCGTGGAAACCCGGGACCGATGCAGCTCCAGCAGCCGCCGGAGACGATGTGGCTGCTGTGTCAGGAGAGGAGGGATCCTTCGTGAGGTGAGCCAGGACTTGTTGTACTTGGGCTGCCAGGAGGTTCACTTGGTTGGTTATAGCTGCTTTGAAATCCTCCTGACAGTTCGCCAGCCCCTTCATTCCACTGTGCAGAGCGGACATCTGCTCCTCCTGCTGACTTAGACGGGCGTTTTGGGAGCGAATAGCTGCCGTCAATTGATCTGAGTCGGCTGGGTTCATGCTGGCCAGTTCGTAATGTCACAACTGAACCTGAATCTGAACCCAAATGCACAACTCAGAGACGGATTAAAGTGCAAATAAACAATCTTTAATTTCAAAGTAACAAAGGAAAATCGCTCATACAGAGGAAAATCTAAAACCAAATCAGAATAACAAAAAATCACTCTTACGAGGAAAACAACAAGGATCGAGGAAAAGGCTAGATAAAGTATCAAATTAACATAAAACTTGACAATGGCAAAAGCTGAGCAAAGTATCAAAAGAATACATAACCTGATAAACCATAAATGGGACATGGAGGACCTCAGACTTGACGAGACAAGACGAACTGGCACAGGACAAAGGGAAACACAGANATAAAGTATCAAATTAACATAAAACTTGACAATGGCAAAAGCTGAGCAAAGTATCAAAAGAATACATAACCTGATAAACCATAAATGGGACATGGAGGACCTCAGACTTGACGAGACAAGACGAACTGGCACAGGACAAAGGGAAACACAGACTATATGTACCCACACACACAAGGTAATGGGAAACAGGTGGAAACAATCAGGGCAGGGCAGACAATCAGATCGGTGGGAACACACGAGAGGAAGGGGCAAGTTACCTGAAACGAGAGGAGAGTTGGATGTCAAAATAAATAAGGAAGCCACAAGACAACATAGACACAAGACAGAGCTAAAAATAACTAACTTAACTTCTTGGACATGACACTCACGGTCTTGTTCTCAATGTCATTAGTGAAAATATTGTCAATTAAGATGGCAGAGTGGGATGTAATTCTGCTGAGTCTGGTGAATTTAGGAAATAGGCTCATACTGTACATCTTGTCAATGAAATCATCTGTAGCTTTATGTTTACTGGGATTTAACAGGTCAATATTGAAATCTCCACAAATGAAAATAGATTTGTTACTCTTCTTTGAAAACATGCATTCTATCCAGTCTGTAAAACGTTCAATGCTTGTGCCTGATGACCTATATAGACAACTAATAATGACATTTTTACTTTTTTCCATGCAAATTTCAACTGTTAAACATTCAAGAAAATTATCACTCACAGTTGTCATATCATCCAGTAGTTTAAATCTCAAAGTGTTATCCACATAAATCACTACTCCCCCACCTCCCTTATTTTGCCTATTCACATTAATAAGGTCATAACCATCTAGTTCAAAATCTGTCCCTTTTTCACTGTTAACCCTCTATGGTACGCATTATGATGCCAGTTAGGAAAAAAATGTTTGGAGTGTTTTTAGGTCTTAAAATAAATGTATTTTGTCAGCTTTTGATAGCGTAGGATTTTAAGAGCATTGTGCTGTGGGTGGATGGGGTGCGTTCCATTACTGTTTTGTACTGTCTGTCTGCCGTCTGTGGGCTTCATTCCATTTCAGATTGCCGTCCGTCTGCCGTAACTGAATCCAAACGCCACTAATAAATAAATAAATAAAAAAATAAAATAAAATAAGGCTGAGCACGGAAGAACCAGAGAGGAAACACCATCACATGGAGCTGTCCGCCCCCGGCAACCCGGCCACCCTCCACTCCATAAGGGGAGAGCGGACCCCAAGCCAGTGCCAGCGCCACAGAACCAGCAAATGTCTAGTAAAGCCGAATTAGTAATGACACTGCACCTAGATGAAATATGTCAAGAAAAAGTATGGATGATGGTTAATTTCAGATATTTTAGCAAGTTCTCTAGAAACGGCGTTTTTGGGACTGAATATTCAAGTTCTCTAGAAACGGCGTTTTTGGGACTGAATATTTGAATATATCAAATATCTTGTACAGCCGAACTATCATGTTATTGTTATTATTATCATTATTATTATTATTATTGGTGGGAAATTATAACACAGGAATATATTTGCCGTTTTAATATCAAGATATAACACAGGAATATATTTGCCGTTTTAATATCAAGAACACTTTCATGTTTTTTGTGTGTATACAGGATGTTGTTGAATCAGGGAATTTGTGTGTCCACCACGAAAAAGGATCCTAATTGACTTTACATTGGCATTGTTTCCGTGGTACCGGCACGTAATTTCAACCCATTACGTGCTGCCACCACGGAATGTGGTTTTAAGAGGTCGTGGTCATTTCACATATTTTTGTGAGATCAGGTTGGAGTACTGCTGTTTGACTCTATGCATTATTTTTAGGAAAGATATTTAATGGCATCTAGTGGTGAGGACTACAGATTGCAACCAGTTGAAACTTCTCCTGGTTAGAATTCTTTGAGTGTCATTGTTCAGGAGTTTTTACTGGGAGCTGACTTATCCATAGAGTTCTCTTCATCTCCAAAACAAACAGACCAGCTGATTTAAACTGGCAAAACCCCTGAAAATGTTGTGAAAAAAGATGGCATAGGGGAATACATTTCAAGTCACCTCTCTATTAGCGCCGCTAAATTTGTGCCAAAATTTAGGCTCTTATGTCTGTTTTACAAGCCTTGGTAAAGCTTTTTGTGATTGGTGTTTTACAGTAGTGGCGTGTTGCTACGAGTCACTCTTTTGGGATGAGGAAATTAATTTGTGCAGTTATCACGTGTGTCAGCATGTGTTTATACTGTATGCATGTTACAGTATGTACTGTTCAGTGTGGGTGCACGGAACACTAAACCTCTGCATTCTCTCTGTCGGAGCTTTTGTCTTTCAGTTTGATTCAATTTCAGAGTGTTTCATTTCAGAGTTTCCAACAGGATTAACGAGAGAACAATTTCATCAAATTCACAACCTCTATTTAACACATACAGTCGATTCACTGAGGCTCAAGCTCATAAATGTGCTCAGTTTTATGCCAGAATGACTGAAAAGATTGAGATGTGTTCATTGTCTTCTGACCACCGGCACGCTATCATGCTAGTTTTCTAGCGTTTGAAACATTTATTTAATGAGTTTGGAAGAAAGCCACAGAGTTAGTTAGTGTTGGAACCCTTCAGTTGACTCTGACTGGCTTAAAACTCTGATTTGTTTGAGAAAGACTGGAGCAGCTTGACTGGCTAACTAGTCGGTGAGCTAACAGCTGGCTGTGATAACAGCTGAGAGAGGACTGGAGGCTAAGCTAGCTGACAGGCTAACTAGCTGTCAGCTATGCTAACCAGCTGACAAGCTAACAGCTGGTGGCCGTGCTAACACCACAGTCAAGATGGCTCCCAAGGTTGATTATGGTGAACTTAAAAAGTCCATTGATGCTCTGATCGACTAAGTTAATGCTGTGAAGGAGCAAATGATGTCAGGAAAGACACAGGACAGGACATGCATTGAAGCAGTGATAATCAAACACTGGAATTTGACGCCAGTTTCTTGTATTGCAAATGATTATGATCTTTGTTTTGATAAATAATTTGTGTAAAGTTCGAAGAATTGCGCTTAGACGCTTAAACATTCAGACAAGAAACCCTATAAGACAGTTCCTTTTATAATGCTTTTACATTTAAAATGGCATGTATTGTAGCTGGTTGAAGCTATTGAGTATTTTACACATGTTTATGAAATGATTGTTGTTCAAATTGAGAAAACTTTCCTTTTCACTTATGCACCATTATGGTACAATGTTGCCTCCAGGCAGTTCCAACGAACCCCAAAAACTTCCAAAAAAAACCAAAAAAAAAACATCTATACAATTTAGTTAGATTATGTTTATTTAGTCTATTATAATTTATGGCGGGCGGCACGGTGGTGTGGTGGTTAGCACTGTCGCCTCACAGCAAGAGGGTTGCCGGTTCGATCCCGGGTGTGGGAGCCCTTCTGTGCGGAGTTTGCATGTTCTCCCCGTGTCAGTGTGGGTTCTCTCCGGGCACTCCGGCTTCCTCCCACAGTCCAAAGACATGCAGGTTGGGGACTAGGTTAATTGGTGACTCTAAATTGTCCGTAGGTGTGAATGTGAGTGTGAATGGTTGTTTGTCTCTATGTTCCAGCCCTGCGATAGTCTGGCGACCTGTCCAGGGTGTACCCTGCCTCTCGCCCGATGTCAGCTGGGATAGGCTCCAGCCCCCCCGCGACCCTCAAGAGGATGAAGCGGTTAGAAGATGAATGAATGAATAATTTATGGCCTTGACATTAACTTGTCATATTGTTGAGTTATCAAGGACACTTCCGTGTTTTTGTGTGTATACAGGAATGTTAAAGATATCATTGAGGAAAACGAGGTTGACGTGACATTGTTGAATCAGGGATTCATGAGAAAGGATCCTAATTGACTTTACATTGGCATTGTTTCCGTGGTACCGGCTAGGCTTGTGCCGGTTTGAAAATGTTCCAACCAGTTTGATTTAAAGCCAAATATCTAATCGAACCAATATATCGAATTATATATTTTACCACTGGGGGTCGCATTTGAGCTATTTTTCCCCAATAAAAGCCCATTATAAGTGTAATGCGCTTCCAATCCACTAGGTGGCAGTAGTGCTGTATTAACCGCCAATACACACAAGGTTACACAAGAAGAAGAAGAAGAAGAAGGAGAACGACACCAAGACGTTAGGGCAAAGACGGTGGATAAACCAGTAATAATAGTAGTTATAGTACAGTATGGTATATACTCTATAGTTAAGTAGTAATCCAGTAACTTTGGTTAGGGCAACAAACTGAATGACTGCTGACTCCCTCGCACTTTTCCCCACCCCCAATGAAATTTGATCTCTCGCAGCAGCAGCAGACAGCTAAGCGGAGCTGCAAGTCCCTCTGCAGCCTCTGAGACAAACTAAACAAAACACTTGTAGGCTCCTCCACTTCATTTATAAACAAACATAAACCTTATTAAGTTGTCATAATGCATTTTACAATGCAAGATAAGTTGAATATAGTCCCTTGACACAGCGCTGATGTGAAAAGCTTTTTTTTTTTTCTTTTTCAGTGGTCTCAGTGAAATGGCTGACGTGCTGATGTACTGTGGTAAGCGTGATGTGTCATTTCCGGTGTTTCTGTGCTGCTCTAACGAACTTTTTTTCCTCACTTCAGTTGCTTAACATCTACTTCATGTCTTAACCCCCACTAGTTCTTTTTAAGCTCTTTTTTTTTATATACTTTATTGTCAGAGTGCCAAAGTTTACATAGTTTTACATTTACTTACATGATTTTGCTATTTACAGCATTCTTACAATATTTATATATATATATATATTTTTGTGTGTGAGTGAAATTAATAATAATAATATTGCATGATGCATGGTAATGCACGATAATGCTCATACATGCTCATCCACAGACATCGACACCCATTTAACCCCCCCCCCCCCCCAACCCACCCAAAAAAAAAAAAAAGGTTCAGGGCTGAGTCTTTTGATATTATTCAATTGTATCTATTGTACTCATTATACTTAAACCATTTATTCCATCGTTTAAAATATTCCAGTTCTTGATTCCTGATTCTCTAAGTTATCCTTTCCATTTCTGAGATGTTGTTACATTTATCTTCCAGCTGTTAAGTGAAGGTGGGGTGGATTTTAACCAGTTCCTTCTTATCTGCTTCATAGCTGCAATTATAAGTGTCCTATATAAGTATCTGTCTATTTCTGATGTGAGTTCAGGTGGTGATATACCTAAAATAATACACTTTGATTCGAATGTCTGTTGAATTTGGAATGTTTTCATGATTGAAATTATAATTAATTGCCAGAACGTTTTTAGTATTGGGCAGAAAAAGAAGACGTGAGTGATTTGCATTCTTTTCGCCGCAGCTTCTCCAACAGTCTGGTTTAATGGATATTGTAAATTTTGATTGCATTATTGGTGTGATGAAGAATCTGGTATATATTTTCCATGCATACTCTCTCCAGTATGTAGAATTTGCTGTTTTATGTATTGCTTTGTATACGTTTTCCCAATCTTCCTCTTTTATCTGTCCATGTAGTTCTGAGTGCCTCTAATCATACCTTGTGTATTGATGTTGTCTTCTAGTATTTAATATATTTTAGAGAGGATGTTCTTGGTCTCTGTGTTATAGTTTTTTATGTTTTTTAAGCTCTTATAGCTCTCCTCTTTTGAACAACTTTCTTGCTAATCTTAGCTGTTTTTGCACGTTATTAGCCTTGTTAGCTACATTATCTTAACACTTAGCGATGGCTTCTCCTTCTCCTGCTCTTTCTTGCTCGGTGTGCCAGATGTTCAGTTATGCCTCTGCCTCCTTTAGCGACAGTGGTAATTGTAACAAGTGTGGTTTATTTGCTGCGTTGGAGGCGAGACTTAGTGAACGGGAAGCGCGGCTCCGCACCATGGAAAATCACTCTGTAGCTGCGGTAGTTAGCCAGCCCCCTGTAGCCGGCGTGGAGCCACTTGGCATAGCCTCTGCTAGCAGTCCCCCAGTAACCATCTGTGCAGCCGGGAGGTTGGGTAACTGTCCGGGAGAAGAGTAGTACCAGGCTGAAGCCTGTGGTTCACCACCAGCTTGTTAATGTTTCCAACCGTTTTTCCCCACTCAGCGACACACCTGCTGAGGAGAAAACTCTGGTCATTAGCAGCTCTATTTTGAGAAATGTGAAGTTAGCAACACCAGCAACCATAGTCAGATGTATCCCTGGGGCCAGAGCGGACGACATTGAGTCTAATTTAAAACTGCTGGCTAAGGCTAAACGTAAATTAAATAAAACTGTTATTCAGGTTGGCGGCAATGACACCCGGTTACGCCAATCGGAGGTCACAAAAATTAATGTTGCCTCGGTGTGTAAACATGCTAAAACTATGTCGGACTCCGTAGTTTTTTCTGTACCGCTTCCAAATCGGACCATTGATGAGATGTTTAACCGCATGTCATCATTTAATCGCTGGCTGTCCAGGTGGTGTCCAGCGATGTGGGTTTCGATAATCATTGGCAAACTTTCTGGGGAAAACCTTGTCTGATTAGGAGAGACAGCATTCATCCCACTTTGGATGGAGCTGCTCTCATATACAGAAACCTCGCCATGTTTATTCGTAAGTCAAAACCCTGACAACCCAGAGTTGAGACCAGGAATCAGAGTCGAAGTCTTGCACGCTTCTCTGAGCTTCTAGTGCAGCTACCCACCCATAGTTTTATACAAACGGTGTCTGTCCCCCCACCACCTAAATGATCTAAATCTAAAATTAAACAAAGAGGAGTTGAGCATAACAACCTAATAAAAATTAAAAACTCTTCTGTGACAGAAAGACAAAACAGGAGAATTAAATGTGGACTGTTAAATATCAGGTCTCTATCGTCTAAAGCAGTGTTAGTAAACAAATTAATATCAGATAATCATATTGATGTACTCAGCCTCACTGAAACCTGGCTGTGTCAAGACGAATATGTCAGTCGAAATGAATGGAGGGGGAGTTGCAGCCATTTTTAACTCTAGTCTGTTAATCAGCCCTAAACCTAAACTAAATTATAATTCCTTTGAAAGCCTTGTTCTTAGTTTTTTACATCCGACCTGGAAAACCTCGCACCCACTTTTATTTGTTATAGTGTACCGTGCTCCTGGCCCGTATTCTGAATTTGTTTCTGAATTCTCAGAGTTTTTGTCCAGTTTAGTTCTTAAATCAGAAGAATTTATTGTTGTAGGTGATTTTAACATTCATGTTGACGTTGATAATGACTCCCTGGCTACGGCATTTATCTCATTTATAGACTCCATTGGCTTCAGTCAGAGTGTACATAAACCCACTCACTGTTTTAACCATACCCTCGATCTAGTTCTGACGTATGCAGTACTCGAGTTGAGGGGGGATGGCATCGCCCTTGAAATAAAAATGGTCAAAATCATCCCCCTTCTAAAACTGCCATCCCCCCTTTCCATCCCGAATGAATGTGGTATTACTGCTATTTCAACATTTAGTTTTACCTTTGGTTTACGCATATAGAGTAAAATACTGTGGGCGAGGGCACGCATGCAAAGATATTTTTATATTGTATCTCAGCGAGCTGCGCCATGGATGTTATGCCTGTGCCCTATAGAGGGCACCCGAACGACGCATAGTGCGTCCAAATTCACACCTGTTCTTCTCTATGGATTTTCTCCGCAACCGTGCATCATAGCGAGAAGCCACTCATATCACGTGAAACAGCAGAATCGTAGCTTTCCGACAAGACCAAGCACTTGTCGGTAGTCCAATGTTTTCACAGCAAAAAAATGATAAAATTACACTAAAATGATGTATAACAAAGCTTTTATACAGCTTTGCACACACATTACTCTTGGATGGATTACTCGGGAATGCAAGCTCGCACAGAAATGCCATGCATATCACATGAAAGCACAGGACCAGAGCTTTACAATGATTCCACACAGATCATTGTGCTGTCATCCCATCATGCTGTAAATTGAAGTGACAAAAATCGGTGCCTGGAATTGGGCCTGACGGCTCCCAACCCTGTCCTCCTTGTTTCTTCTAAAATGTCTTCTGTTGTCAATTCAGTATCTTAGGTTCGGCTGGCAGGTACTTAGAAAAAGCACTGGAGATAGGCAGAATCTGGTGCAATTGAGTTTATTGTGTTCACAGGCAACAACACAGACAAACTCATGAGTCAGCCTCCGGAGGATGACTGAAAATCTGCTTTAGGTGCCCTGGCTTATATGCTGGTGGAGGTCGAAAAGATCTCCACCCATTTCTGTAGTCCTTCCCATTTTGATTCGTTTTTACTGGTAGCAGACTTTGCCTTTGTTCCGGCTCAAACTGGAATCTGCCACCAGTATTTCTGGAATCGCTCTCACTCTATTTTTTAAAAACATGTGATCTCTGGGGACTCACATGCTACAGTCCCTCGTGCTCCCGTGTGATATGAACCATTACATGCACATTAAGTAATACAATCATTTGAGTGTGTGTGTGTGACCCTTCCCGTGTAATATAAACTCTTAAGTGCATTAGGCAGTACAATCAAGTGAGTGTTCTATCTTCTTTCACACAGCACGTGGTAACTTGTATGAGTGTCACTGTAAGTTCACAACATCATGTGAGTGTAGGTTAGTGCATTATATCATTACACAGCGCGTGATAGGTTCAATAAGAGTTTACAACTTCACAACTGAGATGT
>NC_065516.1:4960532-5011547 GCF_006386435.1 Epinephelus moara
TTCTTTTTCATTTTTTTCATGAAGGGGTTCTTGTTTAATTTATGATTTAATTAATCACAATTAATTTTTTTTTTTTTTTTTTTTTTAATTTTATATACTTTATTAATCCCCGAGGGGAAATTCAATTTTTCACTCTGTTGTCAATTACACACAGGTCCGAACACACACATGCACAAACTGGACCTATACATGCACTAAGTGGAGAGATGTCAGAGTGGGCTGCCCATGACAGGCGCTCCGAGCGGTTGGGGGGTTTGGTGCCTTACTCAGGGGCACCTCGGCAGTGCCCAGGAGGTGAACTGGCACCTCTCCAGCTACCAGTTCACGCTCCATATTTTGGTCCGGACAGGGACTTGAACAGGTGACCCTCTGGTTCCCAACCCAAGTCCCTATGGACTGAGCTACTGCCGCCCCCACCCTTAGATACCAGTTTTGATCATATACCACTAACTGCTTTTTTGAAAAATACACTATAATTCAATATTCTAAAAGCAAAATTGACTTTGATTATTATTAGTATCATCGGTTGACCCAAGTAGAAGAAGAAGAAATGATTTTGCACTTGTCCTGTGCATTTTACCCTAACTATGTAAGAGCAGTGGTGCTATGGCAGACCCTCTGCGTGGTCAGCAGCACAAATTATGTCACCATGTGATAAAATCCACCATCCCCTCTGATTTTTTTTACAACTTGAGTACTGGACGTATGGAATTGAAATTGATAACCTAACAGACTTTAAACGGAATCCCTCTCTATCAGATCATTATTTAATAACTTTTGATTTCTTTTTAATTGATTACACGCCACTAAGCAACAATTACTATACTAGATTTTATCAAATAGTGCTGTCGCAAAATTTAAGGCAAAGATTCCGTCAAAGTTGAATTTAATACCATGTCCTTCAGTAACAGAGGTTTCCCGTACCGACTTTGAACTCTCCCGAACAACACTCGACTCTGTAGCACCTATTAAAAAGAAGTTAACAAAGCAAAGAAAGTTCGCTCCTTGGTACAACTCTCAAACCCGAAAATTAAAACAAACATCGTGAAAATCTGAAAGGAATTGGTGATTAACCAAACTGGAAAAATCTCGTCTGGGAAGAAAGTCTCAAAATGTATAAGAGGGCCCTAAGCAATGCCAGAGCAAACTATTACTCAGCATTAATAGAAGAAAATAAGAACAACCCCAGGTTTCTTTTCAGCACTGTAGCCAGGCTGACTGAGAGTCACAGCTCTATTGAGCCTTGTATTCCTTTAGCCCTTAGCAGTATGATTTTATGAGCTTTTTTAATGACAAAATTCTAACTATTAGAGGCAAAATTCATGACCTCCTGCCCTCAAACAGAACCAATCTGGCCTCAAACACAGCTGTAAAACCTAATATATAGATAGCTTCTCCCCGATTACTCTTCAGCAATTGACCGCAATGATTTCTTCATCTAAATCATTAACGTGTCTCTTAGACCCCATCCCAACTAGGCTAATTAAGGAAGTCTTACCTTTAGTTAACACTCACATATTAGACATGATCAATATACAGGCTATGTATCACAGTCCTTTAAGGTAGCTGTAATTAAACCTCTTCTAAAAAAAAGCCCACCCTGGATCCAGAGGTGTTAGACAACAATAGACCAATTTCTAATCTTCCCTTTCTTTCAAAGATCCTTGAGAAACTAATCGCAGACCAGCTGTGTGATTTTCTCCATGATAATAATTTATTTGAAGAATTTCAGTCAGGATTTAGAGTGCATCATAGCACTGAGACAGCACTAGTTAAAATGACAAATGATCTTCTGATTGCTTCAGACAAAGGACTCGTCTCTATACTTGTTTTATTAGATCTCAGTGCGGCATTTGACACAATTGACCATCAAATTCTGCTACAGAGACTGGAACATTTAATTGGCCTTAAAGGTTCTGCACTAAGCTGGTTTAAATCTTATCTATCTGAACGTTTTCAGTTTGTTCATGTTAATGATGAACCATCTCTACGTACTAAAGTTAGTTTTGGAGTTCCACAAGGTTCTGTGCTCGGACCAATCCTGTTCACTCTATATATGCTTCCTTTAGGTAACATCATTAGAAATCACTCTGTAAATATCCATTGTTATGCGGATGATACACAGTTGTGTTTATCGATAAAGCCAGAAGAAACTGATCAATTAACTAAACTTCAAAAATACCTTAAACACATAAAAACCTGGATGATCACCAATTTCCTGATGTTACATTCAGACAAAACTGAAGTTATTGTTCTTGGCCCCAAACAACTCAGAGACTCTTTATCTGATGATATACTGTAGTTTCTCTGGATGGCATTGCTCTGGCCTCTAGCACTACCGTAAGAAACCTCTGAGTAATATTTGACCAAGATTTGTCTTTGAATTCCCATTTAAAACAAACCGCACGGACTGCATTTTTTCATCTGCGTAATGCGAAAATTAGGCCTATCCTGCCCTGAAAAGATGCAGAAAAATTCGTCCACGCTTTTGTTACCTCTAGGCTGGATTACTGTAATTTGCTATTATCAGGTAGCTCTAGTAAGTCCTTAAAAACTCTCCAGCTAATTCAGAATGCAGCAGCACGTGTACTAACAGGAACTAAGAAACGAGATGATATTTCTCTTGTTTTCACTTCTCTGCACTGGCTCCCTGTAAAATCCAGAACTGAATTAAAAATCCTACTCCTAACTTACAAAGCTTTAAATGGTCAGGCTCCATCATATCTCAGAGAGCTCATAGTGCCATATTATCCCACCAGAACACTGCGCTCTGAGAATGCAGGGTTACTCATGGTCCCTAAAGTCACCAAAAGTAGGAGTCAGAGCCTTCAGCTATCAGGCTCCTCTCCTGTGATGCGGTCCAGGAGGCAGACACCGTCTCCACATTTAAGACTAGACTTAAGACTTTCCTCTTTGATAAAGCTTATAGTTAGGGCTGGCTCAGGCTTGGCTTGTACCTAGTTAGGCTGACTTAGGCCTAGTCTGCCAGGGGACCTCCTATAATACACCAAGCACACTCACTCACTCACTCACTCACTCACTCACTGTCACTCTCTCTCTCTCTCTCTCTCTCTCTCTCTCTCTCTCTCTCTCCATCTCCTTTGCTAACACTCATGTCCTGTTACTGCATCTCGCTAACTCGGCTGTACTGCATGTCGCTAACTCGGCTTCTTCTCCGGAGCCTTTGTGCTCCACTGTCTCGCAGGTTAACTTATATCACAGCGGTGCCTGGATAGTGTGACGTGTCATGGTTGTGCTGCTGCCGTGGTCCTGCCTGATGCCTCCTGCTGCTGTTATCATTAGTCATACTTCTACTGTTATTATACACATATGATTATTGTCACATATGTATACTATCAGATATTAATAGATACTTTCAACATATTGTACCACAATAGCCGTAATTAAAATTATATTATTATTACTTTAATTAATGTTGTTGTAAGCTACTGACATTACGGTCTGTCCTGCATCTCTGTCTGTCTCTGTCTCTCTTTGTGTCTCATTTTGTATACGGATTACTGTTAATTTATTATGTTGATCTGTTCTGTACTACATCTATTGCACGTCTGTCCGTCCTGGAAGAGGGATCCCTCCTCAGTTGCTCTTCCTGAGATTTCTACCATATTTTTTTCCCCGTTAAAGGTTTTTTTTGGGGGAGTTTTTCCTTATTCGCTGCAAGGGTCCTAAGGACAGAGGGATGTCGTATGCTGTAATGCCCTCTGAGGCAAATTGTGATTTGTGATATTGGGCTTTATAAATAAAATTGATTGATTGAATTGTTCAGGCTATTTATGGGTATGTACCCCCACAGTGCTCAAGGTGAGGTCAGGGCTTTATATTAGGGTAGAGACCAGGTGCCAGACTGTAAGCAGTAGGTATCCAATACACAAATAAAAACACAAATATAACAAGGCTAAATTCCAAATGAGAGTCAATCTGGGGCTAACTTTTAGATTGACTATTGCTAGCGAGCGCGTTTACAGACAGTGACTGATAGTCCTGCAAAAGTAACTAAAAAAGTAACTAAAGTAACTAAGTCAACTAAAGAAATCCATAAATCCAAAGGTCAGAAAACATTTGATACACTAAACCAGACAGTGAATGTGCTGCAAGCTAAAAGTGTCTGCGAGTTCAGAGCTGGAGACACTTTCACACGGGCTTTTGATTGAGTAATTAAAGTAAATATATTGATTTGCACAGCTTAAAAAAGTGTCGAGACAGCGCAATAAAAACAGAAACATCATCTGAAGACAGGTGCAATGGATCATTGGCTGAAAAAGGAAGGTCTCCATTGTCAAACGGAAGCGTCGTCCTTACTGTTATGGACAAACCCGTCCAGACTGCTGCCTTCAGACACCCACCTGAGCAGTGAGGCATGGACAGAATATTAGTGTTCCCCAGAGAACGATTCCCACAGACCTCAAATGACAGCGCCACCATCAGGACAAAATAAACATCAGAAATGATCAGAGGCAGAGAGAGGGCTATGAAACAGACTGTGTTCATTCATCTCATTCATCATCCTGCTGCTGAAAGGCCAGCCAACACATTCCGGTACACACACACACACACACACACACACACACACACAATGTGTTGTGTGTCATCTGTTTAATTTCCTGGACTGCTATCGTTTTACTCTGCAGAGTCGTCAAAATAGGATTAGAGAGTTTAATGAAGGATGATTCCCACCATGAGGAAATGACTCCGCTGGGCAACACACACACACACACACACACACACACACACACACGCACGCACACACACAGATACAGTGTAACACCTCAGGAGTATTCACTCTGATAGTCTGCTCAGTTTCCACTGGATTAATAAACACCTGAACGCTTATATAACCTTACTGGTTCACTTCCATTATCTCTCCCCACACGTGACCACATATTTGTCATCTCATCCTTTGCAGTTTTAAGGTTTTTTCTTCTTTTTTCTTCAGGTTATTGCTCACCATAGAGTATCAAACGCACTCCCAGCTGTGCTACACTCAAGCCTTACCTTTAAGTTTGGGTGCTCCCCAATGCTTATCCCAACTCGTCAGATATCGTTGCTTTGTCAGTGGTCTTTCACGTCTAAATATGCATCTGTTGTTGACATTCAGGGACATCATGTCAGTTTATGCCTTTTACAAGCATTTTGTCTTTTCAAAATAGACCTCTGTTTTCACAGCAAATGTAGGCTACACTTTTTGCTTATTAGATGCATGCAGTGTTCTTCAAAATAAACTTACATTGGCCGCGTTTCCCAGTTAAGAGCGACCTTAAGACTTAAGAGCACAGTTAAGAACGTCTTTGGTAAGAAGGGTCGCTAAGATACGAGTGTTTGCCAGATGCGTTCTTAATGTCCTTCTTAGGGTCGCTCTTAAGATCGCTCTTTAAGAAGCTCTTAACAGGAGCTGGCCACTACCGCGGTGCTGAAAGTAAATCAATCAATGTCAGGTAAATCGATCACCCACCACTTAATCAGCGCATAAGTCACACACAGCGCTGCTACCTAACGCACTAATTCCCTGCTGCTCGTGTGTATGTGTGTTCTAATAATTCTAATGAAAAACTAAGATGATAAATATTTGTTAATGACCTATTTTCATGATGAAAACAAGACTACAACTAAATAAGAAGTAGTCTTCTAAGACAATCTTGAGGAAATGTATTATATTTAAACAAAAAAAACACAGACACCTTGCTGAGGCTGGTGCCGTCTCCCACCACCTCCAGGAAGCTCCCCACTGCGTAAAAACGCAGCGCAGCCAGGCACTGCACCTCCAGTCTGAGGGCCAAATTGCACCGGGTTGCCCTCCGGATGTGTGGAGACACTAGTTGATAAGGTGTTGTATCTCAGCACGGGGCAGCCGGTACTTCATTTAGACAGCCCGGTCTGACAGCACGTTGAGTGGGCTGAAGTGCTGACGCACAAATGCATTTACATATATGGTTTGGCTTCGCACATGGTGACGCTGTTGGTTAGCAACGAGAATATGCTATCTCACACGTGTGATGTGGCAACACCTTTATATAGAGTAGCGAGTGGAGCGTCCCTTGATGAGGTTCCAGCTGAGCTCAATTACACCTGTCAGTTGCCTGATATCTGAAAGTCGCAGGTTTGGAGGGTGGATGTGTTTCTGTTGTGCCCTGACGCATTTTTTGAATGTGGTAAACTATGTCATATGTGCATATAGATGTGGGATATGTGCGGACAAATTATGATAAATGATAGTCATGATGATTCATTTTATTTGTGTGCCTGATGTGCACAGCACATACAGGAACACACTTGTTATTCCGCATACTTATTTTTCGTATTAAAATTATTTTTCTTCCGCCAGATTTCTGTGCATAACTTGTGCCACAGCTTTGGGCACACATAGGGTCTTCATAAAAAAACATATAGATTCAAGATTCAAAGTGTTTATTGTCATATGTACAGTAAGGACATGCATTTCCCGCTTTCTGTCACCAATTAATGCTCAACAATATAAATCTGAAGTATGAAATAGATCAAAATATATACGTGGCGCACTGTTTTAATATCTCCTTGATTAGTGTAATATTAATTTGCCTGAAGCGGCTGGATCTGTGAGCGTTTGGTCGCTAAGAAGGCTGTTCAGAGTGGGTCAGCTCGATCTTACAACTCCTTCTTAGTAAAAGATCTTCTTAAGCTAAGAACGTTATGGGAAACGCATTTTTCTTTCACGGGAGGCTTAAGAGCGTTCTTAAGAAGCCATGTCGGTAAAACATCTTGTTTATGTTCAGGGGCAAAAATCCCATTTCATAGTTGGGGGGGACAATAAACAGTAAAATTTTAGAGAATAATAACAGGGGGGGACAAGGAAAACAAGTTGTAGCCTGTCTTTTATACAACATCTTTTCCCACAATTTGACGCTTTAATCTTTTCTCTATTTCTCCAACAGGCAGGCATAGGACCTTTCTTAGCACTGGCTGAGTCCACCTGCACATGTCCAGATTTAAAACAAAATGACTGAAATCAAATTAACATGTACACAACGACAACAGTCAGGTGCGCCGTGCTGTCCAAGGTGCTGAGTGTGTCTGGAGCAGAGCAGGTCTCTGTCTCCCCGTGCGCAGTAGTGTGAATATTTATGCTATTGAGTAAAAGGAGAAAACATGTCTCTCATTGTTTAATAGCAGCAAAACAATAAGGCTTCATTCATCAAAGACCGAAACTCGATCTCTCTCCTTCTCTCCCTCTTTTTCATCTGGCTTAGGTGTGTGGAATGGATCCGTCGTCTCTGGCTGGCTGCAGGAGCAAACCGTTTTGTTTGTTTTTTTCGTTTTTTTACCGGCAGTGAGATAAACATTTCCTGCAATTAAACTGGTGAACTGGTTTATAAACAGTGTGCTGTGAGATCTGCCGCTGCGCACCTCAAAACCGTGCGTAATAATCGCGCGTAATGGCCGCTCCTCGTCAGTTAAACTGCACGTCTGTCATGTTTGTCTCACTGACAGGTGGAGAGCCTACAGATATTAACTACGAGCCGCTCCGTCACTGACTGCTCTTGTCCTGTCCTCTCCCTCTTCTTTCTCTCCTGTCCTCTCTGACTATCACTAAACTCTGGCTTTTGAACAATGCAGGAGAAATGTTGCAGACAGTTTATATTATCAGCCTGGGCCTGGGGCTTGTTGTAACAGTAAATGGGATGTGTTGTAACTTGTGTAAGTTAAACTGTATCTGCGAGTGTACATCTTACCCCGCGCGATGTGGGCAGCTGGATCCAGCCACACGCTGCACCTGCTGCCAAGTACTAATGGCTGCTAGCCCCGCCTGTTGGAAAGAGTGTGGGATATACCACTACTAGGAATGGGAGGGGAGGACTAAATCTTTTAAGATTTAAATAGCACATTATTGCGCTTTTATAATGAGCACGGCTTACATTGTGCTTTTAATAAATACTACTGCATTGTTCAAAAATGATTAATTGTGTCTCAAATTATTCTAGGGGGGTACAGCTTTATTGAAGGGGGAGTCATGTCCCCCCTGTCCCCCCCAGGATTTCCGCCCCTGTTTATGTTTATTTCCTTGTGCAACAAAAGCACATGGTGAGGTTTTTGAGAGAACATCATGGCTGGTCTCAACATTCACAGGGAGCAAATAGCAGCCTCCTGTGTGAAAGTCACGGGTTTGGTGGACCCATCCACCCCTCCTGCCCACCGTATATAGACTTTCCAGCTCTTTAAATCACATCGTTAGCCGCAATGTTTTCAACTGACGCTGTCCAGCAGTGCAACACACTGAGGCCACTTGGCGGCGCATCACACCACTGTGAAAGGTGTCTTTTTGCATCAGAATCTGATGCTGAAATCACTGACAGACTAGTGGTATTTCACATGTTTGGAATGAGAATGGGCTGTGCTTTTCATTCAAGTAATTCTGCATCCTCCCATCCTCCAGCCAGTGAGTCTGTCATTATGTTCAGATCATTGAAATGTTCGAAAGTCAAGTTTTCATCCAAAGTCATCCAAGTCATCCAAGTGTAACTACATTTCCAGAGAGTGATGAGAATATAACCTGACTGAAGTCTTGTTTCCATCCACTTCTGTCAGGCTGGTCCCATGCACTGTTTGGACATTTTCCTGTGAAAAGTAATGCTCCAAAATTCGAACATATCCCACGTAATCATGAGCCAGTAATTCCTGCGTAACCCACTTATTTTGGACGGCTGAGATCATGTGACTAATGCACTGATGGGTGAAAATAAGGGAGAAGTCCCAAGCAGTCCATTAAAGAGGCAGGTTGGAATGGAGGATGGGTCACAGCACAGGATCTTCCTGCGGGACATTTTCCCAGGAGATTGGTGGTCGGGAGTGAACTTTGAGTTACCTTTGAGTTTTTTTAAGGTACGTCCCCACCATGGTCCTTTTCCTAAATCTAACCACAGTAATTTTATGTTAATTATACATATAATATACGTTAATTATTCATTTACATAATGTCATTTATGGGGCGCTAATTTATAGGATAGCATACTTACCATTGTATGAGGGTATGTTGGTCCTGTATGAGTATAATACATAGAAACAGCTGGTCGATGCCATTAAAGCACTGCAGATGGAGAATAGGTGATTGGGTTTTAGATAATATAAATATGGTTTTAGATTGTATGAATTTGGTTTTCAATGGTATTAACGTTTTTTGATGGTAAATTTGTATTTTGATGGTATAGCAATGTTAATACTTGCAATGTATTAGTAATGATGTTGAGGTTAAATGACCAAACATTATGAAGTTGTCACTTTTTGGATCGGGGTCATTGTGACAAACATATCTCACTATTTTTACAAACCAAACAATCAAGAATAATCAGCGGATTAATCCATAATGAAAATAATCATTAGTCAATAATTGAAAATGAGCTCCACCTCAACAAAGTGCAACAGTAAAATCCTGCTTTTACATTAAAGCATGAGTCAGAATATTATAATGAGATCATATATAATATACAACTGTCACTTTTAATACTTTCACTATGTTTAACTTATTACACTTACATACTTTTACTGAAGGATGACTTTTACTTGTAACAGAGGACTTTTAGTGTGTAGTATTAGTACTTTTACTGCAGTAAAGAAGTTGAATATTTACTCCAAAGCTGTTAATAATTCAGACACCGTGTAAATGATGAACAGTATTGTAAAGCAGTTCAACTAGAGTTAAAGAACAGAGTTTTGAGAAGAAAGAGCAGCAGCAGTGGACACAGGAAATAAAGAGAAATAAAATGAAAGATTGAGAGAACAAGAAGGAAACATCAATCAATCAATCAATCAATTTTATTTATAAAGCCCAATATCACAATCACAATTTGCTTCACAGGGCTTTACAGCATACGACATCCCTCTGTCCTTAGGACCCTCGCAGCGGATAAGGAAAAACTCCCCCAAAAAAATCCTTTAACGGTGGAAAAACATGAGCTCAGTTCAGAAGACAGATGGAAAATAATGAATGGGCAGAAAGAGAACAAATGAATGGACGAATGAGGGAGAGAGAGATGAGTGGACGTGAACTCTGTGACACGCACTACAATAGAAGCTCATTAAATGAGGCGTGTTTGACGTCAGTTTTTCTGCACGTGTATTCAAGAAACAAACACACACACACACACACAGAGACACGCACACACCGATATATTTCAAGATTCTGTCAATCAAACCAACACTGCCTGACTTCCTGTCTCATCACCGTGGTAATAACTCTCCCTAACGATCTCTGTCTTTGTGGTTGTTTTGTGGTGACTCATCAGCACAATGTGACAGAGAGACAAGAGCTCTGATTGGTCCAGAGGTGACACCTTGGACATAAGTGTATCTGCTGTACGGCTGAAATGAACTCAGTAACCCTTTCTGATTTGAATGTGTGTGTGTGTTATTGAAGGTATCACCTCTGGACCAATCAGAGCTCTTCTATCTCTGTCACATTGTGCTGATGAGTCACCGTAATGAGGACTACTAAGGATGAAGATGATACTTCATCATGCTTTCATCTTAACCACAGAGACAGAGATTGTGAGGGAGAGTTATTACCACGATGATGAGACAGGAAGTCGAGAAGTGTCGGCTTGATTGAAAGAATTCTGAGATAACTCGGGGTGCATGTGCGTGTGGAAGCTAAAAAACTGACTTCAAAAAACCATCTCTTAAAGATCCAGGGTGTAGGATTTAGCTGCATCTAGCGGTGACTCAAGACTCAAGACTCCTATGTAGCCTACAGCCCTGTGGTTGAGAGTCATGTTTTGCTTCCAGTTAATACTTTGACATCATCATGATGTCTGCTCTAAAAGAGTCTATATTCCTGGGCATCCTAGTAACATTGAAATATGGAATTAACACTAATGTGTCTATTCATCTTTTCTACTAAAGATTACACACACACAATGTGCATTCAGCAGCTTTATACATATAAGCCAGCTAAATCTAAAAAAAATAAGCCAACGCTGACTCATGCGTAACTCAAATTCCAGTCTCCTTTGTGAAAGTCCTGTGCTACACTCATTCATCCCTTGACAGTCTGTCATTTGTGAGTTTTTTTCTTATAAATGTGGGAATGTGGAAAATGTACCCCTTTCCCTGACTGATTGCCTGCAGTCATGTGACCAAGCGTCAATCAGGAAGTGATAAATTGCTGACAGTCTCAGTAGAGAGCCTTTTGACTTGGCTGCAGCACCTGTTCATGGTGAACTCTCCTCTCACACAGGTATGCAGACTCATCGCTGTGGTGTTCACTCTGGTAATGTTTTAATGAGCGCAGCATAAGGTTGAACTTTTGTGATTTTAACTTTGCTAGGGTGACAGCCAGACGCGAGCGTCCTGCCCATCACAGGGGTACAGAGAGATATTGATGGTAATGCTCAGCATTGAGTAGCTCAGGCTTGTGCTAGCCTTTTGTTTGTGTCTCACCTATGTAACCACCTGTCTGTGTGCTACAGATGCCCTTTGTGTTTATAATATTTTTAAACTGTGTGTAATGTTACCTAAAGTTATTGTGCATTTATTTATGTTTTGGTCCAGGATTGCCATGACGGCCGACGAGCTGCCAGGCCAGAGACCCAAAGATAACGTAAACAATAAGCTGCCATGCTAGAGACCCAAAGATACCGGTAAGCAAAATACACGTGTTTATCTGCATTTTCATGTACTTTGAGATGTGTGGTATTTATAATGTTTTCTTTTTAATTAATAGTTGATGCATCAGATTCCTCCGTCTGCTCCTGCATTATTGTACCACAGGAGCTTGTGTACCTTTGCAAAGTAGGCTTATATTTTATTACCTTTTAGTGCCTTTTTTTTTTAAATATGTGTAATACATTGAACATTGGGCTGGCAACTAATGTATTTTGTGTTTTCTTTAAAGGACCAGGCCAGCCAATGTATTTTGTGTTTTCTTTAAAGGACCAGGCCAGCCACAGTTTTCTACAGTTAATTTACATTTCTGTGTTTGTTTTATCTGATTTTAATTGTCCCATCGGACTGTGGGCCAAGCTACGCTGTAGGCTTGAGACATTTATTGTAACTTATGTTTTTGTTTCTTTGGATGGAGGTTTCATTTAATGTTTCTGTCCTCTCTTTTGTACCTACAGCTTGACTCTGTGCAAGGCCGTGTCCGTGGTGTAGACTTCCTCCCTTCTGTGGTGGGACTGCACGGGTGGTAGCTACTTTGCAGTGGTGTGTATACTTACTTGTGACACTGCATGATATTTGGTTGCGATAGATAAATACTTTGTAGTGGTGTGTATACTTAACTGACACTGCATGAATTTTGTTGTCATTTACGAATATATAGACATTAAGATTTTAGTGCATGCTTGGGTGTGAGATTTAGACCTCCTTTCTGTCTCCCACAGCCATTTTTTTGGTTGTTGGGTTTTGCCTCATGCCTGCATTTTATTGACATTTTATATATTTTTAGATTGTAATAAAGCCAACTTACTTTTGCACAAGATACACCTCTTGTTACATCGTTCCTGTTCAGGGAAGTCAGAGTGGGTCACACATGTGTTGATCAAATATTTAAGGTTTAAGGGTTTCTCCTGCCCCTTAGCAGGAGGTGGCGTTGTCAGGCACTTTTAAGAGTAAATCTTAGTACCGGGTACTACATAAATGTACCACTTTAATCTCAGAGAATATCAAAGATTGGCAAGTACTAGCTCTAAATATGACTTGTTTTCCCTAATTCTAACTGCTTCTGACATCAACTCATCAACATAACAAGTACTAGCCAATCACAGCACGCAGAGGGATCCATGATAACGTGTCATAGGGATGGGTGTAAATGGCTGGATAGCTACAGTGTGCCTGTTCTCACCTCGGTGCAAATAGACACTTCATTTAGGCAAGAAGTGGAATATACAGAATATACAATATACAAAAATATACAATTATGCATCAAATATAAAAAATATTGTAAAAAATATATTTTTTTTAAAAATATACAATATACAAGGATGCAGTGTTGTTTGACCTGCCACTCTGTGATCGTTTAGGAGTTCATGAGAGCGACAACGTGGGGGAAGAAACTGTCTTTGTAACGAGTGGTTTTGGCAAATAGTGCTGAGGAGTTTAAACAGATTGTGTCTGAGGTGTGAGGGGTCTACAGTGATGTTTCCTGCCCGTTTCCTGACCCTTGACCTGTACAGGTCCTCGATGGAGGGAAGATCAGTCCCAATAATCCTCTTTGCACACCTGATTGTCCTTTTCAGTCTGTTCCTGTCCAGTTTGGTGGCAGATCCAAACCAGACGGTGATGGATGTGCAGAGAACAGACTGGATTATAGCTGCATAGAACATGATCAGCAGTTCCTGAGGCAGGTTGAGCTTCCAGAGCTGTCGCAGGAAGTACAGCCTCTGCTGGGCCTTATTCAAGACAGTGTCTATGTGGGAGGTCCACTTCAAGTCCTGAGAGATTGTGGTACCGAGAAACCTGAAGGTGTCCACAGCAGACATTGTGCTGTTGAGGATGGTGAGGCGGGGCAGTGTTGGGGCGGGCTTCTCCACTGTCATCTCCACAGTCTTGAGAGGGTTCAGCTCTAAGTGGTTCTGACCGCATCAGAGGACTAGCTGCTCCACCTCCTGTCTGTATGCAGACTCATCACAGTCCCGTATTAGACCGATGACTGTAGTGTCGTCCGCAAATTTCAGGAGTTTCACAGAAGGATCCCCTGAGGTGCAGTCGTTGGTATACAGGGAGAAGAGTAGTAGGGAGAGGACACACCCCTGGGGGGCACCAGTGCTGATGGAACAGGAGCTGGATGTGATGCTCCCCAGCCTCACACGCTGCCTCCTGTCAGTCAAGAAGCTGGTAATCCACTGACAGGTGGAGGCAGGCACCGTGAGCTGGATGAGCTTCTTGTGGAGTATTTCAGGGATGATGGTGTTGAAAGCCGAGCTGAAGTCCCCAAACAGGATCCTTGCGTAAGTCCCTGGGGAGTCGAGGTGGTGCAGGATGTAGTGCAGTCCCATGCTGACTGCATCAGCCACTGACCTGTTTGCCCGGTAGGCAAACTGCAGGGGGTCCAGCAGCGGGCCTGTGATGTCCTTCAGGTGGCGCAGCAGCAGTCTTTCAAAGGATTTCATGACCACAGATGTCAGGGTGACGGGACTGTAGTCTTACTGTTTTTTTCCCCGTAAAAAGGTTTTTTTTGGGGAGTTTTTCCTTATCCGCTGCGAGGATCCTAAGGACAGAGGGATGTCGTGTGCTGTAAAGCCCTGGGAGGCAAATTGTGATTTGTGATATTGGGCTTTATAAATAAAATTGATTGATTGATTTAATCCTGTGATGGAGGGCTTCTTGGGGACCGGGATGATGGTGGAGCATTTGAAGCAGGAGCTGTACTTCACACAGCTCCAGCGATCGGTTGAAGAGCCGAGTGAAGATAGGGGCCAGCTGGTCAGAGCAGACCTCAGGCAGGAGAGAGATACACTGTCAGGTCCCGGAGCCTTCCTGGTCTTCTGTCTCTGGAAGAGCCGACACACATCCTCTTCACAGACCTTTAGTGCAGGTGGGAGGTTAGAGGGGAGGGGGGAGGGTGGAGCTGGGGGTGCAGGTAATCCCTTTGTGTGGTTGGAATGTGTGAAAAGGGCTTTTTCAAACCTGCACTAGAAGCTGGTTGGGTCGTCTGCTCGTTGGAGGTTTTCCACAGGGTGGGGGGATGGTCTCCTGTAGTTGGTAATGTCCTGCAGGCCTCTCCAAACTGACGTAGGGTCGTTGACTGAGAAGCTGTTTTTTAGCTTCTCACTGTAGCCCCTCTTGGCTACTCTGATCTCTTTTGTCAGCTTGTTTCAGGCCTGCTTGTACAGGGCCCGATCCTTGCTCCTGTAGGCCTCCTCCTTGGCCTGGCCCAGCCGTCTGAGTTTGGGTGTGAACCAGGGTTTGTTGTTGTTATATGTACAGAAGGTCTTGGTCTGCACACACATATCCTCACAAAAACTGATGTAGGATGTCACAGTGTCAGTCAGTCCGTTTAGGTCTGTGGCTGCAGCTTCAAAAACACTCCAATCTGTGCAGTCAAAGCAGGCCTGTAGCTCCAGCTGTGACTCCTCAGTCCACTTCCTTACAGTCCTTACTACAGGCATAGAAGTTTTTAATTTTTGCCTGTAGGTCGGGATGAGATGGAGCAGATAGTGATCAGAGAGCCCCAAAGCTGCACGGGGGACAGAGCTATAAGCATCCTTTAAAACTGTAACAGTCATCCAGTGTGTTAGAGTCCCTGGTGAGGCATTTTATGTGCTGTTTGTATCTAGGAAGTTTGTGAGAGAGGTTTGCTCTGTAAAAATCCCCTAGGATGATAAGCAGGGAGTCTGGATGTTTTTTCTCCTCGTCGTTCCTGAGGTGGAATGTTAACACCGACCAGAACAAACGAGGAAAACTCCCACGTGAATAAAACGGTTTACAGTTCATGATGAGAGTCTCTAAGTGAGGGCTGCATGACTTCTTTAACACTGTGACGTCTGTACACCAATCTTCGTTTATGTAGAAGCACGTTCCGCCTCCCTTCGTTTTCCCCGAGAGCTCCGTGAGGCGGTCTGCTTGGAAAAGTTGGAATCCCGGGAGCTGTAATGCGCTGTCCGGGATGTGGTCACTGTGCCAGGTCTCGGTGAAACACAGGGCTGAAGGTGTGCTTAAGTCCGAGTTTTTATGAGTGAGCAGCAGCAACTCGTTGTTGGGATTCACAGGACCACAAATGATTTTTCATTTGGTAAAATCATAACCGGAGATTTAAAAGCTTTTTCCTCTGCATGCTCTTTGTCTTCAAACAAAGAGGGCTATGCGACACCCATCTCCACAGGAGATCTCACCTCACACCTCAGTGAGACTCAAGTCCCAAAACTTGATTGGACCTTTACAGTGACATGTGACTCTGATGTCACAGGCATCTGTAGATTTGTGCTCCCTTCCAACAAATTCCTTCCTCTTCTTCCCCTGGAGCTTCAGCAGCTCCCACCTCTTTCCAGCTGGGCCTGGAACAGGACTCCTGCTCCATAGCCCAAACCACTAAAGGGAGGGCAATTGATCTCAGACTCTCTGACCTGAAACAGAAAGGTAGAGTTGCAAACAGAAGGTCTGCAACTAGCTTTCCAGCATCAAGGAACTAAGTGAGTTAGCACCCAGCGTCTAACTCTGCAAGGACCCAGAGCGACCAGCTTCCTCGGATCAGAACCTTTGGAACAAAGGCTGCACCTGGAACCATCTTCCCAGCCTTCTTCTGCCGGCTAACAGCAGTACACCACTGAGTGACTCTTTCCTCCATCCATTCAAGGATCGGTAATGTAACAACTGGGCATAGCTTATCACAGCTTTACAGGCTAAGCAAGACTGTTTAACTTGTTGTACGTGATTTGATGCTGTTTACTGAGTTATTGTTGTGATAGATTGCAGTTAGGTCATTGATTAGTTGGCTTCGCCACAGCTAAGTGTTTAGTTTGCTAATACTGTTCACAAATAGATTCTTGCATGCAACTAAACAATCTCTGCACTAATTCAGACCATTGGCAACACATGTCACATTGACATAGACTCATTAACAAATAGGCTTTCAACAGAGCTACATCCAAACAGGCATTTCAAAGTTCCCGCTTCTTTTCCTTTGTCTTTGTCCTGACCACACGGTCAGACAGACACCTCCCCCGACCGGAAGCCAGCCTTGATTCGGCCATTTTGGTAGTTCTCTGTTGTCAGCCATTTTGTTTTGTAGGCCAAACGGCTACTTCATCACCACACCCGCCTTTGTCTTTCTTTCTCCTCTTTCTCTCACACACACACACACACACACACACACATAGCCTACACACTACTGGGGGCGGCAGTAGCTCAGTCCATAGGGATTTGGGTTGGGAACCCAACCTGCCTGTCGCCTGTCGCCTGTTCGAGTCCCCGTCCGGACCAAAATATGGAGCGTGGACTGGTGGTTGGAGAGGGGCCAGTTCACCTCCTCCAGCCCTTGAGCAAGGCACTGAACCCCTCAACCGCTCAGGGCGCCACACCAAGGGCAGCCCCCCCACTCTGACATCTCTCCACTTTGTGCATGTATAGGTCCTGTTTGTGCGTGTGTGTTCAGACCTGTGTGTAATTGACAACTGAGTGAAAAATTGAATTTCCCCTCGGGGATTAATAAAGTATATAAACTTAAGCTTGTATATAGTTAGTTAGAATTTGTGTGTTTTGGTTTGCTTTGCTAATTTGTGAATAAATATAATTCTTTGGAATCATACCTGCTGTCTGTTTAATGTTGCACAAGAGTGAATGAATAGTCAACCTCTGCTGCGTCAAGAACTCCGAAATCCTTCAGGCGTTACTGTTAAATTTGGTTGTTGTCATTAATTTAATTATTAATCAAACTCCAAATTAATAGTTTAGCGTATTTTATGAGACTGATATGTTTAACTGGCTATCATTTTCCCTTTACGGGAATGGTGCCCCACAAGGTGATTTAATATTAATTAAGTCACATTATTTAACATAATTATTAATTATTAATAATAATTATTAATTATTTCCGATAGCCAATTAAACCCCAACATATTTGGTGCCTCCGTGTGAAACCTAGTGTGTTGACCCCAACATTTATGGTGCCACTGAGTGAGGTAAATATATGTTGACCCCAACATATTTGGTGCCACCATGTGAGGTAAAAATATGTTGATTCCCAACATATTTGGTGCCACCGTGTGAGGTAAATATGTTGATTCCCAACATATTTGGTGCCACCGTGTGAGGTAAATATATGTTGATTCCCAACATCGTCCATCTTATTTGCCAGAGAGCGGACATTCGCCAGGTGTATAGATGGGAGCGGAGCACGTAATCCCCGCTGCTGTAGCCTCACCAGCACTCCCACGCGCTTGCCCCGTCTCCGTCTCATCCCAAGGAGAGCCGCTGCACCTCTGCAATCTCTGCAAAACTTGCCAGGTCATTGAAAACCAGCAACAAATTTCCAGTGCAGGACTGACCAATGTGTAGGAGTTCCTCTCTGGTGAAGGTGACCAGAGAGAGGGAGCAGAAAGCTAAAAAAACAAACAAAACCAGGAGAAGTAGGGGAGAGCGAAGTCCTGAGGCAGATTATACACTCAAGAAAACATATTATTATATTCCATCTCTGCCAATATATATCCCCCTAATTCCAAAACACTGGAACTTTAAGTTCTGATACTGAAATCTTGTTTTCAGTTTCTGGACATCTCTTATCTTTCATTTTTAGTAAAATATTGATCATTTGTTACTGAATTAAAACCATTTGAGCAGTTTAAAAGAGAAATGTCTCCTGACAAGGAGATGCAACTCCACAATGATAGTATTTTTTATGGGGTCATAAGACTGATTTTTGTCAATTTATCATATTTTATAAATAGACTGAGTTTTTTTAATGCCTTAGCCAGATGCATTGTGTTTTCAGGATGTCTAACTAACTGTTACGACTCCTTTGATGGCAAGGTGGAAAGGAGACATCAACACAACGATCAAAAATAAGATGGAGTCAGAGCATGTGTATACACAAAGAGAATGGTTTATTGAGCAACAGAAATCTAAGATCACAATTGTGGAGGAGGGTGGGACGAGGTGGTTGTGCCAAATAAATTGAAAGAAATACAATAAAACTAGGCCTAATCTAAGTCTGAACTTGAAAACAAAACTTAAACAAAAACATGACTCTCTTATCTAAAAAAAAAGAAGCTTAAACAAAAAAAAAAAAAAAATACAGAGGTGGCACCAACCCTAAAACCTAGTGTGTTTAGACAATGGAGAGCTATGTGAGTGAAAAATGTATAGGGTACCCCGACTTACCTATGTCCACAACCTCACTCCACAAACCTTGTTTTTAAAGGTCCCATATTATGCTACATTTAAAAAGAAAAATGATAATCAGGATCCTGCTTGGTGCTCTGTGTTAATTATCTAATGCCATGCAGCTGTGAGATTGGGAATGCAGGTTGTTTATGAATGTCTTACCCATTGTCTGTCATTCACACACTGAGGAAGATGCTGTTCGAAACCGGTCTGTGTGTTTGATCGCCTGTAGCCTACCAGTGAGGTAATAAAAGTTTTAAATGAAGGACACTGAGTGTTGCTGGCTTCTTCATGTTTTTACATATGTTAATGCCTGTGTAATATTTTTCATTGTCAATACAATACAGTGTGTTTTATGGCAAAGTTTTATTTTCAATGCCAAAACTTTAATGCAGTGACTCCATAAGATACTACTTAACATTATTTAAATCAGTATGGTCATTACACCGAATACACCGAATACAGGATGTTTTATGAGTCTGTGGTGGCCAGTGCTATTCTGTTTGCTGTGGTGTACTGGGGCAGCAGACTGAGAGTAGCCGATGCCAACAGACTCAACAAGCTGATCAGAAAGGCCAGTGACGTTGTGGGGGTGGAGCTGGAACCTTTGACAGCAGTGTCAGACAGGAGGATGCTGTCGAAGGTGCGGGCGATACTTAAGCATGGCTCTCACCCTCTCCACAACGCTCTGGTCGAACAGAGGAGCACCTTCAGCCAGAGACTGATTGCTCCTAAATGCACCACTGAGCGCCACAGGAAGTCATTCTTACCTGTGGCCATTAAACTGTACAACTCCTCCCTCTGATGATCGGACTCATTTGGCTATTTATAAAACAAAACACACAATATAATTACTCATTCTTATTTCATTTATAATGCTACAACCATTTCATTGTATATTGTATATATTTCAGATTGTCTACTTTACTGTTTTTATTATTTATTTTACTTTATTGTCTACTGTAATATTTTATTTATGTTAATGTCTACTTTAATATTCTATTTTATTCTATTTTATTCTAATGTCTACTTTAATATTTTATTTTATTTTATTTTATTTTAATGTCTACTTTAATATTTATTTTACTTATTTCATTGTCTATTTTAGTATTTTATTTATATCTTCATCTTTATCTCTTGTTTCCATTCATGCTGTATTTCTATTTCTACTTTGCACGGAGCATTGGAACAAAAACAATTTCCCCCCGGGGATTAATAAAGTATTCTAAATCTGAATCTGAATCTGAACATTCAAGTGTCCTCTTTGTTGAAAGTACGGCCAGTACCACTGCATGGTTGCCCACCTACTTGGCCATAAAAGCAGCATTGTTAAACATGCAGGTAAGTGTGCTAATAAAACATATGAATGTGTTGCATGCAAAACAGTGTGCTAATAAAACATATGAATGTGTTGCATGCAAAACCCATGATGTCATTTAAAAATCATGTTTTAGTTTTCAAATAACCAACGGACTGAAAAGGTGTGAAAATTGTATTTGGTATTGGTAGGGCTGCAACTTATTATTTTAATTATTGATTAATCTAATACATGTCTTGATGAATTGCTTACTAGTTTGGCTACTGTGAAGAGGAGTAAAGAAACCAGAAAATATTCACATTTAATAAGCTAGATTGAGAGAATTTTGACTTACTTTTCTTAAAGTACTCCTTAATCGATTATCAAAATAGTTTATTTTTATTTTATTTATTTTATTTTATTTTAAGGGACAGTACACATTAATGTACTTTCCTTACAGAGTGAAGTAAATATGCCAGATTATAGCCAGAGGCTAATTTCCGTCTGTTATCCCTGTACATAGAAATGTTAGATAAAAACATATATGAAACAGAGGAAGCCAAAAAACAAAGAACAGACAAGGAACAGAGCAAAGAAGAGACAAAAGACAGGCAAAACCATAAAAACACAAAAATAAAACAGTTGTGTGTGCAATTGTGAATTATTTTAATAGCTGATAACTAATCAATTCATTCTTGCAGTTCTGCACTATATAAGGCATTTCTGTTTGCAGCACAGGGTGAAGCTCAATTGTTATATTGTTATATACTTTACTTGTGTTTATAGATTAGCTGCTGTGTATTGAATCAGGCCTCTTAAAAAAACAGTTCAATCTTGATCTAATTAAACATTTTCCATTGTTTTAAAGGTTTTACTATATACAAGTGCAACAGAGGATGTGCCGGAAGTGCACATTTTCACTGTTGCTTTTGTCCAAAGAATTTTGTAAGGAGGGACAATTTTTTGATCCATGAAAAAAAATGTGAGGAGACGATGGGATCCACAGCCTGACCAGCAGCTCCTCCACCTGTCCGACCAGCAGCTCCTCAACCTGTTTCTAAATTTCTGTGTAATGGTGTAAATAAAAGTTGCTGTAAAAGCAAAAAAAAAAAAAAAGTCTCTCAATTTCATTTTTTTCAGTTTAATTTACTTTATTGGCATAACTGTAAAATTAACAATACTGCCAAGGCCTTACACTGAAATGTCTTGTTTTGTGACATTCAGTAACATATTCTCCTGCCAGTTCTATTATACTTCTTCTCCTAGGAGAGTTTTAATTAGTCTCTCCTTTGGGAGAGTGAGAAAGTCTGGGATTTTATTGCCAAATTTGATGAATAAATCACCTGTAATTTCTTTGTATTTTTGAGGAAATTAATTTCCTTCTATCTATCTATCTATCTATCTATCTATCTATCTATGTATATATATATATATATATATATATATATATATAATATAAAAATCTTGAAAAACACTTAAAAGGATCTTGAAAAACCCTTAAAAGGATAGTATGTATGTTGACAGTTTGAAATAAAGGTTTTTCAAAAAAAAAAAAAATTAAAAGGAGGCGCAACTGGAGCGAAAGGGGGCGCGGCCTGAGGTGGCGGGGCTTGAGGGGGCGGGGCTGGAGCTTGAGCTGCATACTGCAGCCGGATAGTATTGTCCTATTCAGGACAAGCTGTTTTGGTGTACTGTAGCTTTAATGCAATGAGCTGCTGCTTTCCACGCCCCCTCCCTCCCGAAGGCCGCGCCCCCACCACCCTGCACCATGGCAACACAGTCAGAGTCTCTAAAGATGGCGGCTAGAAGTAGCGCGGTAGTCCAAACCGATATATTTGACCCTGAATCTGAGTTTGAAGAGGGAGAAGAGCAGCAAGAAGAACAAGAGGAAGTACTGCAAATGCAGCAAGAAGTTTCTGAATAGTATGTTTTGATATTTTTAAACGTTTTGACAATGTTTTTTCCATGGAGAATAGTGTCCCTTTGTTATGCCTATTGAAAGTGCAAAAGTTCAAAACACCAATACGACGCGATATTGCCTCTTGTTTTTTCTTTCTTTTTTTTTTTTTTTAACTTTGTATATAATATATACGGCTCTTTCTTATGCCCATTGAAAAGTACAAAAGCTTAAAACGCCAAGTGTTCCTCAGAGAAACAAAAAAAAAAATCTAATGTTTGAGCAGACGAACCTACACTCCTCCATTATCCACAGGCTTAGTTATTACAACGAAATAATGACACTATAATTCAACATTGCTATGTTTTATCAATATATTATCTAGTTGTAATCATCCACCTCTACTCATTTATCAGAATTCAAGGCAGTCTGCTGTGTTTGTAGTTTGCCCTGCTTCAAAAACCAGCAATTTGTCCATACATACTCTCATGGCTATCTTACAGCAATTATGGTAGCTTACATCTGTTACATGATTACTGCAAACACTATTTCCACTATTCTCTTCAGTCTCAATAAACTATCATTTCTAATTCAAAGTAATGTGCTTTTGAAATGTTACTGATTAGCCTACAATAATCCAGTTTTGCGTTTTCTTATTTAATATTTATTTTATGTTTTTATGGTGTGTATTACAGGTGCTCATGTGGAAACTGTGCAACAATGCCTACAGAGCAGGACAATGTCTGCTGCCAGGAAATACCACAGGTAATATTGTTTTGGCCACAATTTGACTTATTACATCATTTTATTGTTATCCACATTAACACTTACCTTATACATTTCACCCAAGGTTCTAAGACAGATGGATGCAGCAGGTAGATGACAATATGACCTGCATGTTGGACCACCCAGGTTTAGAGCCTGTTTGCCTGAATCCCTACTCTTTACCATTACAGAGCAAATTATGGCCATTTACAGATCAGGGGAATAGAGAAGTAAGTTGGCTTGTTTTATCTGTACTGTATGATCTCTGTCAATGTCCCCCATGAAAAATAAAGTATTATTGTATGACATGAAAAATATAAGCATTATTGTGGGACTTCATGCTATCAAGTCATATTTCAGTGGGCATAACAATGGTCATACCACAATAATATAGTAATAGCCAAAATTCTAAACCATCTTGTTCATACAATATAGCTTTGTTTGCATTCACATATATGATCTTTGAAATGAAACAAATTTGTTTAGTGGTGCTTTTATTTGCAAAAGACCAAAAAGCAGCATCAGTGTTGTTCTTTTTTTCACAATCACAACATAAATGAGTATAAAACAAGTGATCAAATCAAACCAAAGTTATATAAGCATATAAAACATACAAATATTTTCAAAATACCCAATAGAAAACAAAATGAAGATATATGTACAATATTTACAGGAGATTACAGTTCAACATAATATGTTTACTAAAAGTTGCCTTTGGGCTTTTAAGGACACCTGAATGTAAAAAATATTGTAAAATAAGAAATGTTGTGTTATAACACTTTGTTTTTTCAGGCGTTTCCGGTATCAGATCAAACCAAACTTTATTTGTGAAGCACTTTTCATGCATTAAAAATGCAGCACAAAGTGCTTCACAGAATAAAAACATACAACAAAAATATTACATACACCCCGACATATAAACACACACACACACACACACAGTCAATATAGTCAATAACATGGCTGGGCACTGAGGAACCAGGTGAGGAAAGAACCACCTATGGGGAGCTCATCCACACCGAGAGGTGTCACAGCCTACAGCCATAGGGAGTGCTGCCACAGAGACCACCCCGACCCAGATAGACCGGGGTGGACTCCACACATGTTGCAGAGCCCCCCAGTCCTCCGGACCTGAGGGATCTCCAGAGCGATGTCCCCGCGGGGCACACCTCTCAGCGTGGAGGCCCCCCATGAGGAAACACTGGAGCTAAAAACTAAAAGACTAAAAGGCAATATGATAAGATAAAACAAGTATGAGATAAAATAATAATAAATAAATAAATAAATAAATAAATGAAGATTTAGAAACTTAATAATAATAAAATGCATAAGGATTTAAAAATAAATCATTTAAAAGGATTAGAAATTACAATACCATATAATATAAGAATTAAAAGAGTAAAAGAAATCAGTTAAAAGCCAAACTAAAAAGGTGAGTCTTGAGCCTCGAGCCTCCTTTTAAAAACATCAACAGTCTCTGCAGTCCTGATGCTCTCCGGCAGGCTATTCCACAAGTGAGGGCCATGATGGCTAAATGCAGCCTCCCGGTGCTGGAGGACCTCAGGATCCGCGAGGGTTGATATGATAAAAGCCGGTCAGATAAATAAGATGGCCCAAGACCGTTAAGACATTTAAAAACTAATATAAGAACCTTAAAATTGATCCTGAAACACACAGGAAGCCAATGCAGTGATTTTAAAACTGGTGTAATGTGCGCCCGCCCTCTGGTCCTCGTCAGCACTCGTGCGGCTGAGTTTTGGAGTAGCTGCAGATTAGAGATGGTCTTTTTGGGAAGACCAGAGAGCAGGGCATTACAGTAATCTAAACGACAAGAGATAAAAGCATGCATCAGCACCTCTGTGTTAGCCTGAGAGAGAAACAGGCGGACTCTGGCTATATTCTTAAGATGATAAAAACCTATCTTTGTTACATTTTTTATGTGTGTAATAAAACTAAGCTCAGAGTCAAAAATGACGCCCAGGTTCTTTACACATTGTGAAGGTTTAAAATCTTGTAGTTTTGGTAAAAGTTTCTCTCTCTTGCCTTCAGGACCAATAATTAAAACCTCTGTTTTGTCCTGGTTGAGCTGAAGGAAATTCACTGCCATCCATGACTTTATATCTAAAATACAGTTTAAAAGGGTATCAATTGGCCCTGTGTCATCAGGAGACACGGCGATGTACAGTTGCGTATCATCAGCAGTAACTATGAAAGCTGATGCCGTGCCTCCTGATGACGTCCCCAAGGGGAAGCATATATAGATTAAAAAGAAGTGGACCTAAAATTGACCCTTGGGGCACCCCACACCTAATTTCATGCGTTCTGGAGGAACATGTATTCATACTTACAAAGAAACAACGATCTGTGAGATAAGAGCTGAACCAGTTAAAAACAGTACCAGAGAAGCCCACCAGGTTTCTGAGTCTGTTTAATAAAAATGTGGTGATCTACTGTATCAAAGGTGGCGCTTAGATCCAGTAGTACCAAGACTGTGAGTTTTTGTGAATCCGCATTCAACCTGATATCATTTAAAATCTTTAAAAGGGCTGTCTCGGTACTGTGGTTCATCCTAAAACCAGATTGATATTTCTCTAAAATATTGTTTCTTTTTAAAAAATAATTTGCTTGGTTAAAAACCAGTTTTTCTAAAATCTTACTTAAAAACGGTACGTTGGATACAGGTCGGTAATTATTAAAAATGTTGGGATCTAAATTACTCTTCTTCAGAAGGGGCTTCACCACCGCCGTTTTGAAGGCAGCGGGGAAGACACCCGTCTGAAGAGAGTAATTCACTATATTTAAAATCTGTTCCTCAAAGAATCCATAAAATGTCTTTAAAAGTGATGTGGGAATCGGATCTAAAAGGCAAGTTGTTGGGTTTACCTGGGAGAAAACTCGACCAAGTGTCCTTGCATCAACCAGGACAAAACTCTCCAGTGTTTCCTCAGGTAAAAGCAATGATCCAGGTGTGTTAAAAATTACATTCTGTTGGTATAAAAGACTGGATCTGATATCATCGATTTTACTTCTGAAGTGGTCTACAAAGTCCTCGCAGAGGGCATCTGTTGATATGTTGGATGGTTTATTAAAATTGGTGTTGGTTAAAAGATCGAAGGTGGAGAAAAGAAATTTGGGGTTGTTTTTATTATCTGTGATGAGTTTTGAAAAGTGGGATATTCTTGCCTGTTTGACTGTATTATTGTAGGTTTTGAGTTGTTCACGTAATATTTCATAATGAATAGTCAGTTTAGTTTTCCTCCACCTCCTCTCTGCACTCCTGCATTTTCTTTTCAACTTTTTGATATAATCATTTTTCCATGGAGGTGCAGATTTTGTTTTTATTGTTTTTGTTAAAAGTGGAGCCACTGAGTCAAGTTTTGACTTTAATTTACTGTTAAAATTGTCCACAATAAAATCACAGGGTGCAGGTAAAATTTCAGCAGGAGTGCTCTGTAAAATCTGGATAAAATTTGCAGCCACTTCAGAAGTTAGGTAGCGTTTCCTCACTGTTCTCACTGGGGCCTCCTGATGGCTAAAACTGGTGATGTTAAAATACACACAGTAGTGGTCAGACACAGCCAGGTCAACAACAGAGGACACACCAGTGGACAGGCCATAGGTTATGGACAGGCCATAGGTTATGACCAGGTCCAGGGTGTGTCCTCTGTGACGTGTGACGTGCTGTTTAAAATCCATGCAGGTTAAAAGGTTTAAAAATTCTCTTGACATTGGATCAGAGGTATTATCAACATGTAAATTAAAATCACCAGTTATTAAAATTCTGTTAAAGGTGGTGTGTATGATTGTTAATAATTCTGAGAATTCACTGATAAAAGAGGTGGAATGGTGGGGTGGTCTGTAAACTGTGATGCAAAGAATAGGAGGACTGCTAAAAACAAAGGCATGATGCTCAAATGATGTGTAACTGTTAAAAGAAACTTCATTTGAGTGCAGTGTACTTTTGGTTATAGATGCAGTTCTGCCTCCTTTTTTACCCCCCCCCCAGTAGAGAATAAAAAGTTAAAATGTGTTGGGCAGGCCTCGGTGAGAACAACTGGTGCGTCAGTGCCAAGCCATGTTTCTGTTAAAAGAATACTGTCAATATTATTATCTAAAATCAGGTCTTTATAATAAATTATTATAATAAATTTATAAGTTTTATTTAAAAGACAGCAGACGTTCAGCACGGCCAAGTTAATGTTCGTGCCGAATGTGCGCTCATCACCTGTGCGATGTATAGAAGTGGGGTGCAGGATGTTATTGTCACGAGGTTTGCTATGTGGACGGGGTGCTCTGTACCTTATGATGGTCTCTATCGGGAATATTTCTGGTGAAAGTGTTAGTGACAAATGAGGCCGGTAGGGGGAGCTGGCAGGGGGAACAGTACTCGGTGCCACTACTGGGGAGCTGGCAGGGGGAACAGTACTCGGTGCCACTACTGGCGCAGGTAGAGGTAGAGTTTCTGTGGAGGGGGCGTGTGATGTAAACAGTCAGTCATGAGGAGCAGATTGAACAGCGTGCTGAATGTTTGCGGATAGCATGTGGCTACCCAGCCTGTTGGGATGAAGTCCGTCGGTCCTGAAGAAGGAAGACCAGTTCCAAAACAGATTAAAATTGTCAATAAAACCAAGGCCACGGGCATTGCAGGCGGACAGAAGCCAGGTGTGGAGAGAGAGGGTCCTCGAGAAACGGCAAGCTCCACGCCCAAGTGTGGGGATCAGGCCGGAGATAAAAACGGACTTTACACAGCTGCTTAAAAAGTTAAAAAGGGCACTGAAATAGTTTTTGGTAAGCTCAGAGTGTTGGTGAGCTAAATCGTTCGTCCCAACATGTATTACCACTCGGTTTATGGAGGACAGTAGTGAGCGCAGTAGCCCCGGGAGCTTATCCAGGAGGACTGGGACTGTGGCTCCAGGGAAACAGCAAGTGGCAGCGTTAAAGAAACTATGGAGTCCCCCACTATCAGAGTGGTTGGGGGGAAGAGGGGACGAGGAGAGGACGGCTGCGGCTCACCGGGGGAAGGTGGCGGGTGGTCAGCGTCCGGACCGTGTGCTGGGGTCACTGGGAGACTAGTCCAAGCAGACGAGTGTTGCGGTGAGGTAGTGGCACCAGTCCCGTGAGGAGGATTATCTCCCGGTTTAGGGTAGTGGGGACCTCCGGAGCATCTCAGCACAGCCTCCTTCAGGATCTTAAGCCGAGATGCAGAGGTCGTTGCCCGGGAAGACAGCTGCCGATGTGGCGCCTCGGCGGAGCGGAGAGCTACCGGCTGACCACCGCCTGCTGCCGGTGGAGAGGAAACCGTGCTCAGAGAGGGGTCCAGGTTGCGACGAGACAGAGCCGGATCATCCCCAGAGAGAACCGCAAAGCGGTTGGAGAGGCTCAGGCGAGGAGGCGAAGCGGTCCCTTCCACCGCTGTCTTACAACCCCGGACCACCACCTCAGCCCAGGACGACTGATGGTGAGGTGTCGAGCAGGAGGAAGGCCGAGGACAGGTGGAGGGGTCCCACGGAGCTGCGTCCTGGAGGGCTGCGGTGAGGGAGACAATCTGCAGTGACTGCTCGTGCGCCACATCCAAGCAGCTAGCCAGAAGTGACTCCTTGTTTTTCAGCTCATCCGAGAGCCGGCAGATGTCCTCTGTAAGGTCAGTGATCTTTTTGTTTGCTTTCCTCAGCAACAGATCTTCTTCACTGGGCATAACGTTAGCTGTTCCGGCTAGCTTAGCCATCATGCTAGCTTAGCCTGATGGCTAAGCTAGCTTGATGTGTTCGTGCGGCGGGCTTTCCAGTCCACAGGCTAGCTTTTGGCTGTTTATTCGAAAGCGTTTGTGTCTGCACACTGGTTCTTGGTGGTTCCAAAAAGAGGAGCAGCTTCAGTAGTGTGGAATACACCAGACTTCTCAGACTCTTTTAGTGACTTACTGCTCAGAGGGAACTCATTCAGCGGCTCCTCTGGCAGCAGCACACTCTGACAGTCCTCCTGCCTCTGACAGTCCTCCTGCCTCCAGTTGTCTGGAGGTCTAAGTATGTGGGATACCTAGGCTTTCTTGGATGGTGTTGGGGCTTCCTTGGACGGAGGGTACGGGTGGTCGTTCCAACATGTGTGGTGCTACGTATACGCCGTGAATTTCCAGATCCAGATGGCAGATATGTAGGATTCAAGCTGCCCCCTATTGATTGAAGCGAGAGACATAGCTTGCGATGACCTCCTCCTTGTCTGGTCACACATACTCTGCTCGCAAGTCTCTTGGGATGAGAATCTTCATTACCTCCTCCATGTAAGGCGCCGGGTCCACAAAGACTTTTTCGAAGATCAGGTCCATCAAGTCCTGAACATAGTCTGTGCAATATTTAGATAAAGCACAAGGGGGGAAAAAAAGCTTACATTTTGTTTGTGTGTGCACGTGTGACAAAAACAATGACTGAAAGTCCATTTTGAAAGTTATTTGCATTTCACTTTACATTATTGTTTTCTTTTAAAATTCTATAAATAATTTATTGTGTTTTGTAAGTTATGTAAACAAGATGGGTAAAAGTTTGCATTTCTGTATTTGGATACAAAATAAAGTATTTAAAACTTACGAAAAATTGGCTCAGTCTTAACTGGTTTAGCCACACACTCTCTCTTCTTGGCCTTTGGGAAGTGCACCTTGAAGATTGGTTCTCCAGCTACAAGATCAGGCTCTAACTAAGTTAACTCAAATCGTATTCTGCACTCAACATCACAAACAGCAGCTCTAGCAGGCAGAGAGGAGAAAGAGTGATCACTGCAGGCATGGTCCTTTTATAAGAGAGCCCTGGATGTGATTGGCCAGTCTGGAAACACCCACACTCTACAGGTGCAGGCCAATCAGGTTGATGGCACCTGTAGAGCAGAGAGGAGGGGAGAGAGAGAAGACCAGGAAGAAAAAACACACTCACAGACACAACTGCATTTTGCCCCTGGCTGGCATGTAACAGTAACTAAAGCTGTCAGATAATGCAGTGCAGTGAAAAGTAGATATCCCTCTAAAATGTAGTGGAGTATAACATATTGCATAACATAAACTGTAAATAAAGTAAAGTACAAGTACCTCAAAACTGCTGTACACAGTCAGGTTTGCTACTGTGAATGAGTTGTAAAGAAAGGAAGGACTACAGAGAGCATGAGAGGATGAAAGGAGAGGAAGGTAGGAAAAAAAGGTAAGAGGGTAAATGAAAGGAGAAGAGAAGCAGTATCTGAACTAATAGTGACAGCAGCAGTAATATAAGACGTGGTACTAACAGTACAAGTAGTAGCGGTACTCTCGTAGTATAGCAGTATGAGGATAAAACAGTAGTGTAGTGTAGCTGCAGATGTCCATGCTTATGAATTTAGCGTATGTTTCTAGAAAAACCTTCCTCTTGCTTTTTATAAAACACTCTATGTGCACAAAGAGGAAGAACTTGTAGATTCTGTGTGTGTGTGTGTGTGTGTGTGCACATGTGTGTGTGTGTGTGTGTGTGTGTGTGTGTGTGTGTGTGTGTGTGTGTGTGTGTGTGTGTGTGTGACCATAGGAACAGGACAGGACAGCATGTAATAATAACATATTTGACTTATAAAGACAGTAATGACTGACGCACTACGGTGTGCTCCAGTGAAAGAAAGCAAATATGACAGACAAACTCTTCAGATCAATATATTTAAAGATAAATGATGATGACTCACAGCAGACTGATAATTAGGGCTGTTTTCTATCCATGTTCACCTTACAATAGTTTCACATTAACATCATCACCTTGTCTGTTTTCTGTGACGCATGGTGACGTTCTGCGGACACGCTGTGGTCTGAAGTTAAAAAAAAAAAAAGTACCTGAAGACGGACAGTCAGGGTTCATGAGAGGAAACACTGCAAACTACAGAGCTGGAAGAAGTACTCAGATGTTTTACCTCAGTTAAAGTAGTAATATTACAGTATAAAAAAACTGTTACAAGCTAAAGAGTAACAACAGGCTGGGACTACAGTTTTTTCCCCTGTGTCTCCTCCTCCTGTGTGTGTGTGCACCTTGTCGAACTCTTCACCTGCTCTCAATCACCTCATCAGCAACCTGCTTAAAGCCTCAGTGTGTAAAAATAAAATGGTGAGTAACAGTGACATCAGCGGTCAAATTCTAGATTGCAGCACTCACTCGCTCACCCCTCCCGTCGGGTAAGTGACGGTGGCCTCATAGGACAAAAAGCCTTGCGCAGACAGCAGAGATGACATCATCCACGAGTTTTTCAGGAGTATCTAGCGACAAGGTGAATATTTATTTAGGAATCTAAACCATGTTATATGTTATAGCTTACCAGTGAGATATAGGTTATCTGTGAGATATATGTTAGGAGTGTTTTATTTCTAATTGTTTTGGTAATACGAGCATTAGCACAGTAATGCTAAAATAACACGTTTTAAGTGATAGTCACGGCACAGTGCGGCAGGTTGGTACGATTATAATATATGCGTTTCCAGAGTGTTCTTCTACAGGACACAGGGAGAGGAGGAAGAGGGAGAGGGAGAGGGAGAGGAGGAAGACCAGGGAGAGCAAGGGGGCGAGGGGGTAGAGGCGGTACAGGAACGGCCAGGCGAGGAGGTAACGTTAGTGTCTCAGCTACCCAGAGGGAAGAAGAGGAGGAGAGGGTGGCAGCCTTTGCATCAGCACGAGAGGAATCAATAGATTAGGCTGTAGACTAGGCTAACCATTTAGCTGTAGCTCTGGGATAATGTTAGCCAAGGCTAGGATAACGTTAGCACGTAAACGTAGCCGCCACTCGAACTTAGACGAGAGGGAAAAGTAGCTCCAAACATGAGGCCAAAATGATTTTAAAATAACAGATTGAATTATCTGTCTAGCAGAAAGCAGGCAACCTCCGCATCCCTTGTGAAATCCTTCTCTCTACTTGGTTCTTTCCACCTGGAATAAACAACGCCGATATTCACTCGCACTGTGTTCCGTCCTCGCTTATCTGATCTTTTTCTTTCATTTGGTGGCGTGGTTTCCCTCTTACGGGGCAAAACATATGTGTGGTCCTCCATTTAAAGTGCGACAGAATCACAGAAGTACAAAGCAGGTTCACGCAGAATTGCCCGGATTGATCTTCACCTTGACCGTCTCCAGTGACGGCAAGTTCATCAGTTCCATCAGCACCTCTCATCCCTCCCCCTGGTTCCTCAAAAAAACAAAAAAACCTCCCTAACCTTCAACAAACTACCTGCTGTGCCTGTGTCTGCTTCTGGGTCCTAAATCCGACCCTCTTCTTCCCCTGTTGGTGCTGGCTTCTTCTTTGTTGAAAAGAAGGATCACACCCTACGCCCTTGCTTTAATTTCCGTGGCCTCAATGACATAACAGTTAAAAACAAGTATTAGGTAGTAAGTGAACGCTCGCGAGATTGGGTGAACGCTTGCGAGATTGTGCGCAATTCAACATGGCAGCCTGCTGATAGACAACCAAACCAAACTTTTAACTCTTACAACTATTCCCCTCTTTTTTTCCCGCTTTAATTTTTCCATTTTCTCCTACTACATAAACCGGATTACATTACCGACCTGGATCATCTGGAGGATTACATCGACGAATGCTACAATAGACTCTGCATCATGGGACGCTCACAAAAATCCAAAAAACCACGCACACAGGACTCACATGCCTCATCTGCTTCTACTTCACCGTCAACATCACCGAAACCACCCTGCAGCTCCGAGGTAAGCGACATGTTCATATCCGTAGACAATAAACTTACCGGACTGGACGCCAGAGTGGCATTAATGGAAGTATTACACAGAGAATTTCAACAACTCCACCACAGCCTGGAATACAGCCAACAACAAATAGACCGGCATTTCTGAACCACCCACAGACAAACCCGAAACAGCTCAAACTCTCCACTGAAACCGTCAACAATATCACATTTCACCGCGTTCACCATTTGGGACAGAAACACACTAACACTACCCGACCACGGCCCATCATCGTCAAATTCGAGCACTTCAGACAGAAAGAACTGGTACAACGACAAGGCAAACAGTTAAAATGAACGGACTATGGACTCAACGACCAGTATCCAACCACAGACGCAAGCAGGTCTTTCCCATCCGCAAGCAAATTATGAAAGAAGGTAAGAGAGCAGTCATATCAGTGGACCCCCTGGCTATTCTAAACATCTCAACACCCCCCCCGCGCCTCATTACACACACACACACACACACACACGCATGCACACAAACACACACACACACACACACACACACACCCCAGCCCTCTCCCCTTCCCTCTCTGAATATGAGCTAAATGAACATGGACTATTATATATATTTTGCACCCAAATGTCACTGCACTTTACGTTATGCATTGTTCTGTTGTTTGCTTTATTGCTGTTTTTTTTTTTTCTTTTTGTTTTTTGTTTTGTTTTTTGTTTTTTTCGGTTTGTATGTTTGTTTGTTTTGTTGCTCTGTTTTGTTGTTTTGTTTATGTTGGTGCCACACACACACACACACACACACACACACACACACACACACACCAGCATTGAGCTCTTCATAACAACCTGTTCAACATACCATCCCTCAAACTTGTAACTTGGAACATTCGGGGTATTGGCTCTCAGACAAAAAAAATCAAAGTACTCAATCACCTGGACAACTTAGATGCAGATATTTGTTTGTTGCAAGAAACCCACCTCTCACATACAGATCATAATAAATTAAAAACATCACAATTCATCCACTCATTCTCTGCTCATTACAATTCAAAACAAAGAAGTGTGTGTATCTTGATAAACAAAAAAATCTCATTTGTCCATAATAAAACCATCACAGACCCTGAAGGATGTTTTATCATCATTAACATATCATTCAACAATAACCCAGTAACAATTGATAATATTTACGGCCCAAACACTGATGATTTATCCTTTTTTCACAACTTCTTTTCTTCCATCTCAAACATTTCCAACTGCCCAGTCATAATAGGAGGTGATTTTAATACAATTATCGACTCATCACTTGACAGATCTAACAATACAAGCAATAAACGCAACTGGCAATCCACCGAAACAATAAAACAGTTCTTGAGTGATTTTGGTCTTGGTGATAGTTGGCGGCTACAACACCCAACTACCAGAGAATACACTTTTTACTCACCAGTCCATCATTCCTACTCTCGCCTTGACTTTTTTTCTGACCAGTAACTCACTTATATCAGACATCTCCAATTCAAAAATTCACCCCATCATTATCAGTGATCATGCTCCAGTTACAATCATATGGAACCCAAACAATCAACATAAACACATCCCTAGATGGCGCTTTAACATATCTCTACTTAAAGGCCCAGAGTTTGACAGCTACCTTAAAAGAGAGTGGGCATCCTTCCTAGAAATAAATGATTCCCCAAAGTCATCACCTACACTTCTTTGGGAAACAGGTATGGCAGTTTTAAGAGGCAAAATCATTTCATTCTCCATCCATTAAAAGAAGAAAGAAAAGGAACAAGAAGTCAGACTAGAACAAAAAATCAAACATCTAGAAACACTGAATGCAAATAACTCAACAGAAGTAACTCAAAACGAATTACGAAAATATCAATTACAACTAAATGACATTATAAACAAAATAACTCAATTTCTAATTCATAGACTTAGACAAGAAAATGTTCATCATAACAACAAATCTGGTAAATATTTAGCAAATCAAATTAAACGAAACAAAGAAAAAGCAACAATTTCCACCATCAAGCACTTGGCAGGGAAGCCTACCAACTCACCACAGGAAATAAATAAAATATTTAGAATTTTTTATGCTAAACTATACTCATCTGAAAAAGACCCAAAACAGGAGGACATCAATTCATTTTTTAGGAATATTAAACTTCCAAAACTTAATACAGAACAAGTCAATACATTAGACTCACCAATTACAGAAAAAGAACTCTCCATTGCCCTCAACCAAATGCCAAACAACAAAGCACCAGGGCCCGATGGCTTCCCTGCTGAGTTCTATAAACACTTTTGGTCCATTTTAGCCCCACTCTTCATCAAAGCAATAATTGAAATAAAACAAAATTCAAGATTTCCAGTACACATGAACAAAGCCATAATCTCACTCCTCCAAAAACCTAATAAAGATCATACCCTGCCGTCAAATTACCGCCCCATCTCCTTAATCAATGTAGACATAAAAATCATCAGTAAAGCTCTCGCTCACAGGATAGAAAAGTCACTCCTTACATAATTCACCCAGATCAGACCGGCTTCATCAAAGGCAGACAGGCATCCAATAATACACGTAGACTGTTCGATTTAATCCATTATTCATCATTACAACAGGAAGATACCATAATAGCCACTTTAGATGCAGAAAAAGCTTTTGACATGGTTAATTGGAAATTTCATTTCCCCACTTGGTCCAGGAGTACGGCATCAGGAGTAACCAATTTTTGGAATATTTACAACTCAAATCATCTGTTAAATCAAAAATCAATATTAGAACCACTAGTCTATGCCTTCCCCCCGCAATCTCAGAATTAATAAATATCCCCTCCCCAAAAAAAGTTCTCTCCAAAATATATAAGATAATATCACAATCTGACAAAACCATATTTCTACCTTAAATAAAATGGGAACAAGACCTCTCCATTACTCCTGATGCCGACTTCTGGACCCAAATCTGTAAAAATATTTATTTCATGACTAAAAATGTTAACCTACAACTCATACAGTATAAGATACTCCATAGAACTCACTACACTGGGCAAAAATTGTACAACATGGGATTCACATCAGAAATATGCTCACACTGCACACAAAACTGTCCTGACACTTACATTCACGCCACCTGGCACTGCACATCCATCAAACACTTTTGGAAAGAAGTCACTGAGTCACTATTCCGCTTCATGGGCTGCCGCATCCCAGTATCTCCCTCACTCTGCCTTCTAGGAGACTTATCACCATTCAACCTAGATGGAACAAACCATAGACTTCTCCTTGTGGCCCTAACTATCGCCAAGAAAACTATCCTCATGAACTGGAAATCACGGAACACCATACATCTGCCTCACTGGAAAAACTTACTCACTGACTACATCTACCTGGGATATGCATCCTCCCCTCTCATTAACACAACAGAACCTCAGTCCTTCTGGTCAGCTTTCATTCATTTCTTAACATCCTGAATACCATCTGACTTATTTTTCTTGTCTGTCAGCCAATCACCCATAACATTATCAATATCCTCACGTGTACATGTTGTGATGTCCTGAGAGGCTGAGAACTCTTGGCCCTCTCAGGACATCACAACACACTCACACACACACATACATACATACACACATAGATCCTACCACATGCACACGCACACATGTACATACACATTTACGCACACAAAAAAGGGGAAGAAAGAGACAGAAAACATATATGTATATATATTATTATCTTTTTGATTTATTGATTTATTATCATCATTATTATTATCATTATTATTATTATTATTATTATTGTCGTCGTCGTCACTACTATTATTATTATATAACTATTACATAGGCTCGTCACTACTATTATTATTATATAACTATTACATAGGCTCTGCCTTGGGTCCATGGTAGGCTGGGGTGGGCTGGGCCCTGCCTGCTGTTGAGTGATCTTGGTGGACGCGGGGGGGCGGTGAACCTGTGTGGGCCGGGCCTGTATTTCCGGCCCCCTCTTGGCCTCCCCTCCGCCCTGGTTTCTACCCTGGGCTGGGTCCATGTTGCACGCCTCGCTTTTTTAATACATCATACACCAGCTCAGGAAAGGAACAAAACAAAACATAAACCAAAACCAAAACCACAACCAAACCAAAGCAAACAAACAAAAATAAGAATAGGGCAAGTGGGGCATGCATGCGATGACTGGCGGTAGGGCGGGCCCCGCATTGCAATGCCCACTTTGTTTTTAATGCACCACATGTCTAGTCACAGACCAACACATCTATATGTATATATTTATATTTAGGGCAAGTGGGGTGTGCGGAGGAGGGGAGATTGGTGGGTGTTTACAGGCTGGTGCCGCATGGTGCAGCCTGCTCCCCCTGCGTCCCGTAGCAGACATGGGCGGGGGTCGGCCTGCTCTGTGGCTGTGTGGGGATCCGAGGCAGATCCTTCGCTTCTCTTCCTCCCTTTATTTTTATTTATCCCTCCTTTATTTATTTATTACTATCATTATGACGATGATGATGATGGCGCTGATGATGATGATGATGATTATTATTATGTGTGTGTGTATGTGTGTGTGTATGTATATATACTTTTGTTATTATAATTATTATTATTATTATTATTTTATTTTATGTATTCATTTTGTTTATTTTTAAAAAAAAAATTTCTATTCGCTTATTTTATTTATTTGTTTATTTTCTATTGTCGTCTCCCCCCTTCAGTGCCTATGATGATAATGTTGTTGTTGATTATTACTACTTTTTATTATTATTATTACTATCATTACTATTATTGTTATGTATGTCGTTGCTACCATTTTTATCCACTGTTCATTAGTTAAAATACACGCACGCACCCACGCACTAACGCACCCACGCACCCACACTAATTGTTATTTCGTCATGTTGTATGTCTCTTTATGTATGTATGTAGCCTTTTTTACGTGTCCTTACATGTATCTTGTATTGTTTCACAATAAAAAAAAAAATAATAAAAAAAATTTAAAAAAAGTATCCTCTCATTGATCCCTCTTTTGAGCCCCTGCACAAGGCTACTGTATTCTCCAAACTGGACTTCCGCAATGCCTACCATCTGATCCGAATCAGAGAAGGAGACGAGTGGAAAACTGCCTTTAACACCCCCCTAGGCCATTTTGAGTATGCCCATTGGCCTCACCAATGCCCCTGCAGTTTTTCAAGCCATGGTCAACGACATGCTCCGCGACTTGCTGAACCGCTACCTGGATGACATTCTAATCTTCTCCCAGAACTTGGAAGAACACATTTAACATGTCAGGTTTGTGCTTCAGCCACCTACGTGGATTCCAATGCCTTCACTTTGGCATCTACCATCTACAACGCCGCTCCAGCTCATTCCTCCATCCATTTACCCAGCTCATCTGCCTGCCTGTCCCCTGCCACCATCAGCACCTCTCATCCCTCCCTCCGGTTCCTCAATAAATCTCCCTTACCTTCTACAAACTACCCACTGTGTCCGTGTCTGCTTCAGGGGCCGGTTGCACCAACTGGTCTTTACTACGCCTGGTTGTAACTCCTAAGACGGTCTTTGTTAATTCTTAAGGAGTGGACTTCCGCCAGTTGCACCGACAGGGCTTACGCCTGGTCTTAGCAACGCTAGTTTTAGCTGTGCGCGTCCATGTGAATGCCCCTGGAATGCCACACGCAGCCTGACGTCAAATGATGCACCGCTGATTCACTGTTCGCTTGTGCTTGACAGTTGACAATTGACAGTTGGCAGCCCCTCTCATCTGTGTTGACAGTTTATTTACAGTTTAAGATTTGAAGAAAACATGGAGGATCAACGAAAAAGAAAGGGTAACTTTACCGACACTGACATTAGAAAATTAATGGAGCTGTATAGCCAGCACAGAGACGTGTTGACTGCTAAGCAGTCAAACGTCATCACATATAAGAAATGGGCAGGCGGTATGGGCAGAGATAACGGGGCAAATAAATACGTGTTCAGACTCTGGCTGCCTTTGTACAGAGGCTGAAATAAGGAAGAAGTGGAAGGATCTCCTCAGCAAGGCAAAAAAAGACCTCTCCTCCAAAAACAATCATCCAACTAGTGGTGGTCCTCCCCCGAAAACCTCAATTTACAGTGACATTATTGTTAACGTATTTGGGGAGGATTCCCCTGCTTCTCTGGTTTGGTTGACATGGAGCTGATTAAGATGTTTTTAAACTGTAAGAGAGGTCTGTCTGAAATTTATTATAAGGTGTTAACAATTTGTGTGCGGGCTTGTCGGCCACCGATGTCCCTGTGCAGACGTTGACTCTGAGCGCAGCTTGATAATGACCTTACACCTGCTCTTGACTCGGCATGAGATTTACGCCCAGTCTTAGTGAGAAGAAGGCTTAAGCCCAGATGGTGCAACTGGCGTAACTATTAGGTCGGACTTAGAACACCAAGTTACGACCGACTTAGCTTAAGACCAGGCGTAAGCCCTGTTGGTGCAACTGGCCCCTGGGTCCTAAATCACCGCCTCAACAAAAAGTCTTGCATTCAACATTTTACTTCTGTAAAAATATAAAAGTACTTGCATCAAAATACACTTTACCACAAGTGCAATTTATAATATTTTTTATTATATTATTGTGTTGTGATTGATGTATTAATGTGTTCATCAGTTTAATGTTGCAGCTGGTAAAGGTGGAGTTCATTTTAATGACTTTGCTGGGTAGTTTCGTCTGAGACAATACATCATCATGTATTGAGGACAGCAGTAGCTCAGGCAATAGGGACTTGGCTTGGGAATCGGAGGGTCGCCAATTCAAGTCCCTGCCTGGACCAAAATATGGAGCATGGACTGGTAGCTGGAGAGGTGCCAGTTAACCTCCTGGGCACTGCTGAGGTGCCCTTGAGCAACCCAACCGCTTGGGGCGCCTGTTCATGGGTAGCCCCCTCACTCTGACATCTCTCCATTTAAAGGGTGAAGTGACAAAAATCGGTGCCTGGAATGGGCCTGACGGCTCCCGACCCTGTCCTCCTTGTTTCTTCTAAAATGTCTTCTGTTGTCAATTCAGTACCTTTGTTTCGGCTGGCAGGTACTTAGAAAAAACACTGGAGATAGGCAGGATCTGATGCAATCGAGTTTATTGTGTTCACAGGCAACAACACAGACAAACTCACGAGTCAGCCTCCGGAGGACGACTGAAAACCTGCTTTCGGCGCTCTGGCTTATATGCTGGTGGAGGTCGAAGAGATCTCCACCCATTTCTGTAGTCCTTCCCATTTCGATCCGTTTTTACTGGTAGCAGACTTTGCCTTTGTTCCGGCTCAAACTGGAATCTGCCACCAGTATTTCCGGAATCGCTCTCACTCTATTTTTTAAAAACATGTGATCTCTGGGGACTCACATGCTACAGTCCCTCGTGCTCCCGTGTAATATGAACCATTACATGCACATTAAGTAATACAATCATTTGAGTGTGTGTGTGTGACCTTTCCCGTGTAATATAAACTCTTAAGTGCATTAGGCAGTACAATCAAGTGAGTGTGCTATCTTCTTTCGCACAGCACGTGGTAACTTGTATGAGTGTCACTGTAAGTTCACAACATCATGTGAGTGTAGGTTAGTGCATTATATCATTACACAAAGCGTGATAGGTTATATATGTCAATAAGAGTTTACAACTGAGATGTCACTAAGAGTTCACACCGTTATTACGCATAAATGCAGTATTAGTTTTTGTAGAAGTCTACACACTAACATGGTTATATAGCTATTTATATCTTACCCAACTTATATGGTCTAACACCTGATGAGGGTTTTGACTTTTACACTACACTGGGCAATAAGCGAAATCGTTTCACCGCTAGGTTCGCTGTTGTGCACTGCCTGTAGAGCAAAACAAAGTGTGTCATGAGCCACTCCTCCCTCTACCTCTGCTCTCCAACACCCCCCCCCCCCCACTCGCCCCGCAGCATGGACTATCACATCCACACGGTCCCGGTGTTTCTTCCGCAGGCTCCGCTTCTCTCAGCTTCACTCAGCTGCCTGATATACCCGCTGCTTCTTCCCACATTAACCTGAATAACAAACCAGGGCTCGGTGCTCTGGTTGGATCCAAACGGAGAGCTGCTAGCTGGGAAGCAAGCGGAGGCTAACTGGTTGTGTTTCCCTCCGGTCATGCTGCAACTAACACTCCGCTAGCCGCTCCCAGCTAGCTCCTGTTTGTTATTCAGATTAAAGTGGGAATAAGCAGCGGGTCTGTCAGGCAGCTGAGTGAAGTGAAGTGGAGCCTGAGGAGGAAGCACCGGTTAGCCCCGGCTTTCACTGCAGGCAGATTCACTCGCCACAGGGGCGAGGAAATAACACCTAAACAGCCAGCTTAGTTTAGCAGTTAGCAATGTCTTTCACTCACTCTCGGTCTCTGCTGTGTTTAGCTATTTCCCTGCTTTCCTGTTAGCGTTAGCACTACTCGGCTACCACGCTAACGCTCCAACTCCAACTGAGCCGGGAGCCGGGCTCACGGTCTAACGGATAAGACTTGGAACGTTAGCATGGCAGCCCATTAGTGCTAATGTCCCCACGCTTCTCCGCCAGGCTCAGTGAGTGCTAATGTCCCCACGCTTCTCCGCCAGGCTCAGTGAGTCGGAGCCGAGAAGCATGGGGACATTAGCGTTAGCAGTAGTCGGCTACCATGCTAACGTTCCGGGACCCTGCTTCTCGGCTCCGGCGAGCTCTAGCGTGGAGCCTGGCGGGCTCACGGAGAAGAGAGGAATGTTAGTGTTAGCTCCCAGAATTAGCACTAGAGCTACTACGGCTATTGGAGTAGCTTGCAGCTGTGGAGGGCTTCTACCAGCTCTTCTAGTCACTGAGCCTCGCCTCCATTTCAGCAAATATATTGCATTTATTACAGGGACCATCATCATTGAAGTAGGCAGGGGAATAGCTAAACACAGTCGGCAGGCTGCCCGCCGGTCTACATTTTACAATGCTAATTGCAAATGTTAGCTGGGCTGCCGGGCTACTCACCTAATACAACCGAAACGCCTGACCCATTGCTGGGACAGAGCCGCTAATAACTCAAGCTCCAGACATTAACCCGTGCTATAATTGTAACATTAAATTTGATTGAATCGACATAGCGACATGTGCCTAACGTTACTGTAACACTAATTAAAACAGACATTTGACTTTATGTTGTACCTGTCCAGGAGAAGAAGAGCTAGCTCCGAGTCAGATTGTAGCCCCTTTAGCTCTCGCAGTGTTCTCCACCTTGGAAATGCAAGGCCAATGTTAATCCGAGTTCTGTCCCTTTCTTTATCGGACAACTTCTTCGCCAACAACCGTTGTTTCTTTAGAGGTAGTGTCAGATCCTGGTCGTCTTCAGGTGGCCAGGTGGCTGCCATTTAATTTCAAAAATACGCGCTGCCATTGCTCACCGGCTGTAGCCTTTTATAGGGAGGGAGGTCCAAGGGCTCCGAGAGGAGGAGGAGGAGGAGGAGGAGGAGGAGGAGGGGGGTTCACATGAACGTACATGAATGCGCAGCCGGACCGGCTTGTAAACAATGGGCTGGAGATCAACACAGAGAGAGGGTGTGTGAGGTCATGCTATACTCCAGATGAAATTACACCTCTAGTTCTTCACATAGCAATTTTTTAATTCCTTAAATCTAGAAATGATGAATTTCGCTTATTGCTCCTTTAATACATGTATAGATCCAGTTTGTGCTTGTATGTGTGTATTTTGGGCCTGTGTGTATATGTATATGACAACGGAGTGAAAACATTGAATTTCCCCCTTGGGGATTAATAAAGTATTATATTAATACATTTCCAGCCATATTTGGGGCAACCAAACTGGGTATTTTTAATGCAATGTTGAGGAGACCATACCCCATTTTTTTAATGTGTCATTGGGACATTTCCAGATGTTCTGTCATGACCAAACTGGGTATTTTTAATGAGACACTGGGACATTTCCGGCCATATGTGTGGTGACCAAAATGAGTGTTTTTAACGAGAGGTCAGGATATTTCCTGCCGTGTTTGTAGAAACGACCCAGGTACTTTTAACAAGATGTCAGGAGATTTCCAGCTGTATTTGGGGCGACGTTGGGCACCATATCCTCATAGACACACAATAGTTCATCATATCCTATGAATTAGCGCCCCCGGAAAGACGTTACATCCTTAACGTGCAGTTACGTGATCAATGTAAAGTTATGAAGGTTATTTTTAGGGAAACCAAACACAGTGAGAACAGACCTTAAAATGACTCAAAGTATATTCAAAGTTCACACTGTTCCAAATACATGTCTCCAGAGGAAAGTCCAGGGTTTTGTGACCCATCAACCACCCCAACCTGCCTCCTTACAGACTGCTCTGGTTGCTCCCTTCTTTACTCCCATCAGCATATTGGTCACGTGATTGCAGCCTTTCAAAATACATGAAATATGTATGGATTTGGGCGCCTTACTTTTTGTAGAAAAATGTACAAACAATTTGTGAGAACAGCCTGTGTGGGGACATTCCAGCCATTTTTGGCATCCAAATACAGTATTTTTAACAAACTGTTTGGGGAGGCAAACCCATTTTTTCAAGCAAGATACAACACATTTTCAGCTGTCTTTGAGGCAGCCAAACCAGGTATTTCTAATGAAATGTTTGTCATTCAGTCAATCATTCAGTAGCTGCGGTAGTTAGCCAGCCCCCTGTAGCCGGTGTGGAGCCACTTAGCATAGCCTCTGCTAGCAGTCCCCCGGTAACCCCCGTGCAGCCGGGAGGCTGGGTAACTGTCCGGGAGAAGAGTAGTTCCAAGCTGAAGCCCACTGTTCACCACCAGCCTGTTCATGTTTCTAACCGCTTTTCCCCACTCAGCGACACACCCGCTGAGGAGAAAACTCTGATCATTGGCAGCTCTATTCTGAGGAACGTGAAGTTAGCAACACCAGCGGCCATAGTCAAATGTATCCCTGGGGCCAGAGCGGGCGACATTGAGTCAAATTTAAAACTGCTGGCTAAGGCTAAACGTAGATTTAGTAAGATCGTTATTCACGTTGGCGGCAATGACACCCGGTTACGCCAATCAGAGGTCACTAAAATTAATGTTGCCTCGGTGTGTGAATATGCAAAAACCATGTCGGACTTCGTAGTTTTCTCTGGACCCCTCCCAAATCTGACCACTGATGACATGTTTAGCCGCATGTCATCATTTAATCGCTGGCTGTCCAGGTGGTGTCCAGCACACAATGTGGGTTTTGTTAATCTTTGGCAAACTTTCTGGGGAAAACCTGGTCTTATTAGGAGAGACGGCATTCATCCCACTTTGGATGGAGCTGCACTCATCACTAGGAATCTGGTCAAGTTTATTAGTAATTCAAAACCCTGACAACCCAGAGTTGAGACAAGGACTCAGAGTCAAAGTCTTACATGCTTCTCTGAGCTTCTAGTGCAGTTACCCACCCATAGTTTTATACAAACAGTGTCTGTCCCCCGACCACCTAAATTATCCAGTTATCTAAAATTAAACAAAGAGGAGTTGTGCATAACAACCCAATAAAAATTTAAACCTCTTCTGTGACAGAAAGACAAAACAGGAGAATTAAATGTGGACTGTTAAATATCAGGTCTCTATCATCTAAAGCAGTGTTAGTAAATGAATTAATATCAGATAATCATATTGATTTACTCAGCCTCACTGAAACCTGGCTGTGTCAAGACGAATATGTCAGTCTAAATGAATCCACTCCTCCCAGTCATAATAATACCCACAAAATTCTCGAGGCAGCGGCCGAGGAGGAGGAGTTGCAGCCATTTTTAACTCTAGTCTGTTCATCAGCCCTAAACCTAAACTAGATTATAATTAGGGTGACCATATTTTGATTTCCAAAAAAGAGAACACTCGGCCGGCCACGACATAGCCTACTTAAATGATACTCACAGCTTACTCAAAGATGCCTTATCATTTTAATATATTTAAAATTTATATGTATGGATAGAAAATTCAGTTATATTATAAAATAATATCTCTCAAAGACAGAAATTCAGATAGGCCCCAATAGGGACACATACACACACTAGAGTGTGGCGATCCGAGCCCGACGGTACCCGACAAGTCGGGCCGGGTTTGGTCAAAAATGTAGCTATAAATTGTATTCAGGCTCGGGTCAGATTCGGTCAGCCTTCAGTGAAAATGTAGTGTAAAAATGAATAAAATCCTATTGTCTGTCCTGTTTATTGCTTGGGCACTGTTATTTACATGACAACACCTGAACATAACACACACAGACACACATTGGCTGTTTGTTTCTACCTCTCCCCTCGCTGGAAGTCTCGGACCTCCAGCCGCCCGCCTCCGCCTTGATTAAACGCTGAAAATAAAATAAAAGAGGGAGACAGGTTTTTCCTATTTTATCTTATTTTGTTTTTTCTCCTTCTCCTCTCGCTGGAAGCGTCGGACCTCCCGCCTCCTGCTCCCGCTCCCGTCTCAAACACGGAAGTCTCCCTCTCCACTGAGCACGCCCGGCCTGTTAAATAACCTGTAACCGTAACAACTGTGTGACAAAAACTCAGTGCTTTGATCATTAAATAATGTCGGGCTCGGTTCGGGTTCGGACAGAAATATGCTGCCCATGCCGCACTCTAACACACACACACACACACACGGAAAACCAGACATTATCATCAGTTTATAAAAACCCCCTGGACGCCCCGGACGCCCCGGACGCCCCGGACGGGACGTGGAAAGTGGACATGTCCGGGCAAAAGAGGACGTTTGGTCAGCCTAATTATAATTCATTTGAAAGCCTTGTTCTTAGTCTTTTACATCCGACCTGGAAAACCTTGCAGCCACTTTTACTTGTTATAGTGTACTGTGCTCCTGGCCCGTATTCTGAATTTGTATCTGAATTCTCAGAGTTTTTATCCAGTTTAGTTCTTAAATCAGATAAAGTTATTATAGGCGATTTTAACATTTATGTTGACGTTGGTAATGACTTCCTGGCTATCACGTTTATCTCATTATTAGACTCCATTGGCTTCAGTCCGGGTGTACATAAACCCACTCACTGTTTTAACCATACCCTCGATCTAGTTCAGTCTTTCCACAGAATCCCTCGCTATTGGATCATTATTTGATTAGTTTGGATTTGTTTTTACTTGATTACACGCCACTCAGCAACAGTTACTATACTAGATGTTTATCAGATACTACTGTCGCAAAATTTACGGAAATGATTCCTTCATCATTAAATTTAATACCATGTCCTTCAGTAACAGAGGTTTCCCGCATCGACTTTAAACTCTCCCAAATTGATCATCTTGTCGATAGCGCCGTAGGCTCACTGCTAACAACACTTGACTCCGTAGCACCTCTTAAAAAGAAGTTAACAAAGCAAAGAAAGTTCGCTCCTTGGTATAACTCTCAAACCCGAAAGTTAAAACAAATATCTTGAAAATTTGAAAGGAATTGGCGATTAACCAAACTGTAAGAATGTTGTTTAGTCTGGGCAAACAGTCTCAAAATGTATAAGAGGGGCCTCCGCAATGCCATAGCAAACTATCACTCAGCTTTAATAGAAGAAAATAAGAACAACCCCAGGTTTCTTTTCAGCACTGTAGCCAGGCTGACTGAGAGTCACACAGCTTTAGCAAGCCTTGTGTTCCTTTAGCCCTTAGAAGTAATGATTATATGAGCTTTTTTAACGACAAAATTCTAACTATCAGAGGCAAAATTAATGACCTCCTGTCCTCAGATAGTACCTACCTGCCCTCAAACACAGCTGTACGACCTAATATATATTTAGACTGCTTCTCCCCGATTTCTCCCCAACAATTGGCCGCAGTGATTTCTTCGTCTAAATCAACAACGTGTCTCTTAGACCCCATCCCAAATAGGCTACTTAAGGAAGTCTTACCTTTAGTTAACACTCACTTATTAGACATGATCAATATATGTTTATTAACAGGCTATGCACCATAGTCTTTTAAGGTAGCTGTAATTAAACCTCTCCTAAAAAAGCTCACCCTGGATCCAGAGGTGTTAGCCAACTATAGACCAATATCTAATCTTCCCTTTCTTTCAAAGATCCTTGAGAAAGTAGTCGCAGACCAGCTGTGTGATTTTCTCCATGATAATAATTTATTTGAGGAATTTCAGTCAGGATTTAGAGTGCATCATAACACTGAGACAGCACTAGTTAAAATTACAAATGATCTTTTGATTGCTTCGAACTAAGGACTCGTCTCTGTACTTGTTTTATTAGATCTTAGCGCAGCATTTGACATAATTGACCATCAAATTCTGCTGCAGAGACTGGAACACTTAATTGGCCTAAAAGGTTCTGCACTAACCTGGTTTAAATCTTATTTATCTGATTGTTTTCAGTTTGTTAATGTTCACAATGAATCATCCTCACGTACTAAAGTTTGTTTTGAAGTTCCACAAGGTTCTGTGCTCGGACCAGTCCTATTTACTCTATATATGCTTCCTTTAGGTAACATCATTAGAAATCACTCTATAAATTTCCATTGTAATGCGGATGATACACAATTGTATTTATCGATGAGGCCAGAAGAAACAAATCAATTAACTAAACTTCATAACTGCCTTAAAGACATAAAAACCTGGATGAGCACCAATTTCCTGATGGAACTGAAGTTATTGTTCTTGGTCCCAAACAACTCAGAGACTCTTTATCTGATGACATAGTTTCTCTAGATGGCATTGCTCTGGCCTCTAGCACTACCGTAAGAAACCTTGACCAAGATATGTCTTTTAAATCTCATTTAAAACAAACCTCACGGACTGCATTTTTTCATCTGACTCGACTTAAGACTTTACTCTTTGATAAAGCTTATAGTTAGGGCCGGCTCAGGCTTTCCTTGTACCAGCCCCTAGTTAGGCTGACTTAGGCCTAGTCTGCCAGGGGACCTCCTATAATACACCGGGCACCTTTTCTCTCTCTCTCTCTCTCTCTCACTCTCAGCCTTTGTGCTCCACTGTCTCGCAGGTTAACTTATATCACAGCGGTGCCTGGGTAGTGTGATGTGTGTGGTTGTGCTGCTGCCGTGGTCCTGCCATACCCCCTTTCCACCAAAGCAGTTCCAGTGCTGGTTCGGGGCCAGTGCTGGTGCTGGTTCTCAGTTGGTTCAACTTGCGAACCAGCTGAGAACCGATTTGCTTTTCCACAGCTGGAGGTGGGTTAGGGTGCCACGTCATTTCGTCACTGTATACGTCACTGTATACGTCAGTTACGTCGTTGCTTAACTGGCGCCGAGCTCGAAGGAACAACAACAACAACAACAACAATGATGGCGGACCCTGTATTTGTGCAGCTGTTGCTCCTGGCTCTACGAGGCTTCATCGGCATCCACACACGGCAGATACATCGTATTTGTGCTGTTCGACAGCATTTGTATGGATGGCGATTAAGTTTCAGAAGACAGGTAAAAACCTAACACGTGGTTTGTCTCTTACTAACACTGAATGTGAGATTGCTATGTTAGCCTTTGCTGTAAGCTAACGTTAGCTGGCAGAGCACAACTAATTCACAACGCAAATGTGTATGTGTACTTATTTAGACAACTGAGGGCTAGTTTATTGTAGTTTCAGTTGGACGAAAGAGGATGCTTAGCTCTGTGAAATGAACTCTACTATTTGAAATACATGTAAACATAAACACAATGAAATACTGCGGTTATCCTATCTACAGTACACGGGTCCGTGTGGACTAGGCCTTATTTTTCAATACAAGCAAAACTTTATTAAATGAGGCCTTATTTTTCAATACAAGCAAAACTTTATTAAATGAGGCATAAGGGTTAAATAGCATGGTGGATATTCATTTTAGTATTGATCACTCTCCACTCAACATGCTTATTTACCTATACATTTTTGTCTTTATAGGTAGTCTTGCAACTGATCGCAAGCCGAAGATCACCCGTTGTCTGGGCACACCCAAGATCTCACTACTGGTGGGATACAATTGTTCCTGATTTCACCTCTGTCCAGTTCATCCAGAACTTCCGTGTGTCCCGCGAATCATTTGAGTACATCTGCAGTCGAGTGAGGCATGTCATTGGCAGGAGGAACACAAATTACCGCTTGTGTGTCCCTATCCAGAAGTGGGTGGCAATTGCCATCTTCCACTGGCGGTGAATACAGAACCATCAGCCATCTTTTTGTAGTAGGCCTGAGCACTGTATTTAACTGTGTGCAGGATTTTTGCATTTAACTGTGTGCAGGATTTTTGCAATGCAGTCATCAAGGTGCTGCTCCCTACCTACATTGCATGCCCTGATGCTGAGAAGTTGGTGGAACTCGCCGCTCACTTTCAGAGTCGTTGGAGGGGACCACAGTGTGTTGGTGCAATAGATGGAAGTCACATTCCAATTATAGCACCAGAGGAGTTTCCCAGAGTCTACTACAACCGGAAAGGATGGCATTCGGTTGTTCTGCAAGCAGTTGTGGATGGCAGACGTCTTTTCTGGGATGCATGTGTTGGCTTTCCAGGGAGTGTACACGATGCAAGAATCCTAAAACAGTCACATTTGTGGGAAGTGACAGGGAATTTCTGGGCCAAAACAAAGTGTCCATCTCTGGCTGTGATGTTGGACATTACCTGATAGGTGATCCAGCCTACCCCATGCAGAGCTGGCTCATGAAGCCCTTTGTGGACACTGGCAGATTGACCCCTGAACAACACACCTACAACTACAGATTAAGCAGTGCACGGTCGGTTGTGGAAATGGCCTTTGGGAGATTGAAAGGACGGTGGAGGTGCCTCCTAAAAAGAAATGACTGCAAGCTTTCCCTGAGCAAGAATATGGCTCTGACCTGCTGTGTCCTTCATAACATTTGTGAGGAACATGGTGACAATTTCACTGAGGAGCACCAGGACAGACAGGCCAACATTCAGCCTCCTCTTCAGGCATTACCAGAGCATGGCAACCAAGAAGGGGCTGACATTAGAGCTGCTTTAATGGCATATTTTAACAGAGGGAATGATTGAACCTGCCATTCAAATGTCTTGTAAGAGCCATGTATTCACTTTTGTTTCCATGTATTCATTTTTTGTTTTGAGGGTTATTTTCCTCCGAGCCACCAGTGTTGTGTCACGTAGCGAAGGCGGACGGTGGCTACAGGTGTCTTAAATTTGTGTTGATTTTGTAAAGGTTTGCTGAAGTGGTAGGACGCTAACAGGTTTTGACTGTGCTCGGTTTTTATTTTTGTATTTCATTGTGATCAAAGGCTTATTGGAAGTTAAAGGAACCATCGTGAGAAATAAAAGGCATTTTGAGTTAAATCGCAACGTCTACCATCGGTTTTATTTTGTTAAACTGAGTACACGCCCTAACAGCCATTTATGCCACTGTCAGCCGGTAGCGGCTAAGTATAACACTAGTCACTACACTTCTGGTTGTGTATTCTATTGTCTATTATCTATTGTTTTTGCTGTTTTGTTGCTGCTTACCTGACTTTTACCTGTGCTTGCTGGACTACTTCATGTCACCAATATTGTGTCATCCTTCAGTTCAATAAATTCATAGAAATGATTATGGCTGTCATGTTCTCATTTCTTTATCAACAGTGACTGAAGACATCTATATGAAAAGCATCTTCATAATGGGTAACCTGTTGAGTTCTTGACTTGTTTTTACTAGCTTTACTTGAACTTATGAAAAGCATCTTCATAAATGGGTAACCTGTTGAGTTGCTGACTTGTTTTTACTAGCTTTACTTGAACTTATTATGAAAAGCATCTTCAGAAATGGGGAACCTGTTGAGTTCTTGACTTGTTTTTACTAGCTTTACTTGAACTTATTACACAGTTAAATTGTACATCATTAAGTGAAAACACACAGAAGCAGACATGTCTCTTAAGAAAACGAAAGTTTATTTAAATACATAAAACAAGCTAAAGACAAAAGTGAAAAGTGTGCATAGAATGTGCAAAACAAACTGTCCATGTACAGTAGGAGCCACTCAAAAGTTCCCCTGTTTCCATGACTGAACCGCGGCAGGTCCGTGCCAGATCCGTGACTGCTCCGTGCAAGCCTGCCGCCTGCTCCCTGGAGTTAATTTAATCCCCCACGATGACGTAGGAAATGCAGCCCTGACTTGTAACACCCCTAGAGACCTGTGTGAAAACCAGTTGCAATGCTTCATTTGTCCACGGGGAGGAGCAGTGATTATCACCAAAATACTGTAATATCTGCAGTTTTGGGAAAGACGGCTTATCAGCTGGTCCATGGCTCCACGGAGCCACTATTTAGCCTAGTAGCATTTTATGACTAGGTTGAATTACAGCTACTGTATGCAACCCATATTTTTAAAAATAATATTACCATGTGAAAAGCCAAGAGGACGCTCTCTTTTTATCTTTCAAAACCTACTTGTCCCTGTGTTTCCCGTCAATTAGGCTACCTCATTGTAATTAAACTCCATCTCATTTACCGTGCTTTGTGTGACTTTTTTGCCGTGTTATCATGATTCAAACTGAGGTATTTGGAGAAGATCCAAGAAATAAATAACATCGATCCGTACGAGCTACCTGCAGCTGGAGCAGGGACCTAGACGCGTTGCCACCCTGTA
>NC_065516.1:5011572-5012457 GCF_006386435.1 Epinephelus moara
TGAGGTCTTATTTTTTTCAGTTGCATGTTTTATCTTTTTAGATTCAGATCTTATTTTTTACAGTTTCAACTCTTATTTTTTCACTTTCAAATCTTTTTTTCACTTTCAGATCTTTTTTTTTCAGTTTCAAATTTTGAGTTTCAGACTTTTGACCCTGATGTGGCGTGGGGGGCGTGGCATCAACTGAGAGGGGTGTGGAATCATGAGTGACAGTGCCTTCAGGGAACGTAGGAACTGAAAAAAATCTGACTAAACACTTATATTCATGTCACTGGCAGTGTAAAAATTGATGCCAGTGACAAACTTCCATTTAGAAATCTGTTTTAGACAGTACTGAGCACCAATTGCGATATAAGAGCGATAAATTATGCCAGATTTTGCAGTTCAACAGCCACATTTTAAGTGCTGATATGTCCGATTTCCACATAGCACTGTGAACGCTATTCTATTGGAATTTATATTTATTTTTGTATGACATTTTACACAGCTGCAATGCGCAGTGGAGTGGTATTTCCCCAAAATGTAGTAAGAAAGACAGTAGAGGGTTTTTTTTGCCATTTGCATGTTTTTATTGAAGGTGCAAACACAATTAATCAACGAAAGCCCAGGCGCGGTGCTGAAATCCCCGCTGCTGCTGACAGCAGACCGGGGGAGAAAAAAGACACTTCTTTGCTCTGTGCTTTCAGAAAATAACCGTTGTCCCTGCAGACAGGGGCAAAAGGATCAATACGCAGCCTCCGTTTCCTTTCTGATTGCGTCCGTCTCGTTCATTCAAACTTTGTAAACACGGTTGGGATTTGTAGGGGACATATGTATGCTGCTCACTATAAAATGTGTTTACTATAAATAAATGCATCTCTGTGCAGAGAGGGCTTAAAATCTTCA
>NC_065516.1:5013300-5017255 GCF_006386435.1 Epinephelus moara
GATTCTATTCAAGACGTTGAAGAGACTTATTGACAGATGCCTTTCATGCAGTCGCCAGTGGCTGGTTTTAAATCATAAGGCAAGTCGCCTGTTTCAACTGCCAATCAGCTCGTAGCAAAGTCAGCTGGTCACGTGGGGCGAAATGACAGTTTTGGACAGAGAGAAGAGAGAAATGAAAGGAAAAAAGAGGATCACTTCACCAATTTGTTTGAGAAATAGCTCCCCGGTTCTGTGAGTGTGCAAAAGCATGCAGTAGGCTGCCACCAATTTATTATTTTTGCACCCTCAGTTGAAATTAAAAAATTAAAAAGTTTTCAAAAAAAAAAAAAACCCGCACCACTCCGCGACTGACGTGTAGCGCCGGTACCCGGTGTATTTCGGCTGTCAGAGCTGTGCCAATTAAATGTGATGATGGCTCAACAAACGTTAAACGTTAGACATCAGCGCACAGGACACAAGGACAGGACTGCTGCTTCATTCATGGGTTTTTTACGCGCATCCAAGTGCCTGTGCCGTGCGTAATTGAACTGGGAAGGCGCAGCAGAGCCAGCGGGATTTCTTCACAAGAACACAAATAATATAACATATTTCACACAGTTTTACACACAGAATATCCTCTAAAACTCTCAATATCCTCGTTAATTGCCTTTTGCTGACAACAATCCCATGCAAAGCAGCAAGTGCAGAGTGAATGACTGAATGAATGAATGAAGATTCAAATTAATTAAAACGTGCGCACGATGTATATTTTTTCCTCTCACGGCCACTGCGGGGCTCTGTAATTTATTACAAAAAGGTCAACAAAACAGGTTTCCAAATTCAAAATAACTTGTAAACAAACGAAATCTTCAGTATTATTCGGTTACTTTTCTTTCAGACATTTTTTGAAGATGTGATCTCACTGATTAACTGAAAACAATTATAGCCTATCCTAACGAAAACAGAAGTCTAATCAAATAAAAAGTGCATCAGTAAAAGCCCAGTTCTATACTGCTGCCCGCTGCTGACATGCGCAGTGTGCGACTGAAATGTCTGCACTGCAGTACTGCAGCTGTGCCATATTCCACAATATCCAAACTTCGGAATGGCAGATCCTTTAGAGAAAAGAGGAAGGGCCGACATTTCGAAAGGCAGGATTTTTCGTAATGGTGGGACTTATGAAAAAAAGGTGAAGGACCGCCAGTCCGAATAATGGAAGTTAACGTTCGAAGAGGCAAGGTTTCGGAAAGGCAGACAGTTAACCCTGAAAAGAGTCGTTGCTATAGAAACGATACGCTTCCACGTTTGATAAACTGAATGTCTACAGGCTGTTTTTTTTTGTGAGAGAGACGCCATTTCATGGCGATACCCTGCAATTGAACGAGTGGGCGTGTCTAGAATTAAAATATGGGGGGGGGGGGGTAGAGACAACACGGCAGCTGGCTGGCAGCCAGCTGGAACTTGGCTGGGATTTGGCTGGGATTCGACAGGCAGCCGGCTGACAGCTGGCTGGAAGGGGGAACTTTTGAGTGGCTCCTACTGTGACAGAGCTGCTCATTTCTGGGCTTGGGCCTCCATCAGAGACACCATGCGCCCCATCAGTCCAAGAAATGCACTGGTGTTGGTGTCCAGCTTCTGCAGCAGGGCATCATTCAGGTCCTTGCTGTGCTGCAAGAACCTCTCGTCTGCCCTCTCCAGGTATTCCAGCAGCCCTGCGTTGCTGTCTCTCTTCCTCTTCCCTGTGTACAAGAATAGAAGAATCAGTTTTTAAAAAAAATTAAGTCATAAGTGGCTAAACACAGGTTCAGCAGTACAATGTAACAAACATGTCAGCTCAACAGTCAACACTAGTCTTACGACACAGTATACAAACCTCACACCATATGGAAATGAGGATGTGGGTATAAAAGTAACAGTGACGATTGTGCATAGTATTGCTGATTGGAGTATGTAGCTGCCCTGGTTCAATGGCAGCAGTCATGGGTGGTAGGGGATTGTGTATGAATGATTATTCATTTATCACAGCACATATTTATATTATCAAGTCATACTTTTAGGTATATCTCCATGTTTGCATAGTGTCTGGTGAGACAAACTACTGGATAAAGAGCACAACAACTCTTACCTGGTCTGGTCTGGTGGCTTTAACCTGAGCTGCTGGATGGTGTTGGCAAGCTGCAGTGGAGTGGCGATGTTAGCTCCAAGTTAGCATCGTCTTGTTCAAGGGCAGATAACTCTGCAGACCACATGAAAAACAACGCTTTAAACATTGACTTGTCCACTACACATTATACAATGTTTAACCAACTGAAAGTGGGGCTGGTATGTGAGCCCATGGCTAAGTAACTTGCTAACGTTACGTTAGCTAACGTTAGCAAGGCTAACCTGTTGATCAGTTAACATTAAGCCAAGCAGACATCACAAACAATTTAGGGCCCGCATCCTCACGGGCCTTAAATTGGGACACAGCTGCTATCTGCAGAAACTGGTAACACTAAATAACTGTATGCAAGGCGAAAACGTTCAAAAAGAAACTTACCAGGTTCCGTTTGTGGCAGCGTTACGCTGTCGTCCACCATCGCCTCCAGCACTGCAGTGGCCGAGTTCAGGGCTCCGGTCACTTGGCACGCCGATCTGTCGCCAAGGACCAAGTCGAGGACATTGAAATGTGGATTTCTCCTTGACCGCCCGTTGCCACTTCGGCCAAGGTCCTGTTTTTGGTCCCGCTAAGCTTTTTTTTTTTTACTTTTTGAGCTTGTTGTTAATCTGCTCGATGGTCCTCTCGTACCCCGCAGCAACCAACTCTCTCTGTATTTGCAGAAATACCGGCTTGGTCCGCGAAGCTCCCTCGAGTTTCTTCTGCACCTCTGCTGACGACCATAATGCTAGGAGACAGCTGGTTTCCTCGACGGACCACTGTTGTTTTGATGCATCCATGGCTTCTCTTCTCTCGCTGTTTTTTTTAAAAATGGCACTTCGCACGGTCTCGTTTATTGTTAAATCAATTTTATTTATAATCAATTTTATTTATAAAGCCAAATATCACAAATCACAATTTGTCTCACAGGGCTTTACAGCATATGACATCCCTCTGTCCTTAGGACCCTCACAGTGGATAAGGAAAAACTCCCCCAAAAAAACCCTTTAGCTGGGAAAAAAATGGTAGAAACCTCAGGAAGAGCAACTGAGGAGGGATCCCTCTTCCAGGACAGACAGATGTGCAATAGATGCTGTACAGAACAGATCAACATAATACATTAACAGTAATCCATATGACACAATGAGACAGAAAGAGAGACAGAGAGAGAGATAGAGAGAGATGCAGGACAGACGCTAATGATAATAGCTTACAACAACATTAATGAAAGCAATAATATTATAATTATAATTGCGGCTATTGTGGTACAATATCTTGAAAGTATATATTAGTATCTGATAGTATACATATGTGACAATAATCATATGTGTATAATAACAGCAGAAGTATGACTAATGATAACAGCAGCAGCAGGAGGCATCTGGTACCCCTTTTCCACCAAAGCAGTTCCAGTGCTGGTTCAGGGCCAGTGCTTAATTTGGAACTGGTTTTCCTGTTTCGACAGACAAAAGAACTGGCTCTGGGCCAGAAAAAACGGTTCCAGAGTGGCACCAGTTCTTTGCTGGACTAGAAGAAAGAACCAATACGTCACGGGGAAGGGGGCTATTGAGACCAACAACAATCTATGAAGCCAGAAGAAAGTAATCAATTAACTAAACTTCATAATTGCCTTAAAGACTTAAAAACCTGGATGAGCACCAATTTCCTGACATTAAATTCAGACAAAACTGAAGTTATTGTTCTTGGCCCCAAACAGCTCAGAGACTCTTTATCTGATGACATAGTTTCTCTAGATGGCATTGCTCTGGCCTCTAGCACTACCGTAAGAAACCTCGGAGTAATATTTGACCAAGATTTGTCTTTTAATTCTCATTTAAA
>NC_065516.1:5017894-5029068 GCF_006386435.1 Epinephelus moara
CTGGAAGAGGGATCCCTCCTCAGTTGCTCTTCCTGAGGTTTCTACCATTTTTTTCCCCTGTTAAAGGTTTTTTTGGGGGAAGTTTTTCCTTATCCGCTGCGAGGGTCCTAAGGACAGAGGGATGCCGTATGCTGTAAAGCCCTGTGAGGCAAATTGTGATTTGTGATATTGGGCTTTATAAATAAAATTGATTAAAAAAAAAAAAGATGTCCAGACATTTCCCGCTATGTGTGTGAAGCCCAAACCAAGTGTTTTTAACAAACTGTATTTTGGGGAGAGCAACTAACTTTTTCAAGCAAGACACTGCAACATTTCCATCCGTTTTTAAGTCGGCCAAAACAGGTATTTCTAATGAAATGTTTGGACATTTCCAGCTGTATTTTTGGCAACCAACCAGGTATTTTTAACGAGATGTCGAAAAAATTCAGCTGTGTTTTTTTTTTTTTTTTTTTTTGAGTAGTTGGGACATTTCCAGCTGAATTTTGGGCCACCAAACTCATTATTTTTGATGAGACTTTGGGACACTCTCAGCAGTATATGGGGCCACCAAAGCAGACAAGACATCGGGATATTTCCTGCCATGTTTGTGGTGACCAACTGGATATGTTTAACAAGACATCGGGGCATTTCCAGCCAGTTTTGGTGACCAAACCACATATGTTTAACAAAATGTCAGAAAGTTTTCAGTTTTGTTTACCAAACTGGGTATTTTGACTAAAGATGATGTTTTCCTAATGCTAACCAAGTAGTGTTTGTGCCTAAATCCAACACATTAATGTTAAATGTTGTCACAACATTAAAATATAAAATTTAAACATAACGAAATGTCAAGTTTCATCTACATATGAAACATATAAATTTATATATTTGTAGTTTGCAGCAATGTACAATGCCAACATGTATTCTGGTGACTGGGTTTGGTCACAATCACAAATTCTTGATAATATTCAAATGACCTGAGACTGATTATGGACAAAAAAAGGTATTTGGAGAGAAACCCCCCTAAAAAATGAATGTAAAGGAAAATACTGTTTATGTTTCTCTTCAGTTCTGAGTAATTCAGTTTAGAACACACACACTACAGGGTTTCCCTCCGCTGTAGGAGAGCAGTGCTTCAGTCTGAGAGCCAAAAAAGACTGTAAATTTCACCTGAATTTCCAACTAAGACATACAGAAAACCTTGACCCCACAAACCCCAAGAGTCTTATATAAGGATAAACAGGCTGAAGTCAGTGTGTGCATGTGTGTGTGTGTGTGTGTCTGTGTGTGTATGTGCTTGTTCACATATGCACACAGATGTTTTATGGCTCTGCACGCTGACATTTAAAATGAGAGACACTGAAAAACATCGCAGCAGGATGGACGGATGAGGAATGGGGGAGGAAGAGGAGGAGTAGGAGAGGAGGGAATTGTTCTCACCGTAAATCAAAAACACAGACGGCTCAACAACGAAAATGTTCGTTCTCAGCAAAAACAATGAAAAATAAAAAAAAAAAAACCCTGAGAAGAAATTGAAGAGTTTATCTGTGAAATGTATCTTCAAACACAATGCAGTTAATAAAATATATGTTTCAGACATGGAAGTTCAACATCATCTGGTCGGATGTTACTGTGATGACGAAGCATTTCTGTGATGGTGGTGGAGGTGTAACAGAACACAGAGGTCATGGTTCCGTGTGAGTTCAGTATGGCAGGAATAAACCCAAATGGATCTGTTTGCTTTTATTTATTGTGAACAGACCGTAGTGTTAAGTGTCAAAGACAGACAATCCTCCTGCTGGGGACTAAGGGATTATTTTGGTAAACTATTTTCATGATAAAAATAAGGAACATTTCAATCACTCAAGTATTAAACTTTATGAGCACTGAATAAGCACTTTCCCAAAAGGCAACAGGTCACAACAGGCGATAAAAATGAGAAGCATCTCTGATGATATAAAATGTAAAATACTAAATACAGGTGACTGGCATATCGGTGCCGTAGCATTGTTCCGACCTCTCATTGTTCCGACCTCTCATTAGTCCGACGTCCCGTTGTTCCGATATGTGATTATTACTGTATTTGTGTACCATAGAGGATCAGCAACGCAACAAAAGTAGGCTACTGGTCGAGATTGTCACAGAGAGGGGAGAATGAAACACCATAACTTCCTGTTATTAACTCTGGGGTCGGGGTTGTGTGGGGAGCTTTCCGCGGTGCTGAACGGCTCCTGGTGGGCGTATTTCTGCCTTGATGGTGCGCCGCGACCGGCTCTGGGTCAGCTGGGAAAGGCTTGAGGCGAAGCAGGCTCACGTCTTATGTGTTTGCCACTTTCTTTTTAATTTTAACCCACACCATGATCTTTTCCTAACCCTAACCAAGTGGTTTTTGTGCCTAAACCTAACCAGACCTTAACCACAGGGCATCATGATGATTTCGGAACAACGGGACTTCGGAACAATGGGTTTAATATGGTCGGAACAATGGGATGTCGGACCAATGGGCTGTCGGAATAATGGGCAGACCCCGGCATATCTGGGTTCCGCCACTGAATGTGTGTTAGCATGATGAATGTGTTTCCATTCCCATCCCCTACAATGGTGAAACAATGCTGACATACCATCCTTGTCTTACAATGCCTAAAAAAAGTATTCACCCCCCTTGGATGTTTTGCCCTTTTGTTGCTTTTATATATGAAATCATGGTCAATATAATTTGGCTTTTTTGGCAAGAATTTGCAAAAGAGCTTCTTTCATGTCAAAATGAAAACGAAAGATTTTTACAAACTAATGTCAGTTAATTAAAAATATATAGTGTAAAGTAAGTATCTGCATATGTTTAAATATTCACCCCCTTTAAAGTGACTGACCTAATTCAACAGAAGTCCAGCTAGATGATGCCAGCAGTGTCACAATTAGTGAAATGGAGATCGCCTGAGTGCAGTTGATGTGTGTCAAGTGATCAAGTGTCTGGCAGGTCCAGTCTCTGGTTCATCAGTATTCCTGCTACAATTGCAACATGAAGACAAAAGAACACCCCAAGCAACTCAGAGAAAAGATTATTGAAAAGTATAAGTCCAACTCACTGGACATCCCATGGAGTTAAGTTAAATCCATCATTAGGAAATGGAAGGAGTATGGCACTTGTTTAAATCTGCCTAGAGTTGACCGTCCTCATAAACTGAGTGACCAGGCAAGAGGAAGACTGGTGAGGGAGGCCACCAAGACACCTTCGACCACTCTGAAGGAGTTAAAAGCTTCAGTGGCTCAGATGGGAGAGACTGTACACACAACAACTGTTGCCCGGGTTCTTCACCAGACGAAGCTGTATGGGAGAGTGGCAAGGAGAAAGCCACTGTTGAAAAAAGCTTATATGAAGTCTCACCTGAAATTCACCCAAAGGCATGTGGGAGACTCCAAGGTCAATTGAAGAAGCTTCTTTGGTCTGATGAGACAAAAATTGAACTTTTTGGCCATCCGACTAGACGCTATGTTTGGCGAATACCAAACACTGCACATCACCACAAACACACTCTCCACTGTGAAGCATCGTGGTGGCAGCATCATGCTCTGGGGATGCTTCTCAGCAGCAGGCCCTGGAAGGCTTGTGAAGATAGAGCAGAACATGAATACAGAAAAATATCACCACATCCTGGAGGATAATCTGACTCAGTCTGCAAGAGAACTACGACTTGGGAGAAGATTTATTTTCCAGCAAGACAACGACCCCAAGCATACAGCAAAAGCTACACAGAAATGGTTCAAAGACAACAAGGTGAATGTTCTGGAGTGGCCAAGTCAAAGCCCAGATCTCAATCCAATCAAGAATTTGTGGCTGGACTTGAAAAGAGCTGTTCATGCCCGATCCCCGAGAAACCTGACAAAGCGTGAGCTGTTTTGCAAGGAAGAATGGAGAAAAATTGCAGTATCCAGATGTGCCAGCCTGAATGAGACATATCTACACAAACTCAGTGCTGTGATTGCAGCCAAAGGTGCATCTACTAAATACTGATATTTATGCAGTCATTTACTTTTTTTGCAAATCCTTGTAAAAAAAGCCAACTTATATTGACCATGATTTCATGTATAAAAGCAACAAAAGGGTGAATGAATATTTTTTTATAGGTATTGTATGCACAGCTCTCACTGTTGCTGTTGTAGCTGACAGGGAAACTGCAGGCGGGTCTTCCAGCTCCACAGTTTCATTTGAAATAACACATGCTGATGTCAGCAGATGGCCAAAAAATTTCAAGTCAAGTCAAGTCAAAATTTATTATAGCCAAAATCACAAAAAATGCCTCAATGGGCTGTACATAAAAAGACATGAGCAAATTACAAATAACACAACAAATAAAATATATATAAACAAGTGAAATGACTACATAGAACAAATTAACAAACAAAACAAAATGAAAACAAAGCAAAAACAAAACAAAAATAACATTTGCACTTGTATATATATATATATATATATATATATATATAGATAGACATATATACATATATATATATATAANGTAGGAGAACTTGCAAAATCAGTGGCTGACTAAATACTTTTTTGCCCCACTGTATATATATATATAGATAGACATATATACATATATATATATAAAAAAATAAAAAAACATAAATTGATGCACACAATGACTGAGTAGTAGTAGATAACCATGATGTAGTATGTAAGGACAGAGACCATGTGATGTTAAAGGCAGATGCAAAAAGGTGTGTTTTGAGTTTACTTTTGAAGGAATCAACAGTGTTGGCTTCACGTATTTGAATGGGAAGGCGGTTCCAGAGGAGAGGGGCTTGGTATGAGAAGGCTCTACCACCTGCTGATGATTTATTAATTTTGGGGATGGATAGGAGACCGACATTATGGGATCGTGGAGGCCTGATTGATAAACATGGAGTAAGTAGAGATGATAAGTAGGATGGTGCAAGTCCATGTAATATTTTATAAGTTAAAAGCAGAAGTCCGATTTAGTGTGTACAGGGAGCCAGTGTAATGAAATGAGAACTGGGGTGATATGGTCACATTTTCTGGTTCTGGTTAATATCCTGGCAGCAGTATTCTGAACGAGTTGTAGTTTCCTAATTTGGTAAGCCAGAGAAAAGTGTATTGCAATAATCTAATCGGGATGAGACAAAAGTGTGAACCAGTGTTTCTGCATCAGTCATGGAGAGAATGGAACAAATCTTGACAATATTATGTAAGTGAAAATATGCTGTTTTTGTTATATTATTAATATGGTCTTCAAAGGAGAGATTAGGATTGAATAAAATACCGAGATTTCTAACACGGGGGCTTTGTGAAATGATAGAACCAGCTAAGTTTAAGGTGAGATTGCAGAATTTGTTTCTGATGTGCTTTGGACCTAGGATTAACATTTCAGTTTTTTCAGTATTTAAGAGAAGGAAGTTTGACGACATCCATTGTTTGATTTCTTGTGTGCACTGTTCTAGATGGATCAGTTGATGAGAGGTGTCAGGCTTGATGAATATGCAGAGCTGAGTATCATCTGCGTAAAAGTGGGAACCTAGTTTGTATTTATTGATTAATGAACCGAGGGGTAGCATGTAAATGGTAAAGAGAATGGGACCAAGCACAGACCCTTGTGGTACACGATAATTGACCTTTTTGCGTTCTGAAGAGCAGTTATTATGATAAACAAAGTGAGATCTGTCGGTAAGGTAGGATTTGAACCAGGCGAGAGCAGAGTCGGTGAGTCCTATGTAGTTTTCTAGACAGTGAAGTAGAATATGGTGATCAAGTGTATCAAACGCTGCACTGAGGTCTAGTAGCAGCAATACTGAAGCTGAGGTGGGATCGGAGGCGAGTAGTAAATCATTGACCACCTTTGTCAATGCGGTTTCCGTACTATGGAATTTTCTGAAACCGGATTGATGAGGCTCGGATAGATTATTGAAGGAGAGGTGATCAGTGAGTTGTTGGGCTACTGCTTTTTCTAGGATTTTTGAAAGAAAGGGGAGATTTGTAATTGGTCTGTAATTATTGATGACATCAGGGTCCAGGTTATGTTTCTTGAGTAGTGGCTTGATTACGCCTGTTTTAAAAGATGCAGGTACTGTTCCAGTGGTAAGAGAGCTGGTTTCCAGGTGAAACTTATGTTTTTGAACTTTGGTTCCATAGTGAGTGCATCATTCTACATACTGTGTATTCTGCATGTGGTTGTGTGCACTGGACCATGACCCCCATACCGTCACGAAAATATGAAGCGTCAACACGTTTTCATTTCAGCTCATCAAATACTGTTGCTTTGTCATTCGACATCAGACTATGAAACTCTAGGTGCCCTTCTACTTTAGTTTTAGATGCTTGTTATATGCATTATGTCTTTTCAAAATACACTTCCATCCCCACAGGAAATGTACAGTTTCTGCTTATTACATACATACAATCTTTTTAAAAATAAAATTATGACGTCACTAAAATACTTAGTTTTCAAGCTTATTTCCTACGGTTTAGGGCAACAAAAGTCTGTGGTTAGGTTTACGAAAAAACATCAGGGTTTGGCGTAAAATTAGTACAGTTGTTACTAGGGGTGTAAATCACCAGTTTCATCACGATAGGATATTATAACGATTCTTTGGACAAAGATACGATATTTGCCACTATCACAAAGTCTGCCACAATACTATTTCGATTCAATTTTATTCAGGGACCTGCTATTAATGTGAGACAACAACTTACACAGGTTACAGGTTGTATGTACCTCTGCATTTTTGTATTGTCTGCCATCCAAACAGTCAAACTGGAATGTGCACTAGTTAGTGGGCATGCGCAAGATGGCAGCTGCTCTGTTTCCTCAGTGAAAATCATCTGGGCTATTTTAGCGTTTTTCTCCAACCTGTTATAAAGGCCTGGCTAATAAAGGCCTGGTGTGTATCAATACACCGATCAGAAGAATATAGTGATGTTGCCCATCAAATTTAACAGCAGAACCTCAGCTACAAGGCTGAAAAAAAACTTTTTACAAGCCCCAAACTCAGTTTTAACATCAACTAAATAAACAACAACAACAACTAACTCCAAACAGCACCGATATCCCGACCCACTCGGTATATTTCGGGCTCTAACTCGACCACACGTTATTCAAAACACACGCCGTTCATCTCAAATGAAAGCTGTGACTCCACTCTTTCCAGATGTATGTTTAATACATGTATGTGCTATATAAATAAACTTGATTTGATTTGATTTAAGTAATATTCAAAGAAACACTGGAGACAGGCAGAGTCCGATGCAATCGAGTTTAATGTGTTCAAAAGCTTCAACACATACAACTCATCGAGCCAAGCCCCGGAGCTGGACTGAAAATCAACTCGTGCGTCTGCTTTTATGCTGGTGGAGACTGGAGAAAGTCTCCACCTTCTTTCGCTAATCCATCCCACTTCAATGCAAAGCTATTGGTGGCGACCTTTTTCTTTTTGTCCAATCATGAACGGGCCCGGTTTTAATGGTGTATCACTTTCGTTTTGAGTTTTGGAAGTCCCCAAATTTCCCACCCTTAGCTTTGGCTTTGCTTTCACTTTATTTTTTAAAAAACATGTGAGTTTTTTAGGGACTTTCTTTATGCAGTCCCGTGTGCTCTTTTACAATACAGACCTTTAAATGTGTGTTAGGTAATACAAGCATTTGAGTGTGTGTTTTTTCATTATACAGAACATGGTGTGTGTGTTCTTTTCGTGTAGATACAATATCAACTCATAACTCTGTATTATGCATCTCAATCAGTCTCTTAACCCTTTTACATTGTTTCTCAATCAACTTATGCAATATAACACTTTTACTTGATTAGGGATTAACTCTTTACACTACAATGGACAGGCCCCCCAAGCTTTTGGGGGGTTTGGTGCCTTGCTCAAGGGTGCCTTGGCAGTGCCCAGGAGGTGAACTGGCACCTCTACAGCTGCCTGGAGAACTGGCACCTCTCCAGCCACCAGTTCATGCTCCATGTTTGGTCCGGACGGGGACTTGAACAGGCGACCCTCCGGTTCCCAACCCAAGTCCCTATGGGCTGAGCTACTACGGCCCCATTTTTGTTCATCTCTGTTACTAAAGTGGAGTCTTCCTTTGAGACCCTAAAATGCTTCAACAATTTGGTGCAATAAGAGACACAGTGGGCTGAGCTTCCTAACACATGATGGTAGTCGCACTTTGCACTGGTCCCAGTAGCTTCACCAAGTCTTCAAATGCTGTGATGTCACTTTCATTGAGTGTATGCACGTCATTTGCACCTTTCCTCAGCTTTCTTTCCAGGAGTGAAGCACACACTGCAGCTTGTTTCTCCAAAAAACGCTCCAACATTTCAAATGAATTGTTCCAGCGTGTGATCACATCTTGTCTTAGTTTGTGTTCTGGAAGTCCAAGTAACTTCTATTTCTTTTTCAAAACTGCGGTCCCTACTGTGCTGTGGTGGAAAAAATGACACGACCCGTCTCACTCTGCACCAGCATATTTCAGTCCTTTCTGGGTGGCCAAGTTTATGGTTTGTCCGAAGCATTTGATGTGTGGTGACAGATTAGCCTCTGCTCTGGCTACCAACATGTTGCTGGCATTATTGATTACAAGCGCAGGTTGGAAAAGCCACCTTTTGTGGTGGTATGATCGCCAGGCAGCATCAGTTTGTAACGCGGCAGACAGAACTTTTCGCAGTGGTATTATACACCACCGGTCAGCTGGACGCTGCCTGTCACAACAATAAGATACGTAGACGGGCAGCTTCAGCTAGTAACGTGGCTGGACAGCACCTGTCACAGCAGAATGATACACCGCTGGACAGTGTCAGTACCAAATGCTGCCGATGTAATAAAAGGTGGTGGAAAACTCATGTCATCAGGTTGGTCTTATCAGGCTCAACACTGTGTTTTGCTCTCTTATCAATCTGGAGTCAGTGACATCCCAAACACTTTCAGTGGGCAGGAGTACTCACCTTGACAGACAAACTCCTTCAGCCAATCAGTATAACAAAATACAGAGAAACATCTTCTCTATCACCAACAGAGCCAGTTAATAAATCAAGCTTTTGCCAAAAAAGGTCTTTTCCTCTGAGAAACTCCACTCCGTGGCCCTCGTTTATCAAACGAGCGTAGAAACAGGTACAGATCTGAGCGCAGGATTCATCTTACGATAAGACACACGTGTGATTTATGAAACGTTCGTATCTGACCAGTCCCAGCATACGAATGATTAGGCCTTGATAAATGCGGCGGCTGAAATCGATCGTCATTAGCATGTCACGCCCTTAAATATTCATGGTTCAGAGGCCTCGCCCTGTGAGGTCGCAGCATGGAGAGGAGAAATATTGCAAAGAAGATAAACTTTTCCGAGCTGGAAATCGACACCCTCACGTCTGAGGTGGCAGTATATAAAGACGTGCTTTTTGGAAGTTTAAAAACTGGCATTAAAGGAGCCCATAAAAACGCTGTCTGGAAGAAGATCACGGAGGCAGTCAGCAGCGTCGCCGTTGACAAACGGACTCCGGCTGAGGTTTGAATAAAATTCTCAATAAGTAGCCTATAATCTAATGATGATAATAAAAAAAATAATATTTTATTCATCCATAGCTTAATAGCCTACGCCTGGTAGTTGATCAAGTCACAATTCTTTACGTTTAGGTGAAGAAAAAGTGGTCAGACTTAAAGCTGGCAACAAAAAGCCAACACGCAGACTGGAGGAGGCCATCCAGACCCCAGCCTGACCCTGACGGGGACCGAGGAAAGAATCTCCTCACTAATCGGGTCAGAATCTATCTCTGGCATAAGTGGTGGTGGTGGTGGAGACACAGACGAACTTGCGTCGGAGCCGGAGCAGAATGGTAACTAACAGTCCTCCTTTTTGCTTGTATTAGTTAATTTAACCTGACAGTACACTACTGTCCAAACAAATAGGCCTACACATGTTACACGGGTACACATTTTTATTGTTTTGTTTAAATGCTGTTTCAGAGCCAGGCACCAGCGGCATGGCGTCCAGGTCCTCTCCCCAGAGTGGTCCCACAGAGCCAGACAGGCGAGCGCGTGCCCTCCGCCTTCCGTGCTTGGCCAATCATCACGGCAGAGGTCCTGGAAAGGCAGACAGAAATATGCCATTTATTGGCTTCAGTTAGCACGCTCGAGACAATTAATAACAAGCTAAAATAAATGAACTAGAATTTAAAAAAAAAAAAAAACTGAATAAAATGTTTAAATGACTAAACGTTGTCCATTGTCTGTATTGAATATCCCTATACCCTTATAGGCTATACTTGCATTACATTACTCATTAAATAGGCCTACTGTAGAGCACTTACACAACTTTAAAGTATACTTTACATTTTAGAAGCGATGAATGAGGTCCTGTCTCCTCCGTATAGTCCCCTGTGGAGGCTGTGCTGGCCACGGTTCCCTGGGCATTGGTTCATCTGGCTGCGCCGGCACATCAAACGGCACTCCATTGTCTAAAGCAATATTGTGCAAAACTGCACAGGCCAAAATGATGTCACACACCTTTTCTGGGGTATACAGCAGCGTTCCCCCCGCTGGTCCAAGACAGAGCCACCTGCGCTTGAGCAACCCGAAGCAGCGCTCCACCGTGACCCGTGTGCGTGTGTGCGCACTTTTAAACCTGCGCTCCTTCTTTGATACTCACCGGGTTGGAAGTGAGACCGGATGGCAGCATGAGACCGCGCGACCACTGTGAGATTTTGAGATTCAACATGGCGGCGCCTAGCTGCTAGATTAGATATCAACAAACTAGCCAAACAAATATAATTATCTAACGGGTGACAACTCCAGCCTGCACCATCAGCCAGAGTGGAGGACCTAGAAGAGTTTATCGATCACTACTACTACGAGTGCGTCATGGAGGGTCCTGCCGACAACCCCAATAAGAGGAAGAAGACCGACTCCGCTACCGATACACAAGACTTATTATCCTCCGAATTTAGCGTCTTGGAATCCATCAACATGAAGCTAGAAGTGCTCGGTATGCTCCACCAGGAGATAAAAGACCTGAAGGTAAGCTTGGAGTTCACTTACCAGCAGATTAGCGACCTGCAGCAAAACAACGCTGAACTCCGCTCCACCTTAGCAACGGTCACTTCAGATGTAGATCTCCTCAAAAAGGAAAATAAACTCCTGAAGGAAACTGTCCTCGACGTGCAGTCCAGAAGCATGAGAGACAATTTAATCAT
>NC_065516.1:5029568-5037309 GCF_006386435.1 Epinephelus moara
AGTCACCCAAGGTCACCTTACAGAGCATAGAAGATAAAAGACATCATTAAAACAAAACATCAACATAAAAACAAGTGTAGTGCACAGTGTCCAGTTAAAGTGAATATGCCAGTTTGAACAGGTGGGTTTTGAGTTGGGATTTGAATGATTTGATGGAGTCTGACTGTCTTATGTGTGGGGGGAGGGAGTTCTAGAGTCTGGGTGCCGAGCATCTGAAGGCTCGGGCACCCATGGTACTGAGGCGTGAGGTGGGGATGGTGAGGAGTCCAGCAGAGGTTGAGCAGTACATTAATATTACCTATTATCTGGTGTGCATAGACTAATACCAGTACAGTAAACATGTTGAGATCCAAGACAATCCTGTTTAAATGTGTTGTGTATCTGTATCTACATGTTAGCCTATTTGTTGTCCTTCAGATAGGCTTATTGTCCTTTTCCTTTAAAAAGACAAATACAGCTTCAATTTGAAGGAGTATATTCATTTTAAGGAACAAAACATTTACTGAGAGCAAACCCTCTCAACTTTAGGGGAGACTTGCCAGTGCCGATAGAGCCCACTTTGAATTTTTGCCAAATTTGGAGCGTTATTTAGCCCCCTTCCCAACAAGCTATACTGACATGGTTGGTGCCAATGGCTGCCTTAGGCTGTCAAGTTTCACAAGCTACCACTACCTTTGCTGTCTCAAAAACAAGACAGTACAGTAAAGCACAGTCACAAACTGCAGTAAAAACCCCAGGTGAGACTGATAAGATGTGTTTACACCAAAAATTTAAGGTATAGTACCTTTAGAACCAAAAATGAGCCCTACGGACAGGTATTTAGACCATAGATCTGTTTAACGTGGCTCATGCGTGAAACATGAGCAGAATTAATTAGTCTGTTAACTGTTCACAGAAGGAAATTTACATGTATTTTGGGGTTCACTTAAAGGGCCAGTGTGTAATATTTGGCATGGTTTATTGTCAATCTGAATATTCTACCCATTAATATGTTTATATAAGTGTATAATCGTTATAAAATAAAATTTGTTTGGTTTTCGTAGCCTTATAATTATGCTTTTACATATATATATATATGTCTTTTATATAGCATGGGCCTTGCTTTAGAGAGGTCACCATCTTGCGCCGCCATGTATGTACGGCAGACCGAGCGGACAATCCAGCCAGCCAGAGAACACGTTTCGCGTGTATAAATGAACCAACGAAGACAGCGGAAGGAAGGAAGAAGGAGGAGGAAACAGCAGAGTGTTAGTAGTTCGTCGATAGAGAGTAGTGAAAAGTTTTTTTAGTTATAAAGTTTGCGAATGGACCACACTTACCACGCAACAGGAGAGAATGAACCCGAACCGTCATCTGCGAGGAAAAGAAGACGCAACTTCACTCCTTGTGATGCACTCTCTGCGGCGCTTTTCCTCCTGATGATATATCTCCCCAACGATGGTAGCAGTAGCACCGAATCCCATTCTGTGCATTCAGCCTCTCTTCTCGCCCGCTCAGCATCAAACACATGGAGTTCCTCATCTGTATGCTCCGGCTCAAACAGGTATGGCTCTGGGTCTGTGTCCGCTACAAGAAACTCTTCAAAATCGCGTTCAAAGTCGTTCATTGCAGCTACTATAGTCCGGAGATATTGCTAGGCTAAATAAACAGCTGAGCTCTGTTTACCGGCTACGCTGTCAGTCAGTGTGCGGGCTGGAGATTGGTGGACCAGAGAGGGGAGGGGGTCCCCACTCAGTAGGGTAAACAAGTATATGTGTATGAAGTGTGTCTGTTACGCTAGAAGAGTCAGAGTTTGGGACGGAGTCTTTTACCCCCTGGAGTGTTACCAGAGTTTTTGGAGTGCTCAAATAAACTGGGCTTTTTCCCGAACACTCCTCTGGTCTCCTGCTCGTGAGGGATTCATTACAATATCGTAACATGGTTTAGATTTCTAAATAAATATTCACCTCGTCGCTAGATAGACCTACTCCTGAAAAACTTGTGCGCAAGGCTTTTTGTCCCTACGAGGCCGCCGTCATTTACCCGACGGGAGGGGTGAGCGAGTGAGCCCTGCAATCTAGAATTTGACCACTGATGTCACTGTTTTCAACCCATTTTACACACTGGCCCTTTAAATCAACTTAATACATGTGTTTTCTCAACACATTCTCACTCCGACCTCATCACATATTGACGTTTGGTCATGGACTTTCCACGTCTACATACGAGATGCAAGGTACCCTGGGTGCATTGGTTGTTGACATCCTGGGACACCGTGTCAAGTTCTGCCTGTTACATGCATTGTCCATCTCTGAGATCCATCTCTGTTTTCACAGGAAATTTAACTTTTACATACAGTCTCCTTCAAAATAAACACACTACGTCAGTACACCACAAATTGATGTTTTTTTTTGTTTACTCTAGGGTGCTGGAAAGGAAGCTCAGACCAATTGTTGAATCTCATATTCAGAAAGAGCAATGCATATTCTGTCCTGGTCATGAAACAGTGGACCAGGTCTTTACCCTTGCAGGGCTGCAGGAGGTGTCATGGGAGTTTGCCCATCCAGTCTACATGTGTTTTGTGGACTTGGAGAAAGCTCACTGTGTCCCACTGGGGGTCTTGTTGGGGTTACTGCAGGAATACTGGGTGTACCGGGGTCATTGATAAGAGCCATTGGGGCCCTGTATGACCACAGTGAGAGCTGTGTCTGATTACTCTGAGTGAAGTCAAACACATTCTCAGTGGGTGTTGGCCTCCTTCTGGGTCGTCTCTTGTCTCTGATCCTGTTTGTGATATTCATGGTAAGGATCTGAAGGTGCAGCCGGGGGAAGGCAAGGGTCAGGTTTGTTGACCTCAGAATTGCATCTCTGCTTTTTGCAGATGATGTGGTTCTGTTGGCTTGCGTTGGCTTTGTGACCTCTAACATGCACTGGGGCAGTTTGCAGCCGAGTGTGAAGCAATCAGGATGAGAGTCAGCACCTCTGAGTCTGAGGCCATAGTTCTCTGTTGGAAAACAGTGGATGGCCCCCTGTGGTTTGGGAGAGTTACTGCCCCAAGTGAAGGAGTTCAAGAATCTCAGGGTCTTGTTCATGAGTAAGAGTAAAATGGAGCATGAGATGGAAAGGCGGTTTGGTGCAGCGTCTGCAGTGATGCGGGCAAAGAGGGAGCTGAGCTGAAAGGCAAAGATTTTGATTTACCGGTCCATCTACGTCCCAACCCTCACCTATGGTCATGATCTTTGGGTAGTGACTGAAAGAATGAGATGTCAGATACTAGCGGCCTCCATAGGGTGTCTGGACTTAGCCTGAAAGATATGGTGGAGAGCTCAGACATCCAGAGGTCGCTCAGAGTAGAGCCACTGCTACTTCGCATTCATTCATTCATCTTCTAACCGCTTCATCCTCTTGAGGGTCACGGGGGGACTGGAGCCTATCCCAGCTGACATCGGGCGAGAGGCAGGGTACACCCTGGACAGGTCGCCAGACTATCGCAGGGCTGACACATAGAGACAAACAACCATTCTCGCTCACATTCACACCTACGGACAATTTAGAGTTATCAATTAACCTAGTCCCCAATCTGCATGTCTTTGGACTGTGGGAGGAAGCCGGAGTGCCCGGAGAGAACCCACGCTGACATGGGGAGAACATGCAAACTCCGCACAGAAGGGCTCCCACGTCCGGGATCGAACCGGCAACCCTCTTGCTGTGAGGCGAGAGTGCTAACCACCACACCACCGTGCCCTCTCCTTCGCATTGACAGGGGCAAATTGAAGTGGTTCGGGTATCTGATGAGGATGCCTCCCGTTAGAGGTGTTCTGGGAATGTCCAACTGGTAGGAGGCCCCGGGGCAGACTCAAAACACACTGGAGGGATTATATATGTCATCTGACCTGGAAATACCTCAGGATCTTCCAGGAGAAGCTGGAAAGAGCTGCTTTGGAGAGGGACGTCTGGAGTACTTTGCTCAGCCTGCTGCCCGTAAGACCCAGCCCCGGATAAGAAGATGAAAATGAATGCGATGGATGGATCTGTGCATTGTGTCCTTATCAGGCAAAAGAAGGGGTTCAGTGCTGCCGGCAATGTGGCAGAAAGATGCTCTGCCATATTTTTCTCCAAGTGAGGATAAGAATACATGCAGTTCACATATTCCAGTCCAAATTCATACGGATCTCTATTAACCATCAACAGACAGCAGTGTTTCTAGCTCCACCTTTTAGTACTGGAGCAGTGTGCTAGGTGCCACAATAGAAGGGTGACCAAAAGTGGGGATGGTTGTATTGGTACTATTCACAACTTTTCATAAGGGAAACGGAAAAATAACCGTTTGAATGGGTACTGAACTGCTTGGTGGAAATTAGGCTATATTCTGAGTGTGCTTTGTACATTACATGCAGAAAAAGGGCCTAATTCAGAATATCCAAACAGAGTAAGCCATTTACATTACCTGTATCAAATTCAGAATATTCTCATATTGGGAATAACAGCGGAATATTAGTGTGCCTGTAAACATAGTCAATGTTGAAACCCTCTGAAATCTTTGTTCTCTGCCCTGTGATCATTCTCCTGCAGTCTCTGTGTTGCAGTTTAAACTTGGTGGTGTTTGTCACAGCAGCAACAGGTACATTCACTGCTTTCTGTATCTTATTTCTCTGTACAGTCCAGCTCCAGGCAGGGGGCCGAGACGAGATTTATATGGGGGAGTTGTGTTTCAGTGCTCTGGGGAGGCTGCAGAGCCGACATGTTTCAGACTGACAGGAAAAAAGAAAAAGCTCTGTGGTGTCCCTCATAAATACATGAGAGCTAAAAGGTCTCTGCAGATGCAGCTGGACGTCCCAAAGCTCAGGACAGCACTGTTCAATCTGACAACAATAGAATTTAAGCATGGCAACCTGCAGGGGTCACAACTTAGAGGGATGAGCCCATCCTGCTTCCTGAGCAGAGTTTTCATCATTTTTTGGTTTGATTAGTTTCACATGCAGCTTTGGCCATTTTGTTGTCATGCTGACAGGGGTAATGTAATAATGTAATAATCCCGCAAATGTAATAAATTTCCCACAAACGTAATAGCAGCTGCCTACTACAAACGTAACACACAATTTTCCGCAAATGTAATAACTATTACATTTGCAGGAAATTATTACATATGTGGGAAGGTGAAAATCTTAACTGTAATAACTTCCCACAAATGTAATATGAAACTGAATAATGATCTTTGTGGTTGTTGTTGTTTGTTTGTTTACTTATACACCTGCCAATAGTGATGCGTGGGGCGGGTCAGAAAGTGACAGAGCAGCGTTCTGAGTAAGTTAGAAATAACTTACAGAAACACACACATACACACACACACACACACACTGGTCATTCCTTGTCAGTTCACAGAATTACTCTGAGGCAGCAAATATGTTGTTTAATTGGATTTATTTTATCTTCTTCTGCCTCTTGTTAATACGGATTTCTCTGCAGCATCTGGCCTACAGTACCTGTTCAGCACCTCGGACAAACAAACAACAACAATCACAAAGATCATTATTCAGTCTCATATTACATTTGTGGCAAGTTATTACAGTTTCGATTTTCACCTTCCCACATATGTAATAATTTCCTGTAAATTTAATAGTTATTACATTTGCGGAAAATTGTGTGTTACGTTTGTAGTAGGCAGCAGCTATTACGTTTGTGGGAAATTTATTAGATTTGCGGGATTATTACATTCAAAGCTGCAGATTTGTATTACGTTTGTGGTTTATTACGTTTGTGGGCTGTTATTACGTTTGCGGGTGTAACAGGGTTTCAAAGAGGTTCTTCCTGAAGGGCTGAGGTTTCATCCAGAACCATTGCTTCTAAAGAACCCTTTTTTTTTTCTTTTGTTTGAAGAAAGTCTTCTTTAAGGGTTCTTTGTAAGACCAAAGGCCAAAATGCACCGGCAGCGCACGTCAAAAAATACGTCCCTATTATTTTCAATGTACATCTACAGCAGTGGCTAGATGTGTTGGTGCTCTTGGATGCGCCGCCCCGCAACACTTCATGCTATTGTTGTATTTCAAGCCTCGCCGCCCCTAGAATTAAATGCATTTTTCCCTAACTCGCTCTCTGCCTGTACATACTAGCTCCTGTGGCAGCTCCTTTTCTCTGCTCCTGTGGCAAATCAACTCCTCTCCTCAACATTGATGCAAAGAGAAGTCTGTTACTGTTGCTGCATCTTGTGTGTGATGAAGACTGGGTGAGAAGAGACTCATTGTTGAGGTTGAGAAATATCCTGAGCTAAACAACCCACAATCCCGTTATTATAAAGACAATGGCCAAAAAGATATTGCCTGGTGAGTCACAGCTTAACATAGCAGCTTTAATTAGTGGGTGTCCACACATGATTTTAAGCTAATGCAAAGGTGGAAGAGGTACAGATCTTTAAGTAACAATAACTTTGTGTGGTCGTCTGTTGATGAGCTGTAGTGCGACGTGTCCGGTGGGTGCTGGGGGTGGCATTTGACATACATCATCTGACGCACCATGCCACAGCAATGCCAGAGTGCCAGCTTTTGGGTTCCATTCAGAAAGCTTTTCATTCAAAGAACCCTTTTTCAGGGTTCCCACAGTCATGGAAAACCTGGAGAAGTCATGAAATTTCATAATCACATTTTCTAGGCCTGGAAAAACCCAGTGGAGTGATAAAAATCATCAGTTATAGAATTTCATTGTGTATAATGAAATTGTTATAGTAATCTTCTGTTGATAACCTTTTACATAATGTAACATAATCGCAAATTTATTTTCTGTAGCTGTCAATGTAACAAAACTCTAAAATGTGTCAGTGATATGACAACATTTTGTTTACCTTCACGGACATTTCTTCATTTTTTTCTAATGTTCTGTCTCTCCCTTCTTGTATGCTGGCTAGCTGAAATCATGTTTGAATAGAGTCTGAATCTGTTTGAAAAACACTGGGCAAGTGGGGAAAGAAAAAAATATTTAATGTGGGTCATGGAAAAGTTTTGAAATTTTGGCCATTAAAATGTGTTCTCAGTAGAACCCCCTGGGTAAGTTCTTATTAGCACCCTTAGAAGGTGGAAAGGTTCTAGATGGAACCCCCAGAGAGGGTTTTGAGTGGAACTAGTACACCATAGAAGGGTCCTCTGTAGAACCTCCCATATTGTTCCACTCTGAGTGGAACCTTTCACAGTTGGTTCTGTGTAAAACCCATAGACTGTTTTTAAAGGTTGTCGATGTGTCTCCACTTACCCCCCCTGTACAGAAGTGAAGCTAAAATATCCCGGATATGGCTGTTGCCATCTTGCTTTGGTGACATCATTCAGAGCCAGAGTCTGTGCAGTAGCGATCTCAACTGTATCAAGTTTACCGCCCATCCACCCATTTGACTAATTGTGAGCAGCACCACTAAATGCAAGTCCACCGATTGGCTCACACAGTAGTCAGTCATTTTGTGAAATCCCTGTTTTATAGCACTGATTAATCAAAACCAAACCTATCAGAAAAACACTTAAACACACAGCAGTGTGATAAAAACTACCTTATATGACAGAAACCATCTTAAAGGGCCAGTGTGTAATATTTGGCATGGTTTATTGTCAATCTGAATCTGAATCTGAATATTCTACCCATTAATATGTTTATATAAGTGTATAATCGCTATAAAATAAAATTTGTTTGGTTTTCGTAGCCTTATAATTATGCTTTTATATATATATATATATAGCAAGGGCCTTGCTTTAGAGAGGTCACCATCTTGCGCCGCCATGTATGT
>NC_065516.1:5037679-5074183 GCF_006386435.1 Epinephelus moara
GTAAACGAGTATGTGTGTATGAAGTGTGTGTGTTACGCCAGAAGAGTCAGAGTTTGGGACGGAGTCTTTTACCCCCTGCAGTGTTACCAGAGTTTTTGGAGTGCTCAAATAAACTGGCCTTTTTCCCGAATGCTCCTCTGGTCTCCTGCTCGTGAGGGATTCATTACAACATGGTTTAGATTTCTAAATAATTATTCACCTTGTCGCTAGATAGACCTACTCCTGAAAAACTCGTGCGCAAGGCTTTTTGTCCCTATGAGGCCACTGTCATTTACCCAACGGTAGGGGTGAGCGAGTGAGCCCTGCAATCTAGAATTTGACCACTGATGTCACTGTTTTCAACCCATTTTACACACTGGCCCTTTAAGGAAAAAATTATTTGACATGTACTTTTAATTTTTACTTTGGCCCATGTCCCGTCCACTAACATGGAGAGGGTGGGCTTTATGACCTATACTGCATCCAGCCACCAGGGAATGATTGAGATGTTTCAGCTTCACTTTTGGGGGCTGTTAAAGTTTCTTTATGCTTCTGTGTACACTCGACGCAACGTGCACGCAGTTGCTCCGCAGTTGCTGTGTGCCTCTCATAGTTCTGAGTCCTGTTGGTCTATGTCGCTATGCAATTCCCCGTCAAAGCACTTGGGGGCGCAGTGTTCTTTTATATACCTACCTAGACTCTGTGACTATGTCTATGGTCATTGCTCGTTCATTGTTTGTTTATCTTCTGGCTTTGCTCTAGTCACGGTGAAGATGGCAACCGAGAGAAGACAGTTGCTGGAGCTCGAAATGATCGACATTGAATAACAAATGCTCTTATTACAAATGTTACAACAACGACGAAGAGCGAGGCGACTGCGCTGATGGTCTGTACGCCTGTTGAATGGCTCGACTTTTGAAAATGGCGGTGTTGTGGTACTGCAGCAGGAAGTGATACCTTGCAAAATGCCAGAAATTATGTAGTTTGAAGGACCAATCATAGCTCTTGCGATCTGTGTTGGGTCTGCTTTGCCTCGACGCGTGGTTACAATTTTTTGGAGGTGCACGTCGCGTCTCTGCATCGGTCGCAGAGGGATGCAACGCCTCTGCAAAGCCCTCTGCGACGTAGGTATGCAGAAGCATAAACCTTGCTTTATGTTATCCATCTTTACAATCTATGGTATAACCCTTTATGTGATAGGGTTCCAGGTGGAACGGTTGTAAAGGTTGTACCAGGAACCAAAAAGAGTTCTCCTATGGCAGGGGTGTCAAACATACGGCCAGGGGGCCAGAACCAGCCCGCCGTGTGCAATTGGGCCCACTGGATGACCTTGCACATCTAATAGTGATGCACTTGTGAAGGCTAAGAGGTGCCAGGTTTCAGGAGTTAAACAGTGAGTAGCTTTCGTCATGTAAAATATTGCTTCAGAGGCTTTTCCACCATGACCATAATACAGTTCTTTCCTTTCACTTTAGTTTGGTGTGGTGATGTCAGGATCACTACACAGGAGTGGAAATTTATAGAAAAATGCACATGTGAGTAGTCGACTGACTGAATGTGGAAAAACTGATAAATATTGTTGAAATTGCATTTATTCTTTTGAAGACATCAGAGGCTGTTTGTCATCTGTTTTGTAAATGGATTAGCATTTTGAAAATGAACTTATTATGCAATGGTTTTACTGGTCTGGCCCACCTGCAATCAAATCGGACTATATGTGGCCCGTGAACTGAAATGAGTTTGATACCCCTGTTCTATGGGGACAAGCCAAAGAACCCTATATGGTTTTAATTAGCACCTTTATTTCTAAGAGGGTCTGATAGCTGCATGTATTGTTTTGATGAAAAGAATCAGTTGTGTAAAGAGAGAACATGTTTTTGAATGCAGTGTTTCATTTTGCAAGAGAGTTTTGGAGTTTTAACAAACCAGTAAACTCTTTCAGTTTTGTGTTCAGAGTTTTGAAAAACTGAGCTACAGTTTCAGGAAATGTGTTTAAATTAAGTGAGTAAACAGTTCTGCACCTAGTTGATATACAGGTGAGTGCTGCCACCTCCTGAATCAGCTGTGGAACTATATTCAGATGCCTCCAGAACCTTTCAATATACCCTGCTCACTGTGTTCTTATTCTGTACCCATAAACATCACAGTTCTATATGTTGTGTCATACGGTCACATGTATCACCTGTGTTTTTTTCCCCCTCATACTTAAATGAAGCCTATTAATTGTAACTCATACCTACACCTATAATATCATATATAGTACATAAACTGTAACTAGTGGTGATGTCTGTAAATCTTTAATAGTAAATCTTCATTTGTAGTGGAAAGTTTAAGAATTTAATGAACAACTCCTTAATTTAGATAATGTCAGGTTGCATTTATATTGTCTCCAGTGCAGCTTCCTCTTTAATGAACATTAATATCTGTCCTTATTATCTAATAATCTAAAAAATCTCTTATCTGTGTGTTCTCTTACTGTAAATATGGTTAAACTAATAATAATGTCTCTCCCTCAGTTATAATGGTTCAGTTGCCACACATGATATGCCTGTTCCAGCATTCTTATGTTGTTTAATTTCATGTTATTTTGCTCTTGGTCCACTTAAAAACAAATTCAGATCATTCACAGAGGATGTTTTTTAGAGAGAGTTAAGAAAACTGAGTAAGTGTTGAGAGTGTTTGTTGTTTCTTGACTGGACTTATTTTAGGATTATCCATGACTGAAAAGATGCTTTAAAGACTTCCAGGTTTTCTGGGAAACATGGGATTCTTTCATTAAAAGAGATAGTTTGGATTTTTTGAAATGGGGTTGTATGACGTACTTAACCAGAGTCAGTGTATTTCAAACAGCAGATGTCAGTCAACACGCCTCCAGTTTGGAGAAGCAGGCTGGAGTCTGAAATGGAAGTTAAACAATGTACTAGTGTAGGTGGGAGCAGCAGCAACGTGTATTTTAGACACCTAAAAAAATCTATACTAGTTTAAATGCAGGCTATATTTAGAGCATTTTCACTGCTTTGCTGTCAGACAACAATTCGTGATGGGTAACTAAAGGTGTTGTATCACTCTCTTTTTAAAAGAAGACTCTATTGATGAAAAACAGTAATTTTACCTCACAGGAGCTGCTGGTTTACCACTGTCTCCATCAGTTAGTTTGTGTTATTGTGCGACTTTGATGAATCCAAACTAACACTTGAAAACACCAAAGTAGCAGTAAACAGCAGCTCCTGTTTTCTGTGAGGTAAAATTATTGTTTTTCTCAAAGGAGTCTGGTGGCTTTGAGGGGAGCGTTTAAACGGCTTCAGTTGCCCATCAGAGGGGTTTGGAAAAAATTCATTCACTCAGTCCTTTGCAGAGAAAATTCATAAAGAATCGTGGAGAAAAAATGTTTTCAGGATGTCGTTTCTCAACTGAATCTCAATTAATTTGCTGCTAAAATGTGTTTTGGTGCTGTTTTTAATTCCAGGATAACTCAAAAAATGCACTTAAGAATTCCAGGTTTTCCAGGACACATGGGACTCTGTCATTTATGTTAGAAAATCAGAACAGATATATAATGGCAACTGCTATGATATAATATAATATAATATAATATTGGTTCAGTAAATAAGCTAAACAAACACCTGTTGATGTTAGGCTAACTGAATGGCGTTCCTTGGCAACTCTTTGCTAGATAATGAGATGCTAATGAGCTAATACTAGCTGAGCTAAGTTTGGCAACTATTAGATCAATATTATATGCCAGAGAACATGAAATTCTACTTCACATGTTCCATCAGCAATCATAGATGTCATGTAGTGATGACACAGTTCACATTAACGTTTGTAGTAAGATGACATGATAGAAACAGTCTGAATAAATAAAGTGTAAACACTATAAATAATAGCTCCTTCAGTGACAGTCTTCAGCATCCATGGGGTGTGAAGGAGAGACTTAGGACAATAGAGATCCACTGCTCCCAGTAAAAACACCAAAACTGAGTCATATTCATGTAATAGATATTGGGTGTAAGTGCAACATTTTGCACACAGTTGTATTATAATGATTTTGGAGCATTTACATTTTTGTTGATTTATTTTATTTATGTCTAACATGATGAAGCTGACTAACTTGTGTTGACATTATGGCTGTTCTTTAGCCTATATACATTCAGATGTTGTTTAATGAATTACACAATTGTAAAACATACAGTATGTTTTCCTCAGGCTACAACAATCAAAATGTAGGAGTAGTAAAAGTAGTAGAGAGACTGGCGGAGATGAAGGAGATGGAGGAGGAGAGGCAGGAAGAGAGACAGAAGGAAATGGAAGAGAGACAGGGGGAGATAGAGGAGAGACAGGAGCCTCACAGGTGAGACTGAATCGTGAAGGATATATGTTGATAGTGAGATTCAGCATTGTGACTAGGGGTAAGTAAAAATATTGATTCATGCATAATATATGTTTTTACCCGATATCAATATCAATTCGGATCACTATTACCAACCCAACTGCAGACCGCAGGCTGGTACTGAAGTTACGCCCTATACTGTTATTGTTATTATTATAGTTGACCCTGGGAAGCACATACGGACAGATGTGGTGAAGTTATTGGTGTATAGTCATGTAACTGATAACATTAGAGAATACATTAACCAAGACATTCTTGTATTTAGTGTATATATCTAAATATGCATTAAAAAGCAATGATCAGTTTCACATGACGTGAAATTGCTTTAAAAAATCATCAATGTACAGGTCGCTGCCATGGAGCACTTTTATGTCCCTACCAATTTGAATATCAAACCTACGCCCTTGGAGCCAAAACAAAAAAAGTCCCTGTTTCAATACGCAATACACCTCCCGACCGCTACATTGGATGTTGGTGGCGCTGTGGCCCAATTGACACCGGGATTGCACTCAGAAGAAGAAGGAGAAGGAGAAGAAGAAGAAGAAGAAGAAGAAGAAGAAGATCGATTTCCCCCGCTCTTTTCAGGTATGTATGTTAAGTGTTTGTGCAATCATTTAAAGGCATTTCGAGAGCTTTGTACATATTGAGGTGTCAATGCAGCTGTAAAAGTATACTGTAGGTTGATGCCTAATTAATTTTGTCTGTTTTATCTATACAAAACCATTCCTCTATGCTGCTTTATAATTGTATATTAATTACTGTATATATAATAGTATATACAAATTAGAATAATTTGTTATGTATGCATAAAGCATCATATACAGTTGGTGCGTACATTTTGTTTTAGACAAAATTAATTATCAACCTTTACTCATCTTTCAAAGGAATGTGAGATTTTTTTTCCACTGTGTTCTTGGTTCATTCTTCATAGGTGACAGGGTTAAGTCTGTTCATGAGGCTTGCCACCATTGCAAAGCTGGTCCTGGTGTTACCCCACTCCAATGCAGATGCAGAGAGAGAGACTAAAACCAGGAACAGCCTGGCTCTGGATGGAACCCTGTCATCAATAATGACAATAAAGATGGCTGGCCTGGAGTCCTGCTTCACGTGGGAGCCCTCCCCAGAAATCATCAAGGCCTCAAAAAAGGCCACAAGCAAGTACAACAAAGCACACAGATCTTAAGGACTTTGACAGTAGCCTCCCTATTTTGGGAATTGTTTGTATAAATGGTTAAACTTTAATTTATTTTATTTTTTTAAATTTAAATTAGTATTAGCTGCATTTAGTCTGGGGATGTTCAAAAATGTCACAATAACATAACTTTTGGGGGGTTTTATTTTTATTTAAATGTTTCTTGCATGATGTTGCATATCTGTTTACTATTTGATGACTTTATTTTTATACAGAATCCCAAAGTAAACATGCACAAATTTGAGCCATGCTGTGTCTTGTGTCTTACTGTTGGGTCAGTTGGTTCAATTGGTACACTCTGAGTTAGGCTAATACATTGAGAACTACTGATGTATGGAAAATGGTATATTTAAAAAAAAACAACTAAAAAAAAAAAACGTTTTTGCTGTATGGTAATGACGCTGAATGGGCCACACAAAAAATTGCAGTGTATGTGGCAAAATTTCGGTTGGCCCCACCAAATCTCACTCCAAGGTTTTTTGAAAAGTTGGCAGCCCTGTTGTTGTGTTTTTGTTACCTTACACTGAGCTGTTTATATCTGCGTAGGGAGCAGGTTCTTATCTACGGAGATCGCCATGTTGCACCGCCATGTTTCTACAGTAGCCCAGAATGGACAAACCAAACTCAGGCTGTAGATCTATAGGGACATTCATGTTTTTGCATTTAGTCCAGTTCCCAATGTATTTTCGTTCAAAATTCTTGGGGAGTCTGTAAACCATACATTTTTGGAATCATTAGAACATGAGGAATATGAAAACTAATTTTTCCATTATTTTCAAACTCTCTATGGTGGCCATTTTGGATTTTTTTTTTTTTTAAATGTCAAGTTCAATTTGAGAGCATTATTTATTGATTTCATGTTCAGATTTTGTAACATTGTCCCTCAAAACCCTGCCCTTGCACTCAAATAGCCTCTGCGAGCGCTTAGACCTACTCTGTTTCTGCTCAAACTGTGTACTCGCACTCAGATACAAAGTTGCTTGCACAGATTTCCTGCTCCAGCTTCAGCTCCTCTCAGATTTCTGCCCTGCTCTTGGATTTTGTTGTGTAACAACACTGTCAAAATCCCCCAACCAATAGAACGCCAGGTGTATTGTTGACCAATGAAAGATCCCTGCCTCCTTGCGGGCGTGCTTGCTTTAGTTTTAGAGTGTCTCGTTCTGGCGGGTACTCTGCACAAAAAGGAGAGTGATAAAAGAAGAGGAAAAACCTCAGTCAGGCATTCAAGAGATGGAGGGAGCTCCGTGACCGAAAAGGCTTTAACACCGGTGTCCAGCTAGCTTTCTTTCTAATGGATCAGTAAGTAACTGTACTGTACTGGCTGCTAGTTCATTCCTAGCTGGCCAGCATTGCAAATCGCCGCAACCAGGGACCGGGTAGCAAGTGTTGGTCAGCTGACATCCTCGTAGCCATTCTACGGCAACCCTCGGACAGTGATTACCCCCCCCTGGGCACACAGCACAGCATCAGCACAGCATCTCCGACCGGGAGAAGTGGAGTAAAATCCTCTCCTCCGCTCCCGTTTGTCTGGTGAACGCCTCTCCTCTGTCAATACACTCTGTGCGTCGGGGTTCCATTCCCCTGTTGGGAGTTATTTTTCAACAGTCACCGGCTCACTATACATTATCCCTTATGTGTCTACTGTTGTTTGTACTGATACTGTACATATTGGTATCATTTACTGTGAGTTGTTTGTACTGGTACTGTGCATTCTGCTATAATTATTTGCATTACTATTTGTTTTTTTTCTTCAGATAAATCTGATAATTGTTGATAGAGTGTCCACACACCTTCTCATTCTACATATACATAGAGGTATACTGGTGGCTTTACAGCCTCCATTTTATTGATTATCTCTGATCCCCACGGTCAATTTGGTCATTGCGACAGTGCGATGCAACACCACTGACACTAGGTGGCGCCAAGCTAAACAAAACCCGAATCCTATCTGTTGCCTCTTTAAATAACTCAAATAAAACTCACAGTGGAGATTTATGATGTTCTGTGGGCAGCAGATATGAGGTCTAGATTAAGAAAAGATTTGTGGTTCTGATCCAAATCTGATCTGAGTTACAAATGAAAAAGATGAGGGATTGAATCTATGGTCATTTCCTGCACATCAACATGTCAAAATGTGAGAAAAGAGAATAGCTCAGTTTCACATGTAGGAAGTCCACAACACATTTAAGTAGTGAATCTATTTTAGTTTGAGAGTGAAAATTCTCTTATAGCTGTTAGCTACATCATTTGGCAGCCACCTACACTGAGCTACTAACATACAATGCCTATAGAAAGTATTCAATATTTATGCAAACACTTATTTTACACTATATATTTTTAATTAATTGACATTAGTTTGTAAAAATCAGTTTTCACTTTGACATGAAAGAAGCTTTTTTTTTGCAAATTCTTGCACTTACTAAGATAACTTAGTTAGCTGTTAGTTAACTACTCTTAATAAGATAACTTCGCTGAGTCAATTTAATTTGCTTTCAGTAAATTACATTTACTAAGGTTACAAGGTTTACTTAGCTGTTAGGTACATTGTTTGTCAAGCTAAGTTACTGTTAACTGCATTAGCTTTCAGCTAAATTACCTTTCAGCTAATTACACTTACTAAGATAGCAAGTATGTGCACACAATTGTCTGAAAACTTCTAGAGGGTTTGATGGATGAGAACGGAACAAAGAAATGAACCGCTGACAAAACCATCCCCAAGTTTTTTGGGGAGAGGAAGAGTAAATTTTACTGAGATAACTTAGTTGAATCAATTGTATCCTACATTTCCTAAGATAACCAGGTTTACTTAGCTGTTAGTTGTCAGCCAACTACACTGATTAACATAAAATAATACTAGTAATAGTAATAATAGTAATACTACTACTACTACTAATAATAATAATAATAATAATACTGATTCTGCCAGTTTGTATATGAACANCCACTGGAGGCCTGGGAGTTTGAGGGTTGTGCGCAGTATCTTAGCTGTTCCTAGGACTGCACACTTCTGGACTGAGGCTTCAGATGTTGTTCCTGGAATCTGCCGGAGCCACTCTCCCAGTCTGGGGTTCACAGCCCCGAGTGCTTCGACTACCACGGGGACCACGTCAACTTTGACCTTCTACATCTGTTCCAGCCATTCCAGCCGTTTCCAACCCTTGATAATTATCCACCTTTTCATGTTCCTTCTTTCTGATGTTGCTGTCAGCTGGTATTGCCACATCTACCACTACTGCCCTCTTCTGGCGTTTGTCAACCACCACTATGTCCTGTTGGTTAGCCAGCAGCTGTTTGTCAGTCTGGAAGCTAAAGTCCCACAGGATCTTAGCCCTGTTGTTCTCAACTACATTTGGTTGTGTGTTCCATTGGGATCTGGGTACTTTGAGTCCATACTGGGTACAGATGTTCCTGTACACTATCCCAGCCACTTGGTTGTGCCTGTCCATGTACGGTGATCTTGCTTGCATCTTACACCCTGCCACTATGTGCTGGACCGTCTCAGGGGCATCTTTGCACAGCCTGCACCTTGGGTCTGATCTGCTGTGGTAGACCCTGGCCTCTATGGCCCTTGTGCTTAGGGCCTGTTCTTGTGCTGCGATGATTAGTGTCTCTGTGCTGTCTGTCTATGGAATAAAAAGTCTTTCATAAGTCTTGTAAACACGTGGAAAAGTTTCATAACTGTGTGAGAAAGTTTTGTATGCTTGCATTCAAATCCGTGAATTTGTAAAAAAATATCTGAACAAATGCATTTTATTTTTTAATCTGTACAGAGATCTGTAGCTGTGCATGCCATTTTGTGAACAAATGAAAAAGATTTGCACAATTATGAAAATATTTTGCAGTTGTGAATCAAATTTTTACAGTTACGCATCAAATTTTCACAGGTACAAAAAAATTTCACAGGTCCCACAGTTACGGATCAACCTTCAGGTACAAATCAAATCTGCAAGTACAAGTTTCAACTTTCCCGTGAATAGCCAGCGGGACACTGAGATTAACATATAATTTGACTATCCAATCAGGAATATAGCTTTACCATCCAATCATAGAGCCAGGAGGGCAAGCCTTCAGTGGCTGCCGGCTGTAACCTGACTTGACCATGGATGTAAGCTCACGGTAAGTATGCTGCATCAAGATCAAGATCAACATTTTCTATCTGTATATGAACAATATGTTCCTAAAGTTAACTAACTATGGAGAGGGAAGGCGAATGATAATAAGCTTCAGTTCTGTGTTTACTGTTTTGTACCTGTGAAAATTTGATGCATAACTGTAAAAAAATGTACCCGTGAAAATCTGATCCATAACTGTAAAAAAAATTTGTAACTGTAAAAATTTGATTCACAACTGCAAAATATTTTCAGAATTGTGCAAATCTTTTTCATTTGTTCACAAAATGTCATACACAGCTACGGATCTCTGTACAGATTCAAAAATAAGATGCATTTGTTCAAATATTTTTTACAAATTCAGTGATTTGAATGCAAGCATACAAAACTTTTTCACACAGTTATGAAAGGCCCAATCCCAAACCACTCCCTACCCACTACCACTTCACTACTGAGTGTCACTCCAAATCAAGTTACACTCGCAGCTGTGGAGGGCACTCCTGATTAAGGGAAAGTGTATGAAAGAGAAGCCAAACCATGGGACGCCCTCGCCACTCTACCGGAAGAAGGAAGCAGATGTAACCATGGATACCGACAGAAGCTTTGTGAAAGCAAAATAGAGCAACAGGCTATTAAAAAAAAACATTTAAATATTAATGAAAATTAGTTAAATTAAAAATAAACTTGGATAAGTCAGATAAGAGATACAGTGCAGTGTAATCAAAGTAATTAACTTTTAAATTAATTAATTTTAAAGACAGACACAGTTTACACATTTACAGATTAATTCATCTGGGCAATCTTACCTCCATCCCTGCTTTGCAGCATTCCTCTTTTTAGTGAAGAGACTCTCATTTTTAATCCCTAGATTGATTAACTGCTTTGTTTTTTCTTCTGTCCCTGTGAACACAGAATTATATATATTTTTTAAATCATGAGAATGGGATGAGGAATTTTTTAGACAGTTTTAAATAGTTTATTTAAGCATATGGACATGTAGGTTTTCATCTTTTGACACGAAACATTCTGTGAGTTTGTTTGTGACTGTAAAGTCAGTGTGAGGAAAACAAATGTGTGTGTTTGATTTAAATTATTTTACAAAGTAGAAAGACTGAACTCTTACATTTGTATGTTGTTTCATCCATTGTGATGTTGCACTTCATGCTGGGCTCATCGGAAGCATGCACTGATGCACACTCGCTATCTAAGGGCTGAGCAGTCCACTCGCACTCAGCGATAACTGGTCTGGGACGGCCCTTAATATGGAGGGGGAGTGAATAGGGCAAGGGGATAGGGGCCGGTTTGGGATTGGGCCAAACTTTTCCACATGTTTACAAGACTTATGAAACACCTTTTATTCCATATTCTGTCAGTCCAGCATTCTCCAGCCACTGGTAGGTCTTCTTGATATCAGCCACTTCCTCTATCTGACCGTGGTATGCACCATGCAGGGGCTTGTCCCTCCATGTTGTTGTGTATTAGGGCTCTTTGCCCTCATGAGGCTTCTGTTGTCTGAGGCATTCACTTAGCAGCTCATCCTTTTGGGCCATCTTCTTGATGTACTTCTGGATTTTGGATGTTTCATCCTGGATAGTGGCTCTGATGCTCACTAGTCCTCGGCCTCCCTCTTTCTGCTTAGTGTATAGCCTCAGGGTGCTGGACTTGGGGTGGAGCCCTCCATGCATGGTGGGGAGCTTTCTTGTCTTGATATCTGTGGCATCTATCTCCTTCTTTGGCCAGCTTATGATCCCAGCTGGGTATCTGATGATTGGCAGTGCGTACATGTTGATGGCTCGGACCTTGTTCTGACCATTCAGCTGACTCCTCAGGACTTGCCTTACTCTCTGGAGGTATTTGGTTGTGGTTGACTTCCTTGCGGCCTCCTCATGATTTCCATTAGTCTGCGGGATCCCAAAGTACTTGTAGCTGACCTGGATATTTCCTATGTTGTCCTCTGGTAGGTCAACTCCCTCAGTTCTGATCATCTTGCCTCTCTTTGATACCATCTGTCCCAACTTGTCTAATCCAAATGACAGTTATTTTATTTAGCTTGATGTTGTTACCTGCCCACTTTTCCTCAGTTTGTATATTTTGTCTTATATTTTGGTTGAATAATTTCTGTTGTAACTCGTTTTGTTTTATTCCCTTTTCAGTTGCTGCAGGGCGGTGGTGGTGGTACTGGTGACTTGGATGGCGGTATCCCCCCTTCTGTGTACTGTGTCTCCCCTGGGATTGCGGGTGATTTGTCACATGTGCCTGATTGATTATATATATATATATATATATATATNCCTCAGTTTGTATATTTTGTCTTATATTTTGGTTGAATAATTTCTGTTGTAACTCGTTTTGTTTTATTCCCTTTTCAGTTGCTGCAGGGCGGTGGTGGTGGTACTGGTGACTTGGATGGCGGTATCCCCCCTTCTGTGTACTGTGTCTCCCCTGGGATTGCGGGTGATTTGTCACATGTGCCTGATTGATTATATATATATATATATATATATATACACACATACATACATACATACATATATATACACACATATACACATATACACATACATACATACATACATATATATATACACATATATACACACATATACACATATATATATACACACACANTAACTGGGCCGGACCAATAAAACCATCACACGATAACCTATAAGTACCATCAGCTCCAATATTTTACCTTTTTTGTGTAAAGAATTACAAATACATTCTGTAGACATTCATCCTTTAACAAAATAGATGAACAACCTGAGATGTCTTAAGAAAAATAAATACACTCTCAACAGTATGCCTCAGTTTTTCTACATTCAGTCAGTCTGCTTCTCACTGTCATCACATGTGCATTTATCCATACATTTCCTGATATAGATTCTTATGAACTGAAGCTGCTGATTGACAATATTTTGCACAATGTTCAATATCTTAAAACATGGTCACAGTAAGTATTCATTGTTATATCAGAGAACTGTATTCTAGTCAGGGTGTAAAGCCTCTGAAGCAGAATTTTACATAAAGTAGGAAACACATTGTTTAACTTGCTCCTGAAACCTGGCACCTTTTAGTTTAGTCATCTAGTGAGCCGGATTGGACCCTTTGGAGGGTCGGTTCTGGCCCACGGGTGGTATGTTTGACACCCCTGATTGAAAAAAATTAGTTTGGAGTGAAAAACAAAATATCAGTAATTATTCCACCATTGCACAGAAAAACTGTGTGTGTACACAGCGATGGCAAGTAAAGTACAGTTAAGTTGAACCAGGGAGTCGGTCTGTATGTTCTGATGCATGTTACAATAAAAAGTTGGATAAAAACTTTTACCATTTCACCATTTCTCCTGCAAAGCAGTTGGCTAATCTGGAGGTTCACTTGTATGATTGTCTGGCTGTTCGTGTTTCTTTCCCCATCTGACTTCTTTTAAGTGATGATGTAGCATTTACAGATCTCAGCAACTGACTTAATGAATACAATGTCATCATTATCAATAGTAATAATATAAAATATTTTGTTACAAAACTGAATTATCCTTTAACAGAGGAGAATTAGAAAACACAACTGTGGTGAGGTTTAGGTTTGTTTTACATTTTTATTGGTTGTCATGGCAAGTTCAAGACATATAACCAGTCTTCAGTTGATTTGCTTCAGACACAGTGGAATAGATAACCGCAAAAGAAGTGGAAAAGCTGAGCTTTGTAGGAATAAACAAAATAAAGGCACTGCAAGAGGTTAGAACCCAATGCTCCAAACAGACTGACATGTTTCTTGTGCAAACACGCTCAGAGTCGATGGTGACACAAGATAACGATAATGAAACGGGCAGAAAAAGTGAGAGAGGTGTGAAATGAAATGTAGGCAAATTATACTGTGTGGCATGCATTGGTATTCCCAAGCACTTGTGAAGAACTCATTTGTTTGGACATGTAAAGGTCTTTTCACACCAAGGGCGTTTTCTTTTGTCAGTTGACTACAATTAATTAATTGCACATTAATATATTTTTTCAAAGTGTTTCTGTGATGAACACTTTCACACAGACCGCAAATATTACTTGGCCAAAGAGCGAGGTTGGAACGAAATGGTTGACATTTCTGAGCTTTCACAGGGCAAATAAGGACATCAATGAGTCACGCTGTGTGTTGCAAACGTTATCTCACACCATCACGACATGATTGTTTGTGTATCTCAGCACCCTGTCTTATATTAAAGACAAGTATTAAACAGTAACACAGAGGTTCTGTAGTCTGAATCAATACACCAAACTTTATTACTTGTTTCAAAGGCAGCGCATTTTACCTTTCACAATAAAAGCCCTAGACATATGCACTGTGCAACTGTTTACCAGAGGGACCTCAAGTTTGCTCAGAGCATTTTGCTAAAAGGAAACTCATTTATATATTAAAAACATTTTGTAATGGAGAATGAGCTGTCAAGACTCTATTCACACCTTTTATTGAACAAGTGTTGCAGCAGTTGCAAATTTGCATCGCTGCCAGTATGAACAGTTTGAATTTTCATGTCATTTATTCGTCACACTCCTGGTGTGTTAAGGTCTTAAGGGTTCAGTGTTTAGGATTCAGGGGGATATATTGACAGAAATGGAATATAATATAAGAAGTATGTTGTCTTTGGTGTGAAATCCCCTACAAATAAGAATCATTTGGTTTTCTTTACCTCAGAATGAGATATGGGAGTGGATCTTTATCCACTACATCCACCATGTTGCACCACCATGTTTCTGTAGTACCCCAAATGTACATACCAGCTCTCAGTAGAGCCATTCATGTTTTTGCGTCGGACTGCATAGTTAGCAGCCCCTCTGCGACAAGCAGCATCAGAAAAACACAGTCTTTTCCCCATGAAACTACTTTATTCAGTGTTTTTATCTGTTTAAATCACCAGATTTGTTTGTTTTAGAGAGGGAGAGACCTTTGCAGATAATTTGACTCCTTGTAAAAAAACCCCTGAATGTCTGGATCAGAAAAATGGTGAGCACACATTTAGTTATCAGAGAAAAAAGATGAGCACATACGAGCAGGTGCTGGGTTAGCGGCACATCGCAGACAGGCTGAACAGTGTTGGAGAAACACTGATTTGTAACGTGAAACTGATTTATTGAGTGTTTTTACCGGTTTAAATCACCTGGTCAGTTTGTTTTGGAGCAGAAGAGAGCTCTGTGAATGATTTGGCTCCTGGCTAAAACCTCCTGAACAGTAAACAATGGAGGAATTTGAACTAGGAGAAGTTTCAGCTGGTTGCAATCTGTAATCCTCACTGCTAGATGCTACTAAATCCCCCTAAATATTAAACAATGCTCCTTTAGGAAATTTTATTTAACTGAACGATCAGTGACAGATGTAACAGTGATTAGAAGATTACTGTGACACTATGAAGTAAAGTTGTAATTATACAAATTAATCATCTCTGTCAAGCCTAGCTGGTCAAAGTGGCTGGTAAAAATGATATCAATGATTAAAGACAAAGAAAGAAATACAGTGTCTCTTTCATAGAAATATGATAGACGTACTTACTGTACATACACTGAATGCAAAAAAAAGAAAAAAACAGGGTGTAAAGGAACTTAAATCTTCATTCAACACCTGCTGAGCCAGAGAATTATGAACTATATACATATATGCATATATATATATATATATATATATATATATATATATATGTATATATACATGCATAACATTATATATTCATATCCGCTCCCAAATAACGCAGCACATCTATGCCGGTGAATCCACCACGGTGGATGAATGATTCCGTTGAATTCGACTCCCAAGACGATCCTCACCTAGCTGTCAATTCCATTGAGACTGGCCAATAGGAACGTGGCCCTGCCCATGACATTATTTTCACAGTGAGAGCAAAATCCTGACACGAGAGCAAAGACTTAGGTTTGAGAGAGAGAAGAAAAATGTTTTGAGAGGAACAATTTTTTTTATGAGAGAAAATGTTTTCACACTGATAGCAAAAAAAATAATATTTGAGAGTAAAAAAAAGTTTTTTGAGAGTTTTTTTCTTGGAAATCATTTTTTAAATCTCACATTATTTTTTTTTATATTCTATGACAAAATATTTTCTCTCAAAACTTTTTTTAGTCTAAAATATTATTATTTTTTGCTATCAGTGTGAAAACTTTTTCTCTCAAATATTTTTTTTTTCTCTCAAACATTTTTTTTCCCTCTCATATCATTTATTTTCTCGCATGTAAAAAAGACACAAATATATCTCCATACTTAATGGCCCAAGTAAAAAAGAGAGAGAGAAAAAAAAACTTCATTTAATTTAACTTCATTTCATTTAACTCCATTATACCTCACCATAGTGCGTGATGGTATATACAGCAGTCCTCGCAGAAGCTGATGTATGATATCACAGCCTCTGTGTACTCATCCACTTCTTAGATGACCTCACAACAGGTTTACTGAGCTTTAACTTCTGCCTGTATGAGGGAATCAGGTGGACGGTGTTGTGGTCAGAGTGGCCCAGTGCAGCACGGGGGACGACGTGATAGACGTTGTTAACAGTTGTGTAACAGTGATCCAGGATATTCTTCTCTCTGGTCGGACATTTTATAAACTGTTTGTATTTGGGGAGTTCATGGGTGAGGTTACCTTTGTTAAAGTCGCCAAGGACAATAACTAAGGGGTTCGCTCCACACACAGTTGCCTATCTGGTCGGCGAGCGTGCGCTGTAGCCTACCTCCCACACGTTGGCCTGCGGTGGGATGTAAACACCGACCAGAATGAATGAAGCAAACTCACGGGGGGAGTAAAAAGGTTTGCAGTTGATGAAAAAAAGATTCCAGAACACGAGAGCAGTGCTGCTGGATCACTGTCACGTCATTACACCAGCCACTGTTAGTGTAAAAACAGATACCTCCACCTTTAGTTTTGCCGGAGAGTTCCGTGTTACGATCCACTCTAAAGAGTTGGAAGCCTGCCAGCTGCAGCGCAGAGTCCGGTATCGATCCACGCTGCAGCGCAGAGTCCGGTATCGATCCACACAGCCACGTCTCCGTGAAGCACAAAACTGCAGATATAGAAAAGTATCTGTTTTTCACCATCAGTAGGTGAAGTTCATCCAGTTTACTGGCCAGCGAACGCACGTTGGAGAGAAATATGTGTGCGGTGTCCGCGTTGGCAGAGACGCACAAGCGCACCAGCACGTTTCCCCCTCCTCCGGTGTTTCACTGCATGAGCAAAGGTGAGGGCACCTTTGGCCAAAAAGCCCAATAAATTCACTGAAGGCTCCAGAAAAGTGGGATAAAAATCCTCTGGAGTTGTTCCCCTGACAAAAAAAAAGCCTTACAGCGTCACTGGCCAGAGCGGGCCTGTGACCTGTCAATCAACTTGCCCGACATACTATTTTATTGGCCCGGGCCATCGGGCCATGGGTTATGTCGAACCCTGCACACACACACACACACACACACACACACGTCAACCTTGCTAACAGTGGACTGTCGCTCTAAGTTGCCAAGAGGGGACTTGTGTTTCCAGTCATTTTTCCCTCTCCGCTGCGAGGGTCCTAAGGACAGAGGGATGTCATATGCAGTAAAGCCCTCTGAGACAAATTGTGATTTGTGAGATTGGGCTTTATAAATAAAATTGATTGACTGATTGATTTTGAAAAAACAAAAATGAATAGAAATTTTTCTTTAAAGGTCTTTTACCACAATATTACTTAAAATGTGGTTTTTGATCTTTTGTTAAAGATCAAAAACCTTGAACTATCTAACAGGGGACATGCAAATAGAGTACTTCAGTGGAGCTGTCCATACCCATTCTTTCACCTCATGAATGTCTCTTTACTGCCAAGACTCCTAACCCTAACCCATTTAAACATTTCTCTGCAAATACTGATACAAATACTACAAAAACAATCATGGTCACTTAAACTGAGAATAAAATAAGTTTTACCTTCAAGTCAGAAGAGACTTGGCTGCATGCACTACTATCAAAAACTGCAGTATCAGCAGCAAAGCTGACTTTATGTAGGCTTTGATCCTATAAAATAATCCTTAAAATTAAATTTTAATCCTGTGGATTACAAATTTTGCATTTGATTTTAACAACTCAACTCCAATTAAGTTGTTAAAATCAAATTTTGCATTTGATTTTAACAACCTAATTGGTGTCGGTCAGGAGTTAAAACGTTTCCCAATCTTAGGCAGGTTTTAATCATCTGTCGACTACACCTTGTTGTGGTTGTTTGAGCATCTTGAACGCCTTCACTTCAACTCATTCATGAACATAGTGAGGTCAGATTAAAGATACTGTTACATTCTCTTTTTTAATAAGGATAATCTGCTGTGCTAATTTGCTCTTCGGTTCTTATTCATCCATAACTGTGTATTAATGGTGCTTCAGTCGTTCTTTACAAGAGGTGACCTTCTTTATTAGAAAAATGTATTCTATGTTGATTTGAAGCTTCCATAACTGTTGTCAGAAATGATTCCTCAACATGTACAGTTTAAATGAAATAGACACTGACATTCTAATGATGAGTTTACCGCAGCCTATATCCAAACCAACATAAAATGAAAGCAGGCTTTTTTGCTTTATCTTTAGTCAATGAGAAATGAATACAGCATTTGTAGGGTCCTTTGTAATGCTGCATAATTAGACCGACATCAGATATGTTCCATTTTGTCTGCTCATCAATAAATTTCTGTGTGTATTTGTACTTGCGAATAGCAGAAGACCAACTAAAGGCAAATTATTTATTTTCCTCTGCAGAGTCAAAGAAGGGAAAAAAATACAAAACACTGAGTTTCTTGTTTTCTGTCAAACTTTGACACATAACTACAAACAATTATAATGTCTTTTTCTGACCTAATGTACACATCCATGCAGGAGTGTGAATGCCGCTCCATACCATCAAACAGGGGATATATGTCATTTTGTGGGGGGAGAGACTGCAAGTCATTCTGTACAATCCAAGTGGGGACCATCTGTTCTGTTTTAGAGCACAAAGTTCAAAGCACAACTCAACACATGAAACCCTATTTGCAGGTGTGCTGTAGACACAGACACACCAGGTGTGTTTCATTGATTATTTAAATCTCCCAGCATGTTGAGTTTAATTCAGTTTGCTCTGTCCTATCAAGTTCAAACGTCGTTCTAACGTCCAAGAACACAAAATTGAATCCACAGAGTACCTCCATACTGCTCATCCGTAGTGATCCAAGTGTGCTGCAGCCGCGACATAAAAAGTTGTTTCGAAAAATGTCATATGAACTCTGTTTTTAGCCTCACTGTAGCCTGTAGCTCTGACTGCTTCTCTGTGCTCCGCGCTCACGTGTGCACGCCTGCGCGAGACCAGTGAAAGCATGAGCTTTGCTCACCCATGTTTACATCACGTGACACGTGTACCACACGGGGAGACAACAGTAACCACAGAGCTAAAAGATAATTTGCACTACGGTCTTTTAGCAAAGGACAGCCCAACATGTCTGAAGACTTTGAAACTGAGGAGGAACAGCATTTCTTTGTTGAGCCGTATTTGTTTGAGTCCGAGTATATGGACGGAACTCAGGCTACTGGACGAAGCAGCCGCCGCAGCTCATGAGCCTAACCCTCAGCCAGCCACAGAATACCAGAGTCGATCACTGGAAACCTGGTGGTGTAGCCTAGTTGTTTCAAATGCAAAGCAATGCCAACGGATGAGGAAAGTTTTGGCGATGCCTGCACTTGAGAATCTGGACATCAGTACTGACGAGACTGCTGCTCTTCAGAGATCGCCGATCACCCTGAGCGCGCACACGTGAGCGCAGAGCACAGAGAAGCAGTCAGATCTATAGGCTACAGTGAGGCTAAAAACAGAGTTCATATGACGTTTTTCGAAACAACTTTTTATGTCGGGGCTTCAGGACACTTGGATCACTACGGATGAGCAGTATGGAGATACTTTGTGGATTCAATTTTGTGTTCTTGGACGTTAGTCTGGGGCGCCGTCAGCCATTAGGTGTGCTGGCCGCTCCCCCCGCCGATCTCCGCAAGGGATGTGAGGACTCTAAAACTTCACCAGGGCCTCCATCTGCATATGGGTGACTAGATAATGGTTGAATTTTCATTTTTGGGTGCACTATCACTTTAACAGGGGACATGTGTCATTTTGTGCTAACAAAGAGGGGACTTACTGCAAATTAGCAGGATAGCAAGGAAATTCAAGTGAAGGAAACAGTGATTATAATATGCAAAGACAGATTTACCATGACTCAACATGACTCAAAATGACTGCCCATTTCCCAACAATAGCTTAAAGCTAATCATGTCTGATAAGTTCTGATGCATCGTTTACCCACATTAGGGGACATTACTTCAAGTTGTAACTACAATGGCTTACTCAACACCTGGCTAAAAACACCCCTGCTCCAGAGGGTCAGATTGAAGAAAATAAGTATTATATTGTTTGTTGGGGTTGCTGTTTTTCTATGCTGAGACTGAGAATTACATAACTCACATTCAAATATATTAGAAAAGAAATGCGTAATTTCTAAAAAAAAAAAAAAGTAAATTAGAAATTTACCAACACCACATGTTAGATTTACCAAATATAGAACGCACAGATTAATGAATATGTGATGTTCATGTTATTGGCACATGTGCTCTTTCACAAAACTGAAAACATCAAACTCTGACACATAACTACAAACAATTATGTGTTTTTCTGTTCTCCACCATCTAACAAAGACGGGACTTACTGCAAGTCATTCTGTACAATCCAATCTCACACACACACACACACACACACACACACATTTTCTCTAAGAATCAGAAATGGAAATGGTTTATTGCCAGGTAGGTTAGCACATACAAGGAATCTAACTTGGAGATTTGGTGTATAACAAACAGTGCGAAAGTCAAGAGACAGAATATAAAATAGAAAAAAGGAGAAGAAGGGGAGGTGATTTGGAAAAAAATATTGGTTTTCAGAGTGGAAGAGCTGAACAGGTTTTGCAGGATTGTTGGCCAGCTAAAACATTCAGCATCAAAAACAGGCAACAGTCAATCTATATAGCTATTGCTCCTTTTCTTTTGACCTTTTTCTCCCAGAGATTACTGTCAACCCAATAAAGCATATTAAAGACAAAATGTAAAATAAGGTCCAGAGCCAAAAGTCCCCCCGCCTGAAAAAGACATGCTTTATTAAGCAGTATATGTTTCTCTCTTTTTTATTTTATTTACATCCAAGGCTGTAAAAAGGCTGATGGTTAATTTACTGTAATGATCTTCCTCTGAAGGAGTGAGAACCGCTCAGCATGCATCAGGTGGACAACGGGGGAAAGTGAGGGCAAACATTTAGGATTCAAGGAGTTTTACCTTACAACATCCTTGGAAATTTTTATACAGCTAATTTTTTTCTGAAGCTTCCTCAGTGCCGGCATCTTTTTTCAAATGTTCCCAAATGAGGAGAGCGTTTTTACAGCCTAGAAAGAAAGTGTAGTGCCCAACATTTTCAGAGGTTTTTTGTGTGGTCACTCCAAGCACTTGTAGTTAAAAATCTCTGAACCTTTCAAAAAGGTGCTAGTGTTGTCACTGCTGCTGTTTTAGATGCTGTCTGTCCTGAGCTGTATGATATGTCAGTCCAGCCCATTCTCACTTCCAACTCATCAAATACTTTTTTCTGATTTCTGTGTCAGAGAACAACACTCAGAAGCACTTTTACAGGTGGTATCACACGCACCAGGCATGTCAGTTTTAGGGGTGGTGGGCAACAAGACAAGCCATCAAATACTGGCTTTTTGTCAGTGGATGTCAGCGTCAGACATGAAGGCAGAAAGACAACCTGATATGTTCCAGTTAGCAGCAGTTTGCAATACCCTCAGCAACTACTGTAATGTAAAGAGCTACAAAGGCCATATAGGGCAGATGGGAGGAGAGGTGGATGGGTCAAACAAGCTCTGGAGTTTCACCCTGGAGCCCACTGTTCAGCCAAACCATGATGTTTTTTTTGTTTTGTTTTGTTTTTCTCAACCTGAACATGTGCTTTTGTTGCCTAAACCTAAGAAAATCAACGTAAAAACAAACTGTTAAACTTACGCTGTAACTTTATTTAAAAAAAAAAAAAAAAAAACTGTATGCATGTAATGAGCAAAACTGTACATTTCCCATGAAAATTAAAGTATCTCTTGAAAACACATAATGCATGAAACACGCATAAATTGACATGTTGTCCCTGAACATCTTAAACTGACACAAGAGGCTACCTAGTGCATCATATTCTGACTTGTATGTCCACTGACAAAGCGGTGGTATTTGACCAGTTGGGATGAAAATGTGTTGGTCAGTCAGAAACTACAAAAGCAAAGACAGAAAAGTCCATTTGTGGGAGCAAATGGGCTGGACACTGAATATTGATGGTGGGTGTTGTGTTTCCATTTTAAGCTTGTTAACTGTGTAGTCAACCCTCTGTTAATGTAGCGTTATGTTAACTATCAAGCTAACAATAATGCCATGATGTCAGAAAAAAAAGCCAAATGCAGCATGTCATTAAACCAAGCACCCTGCCACTGAACTGACTGCCAAAGAAAAACACTATGTGACCACAGGCTTGAGATGCTTAAGTGGTTTCATACAAGTGGTAAAAGTGTATAATCTTCACTTAGAATTCTTTATCATTTTTTTTCTGATTATCACGTCTACCAGATACTTCAGCTGCATCATCTTTGCCCATCAGTGAAGTACTGCCTCCATCTAGTGGCAAAAAACAAAGACAACACTCTGATAGGCTATTTTGTCCCCTTTTCCTCTCCCTGTTTTCCCTCTTCACTTGACTGCATTACTTTCAGAGTGAAAGTCAACTTATTAGGAAAAAAAAAAAGCTTGGGGCACCCCCTAGCTCACCTGGTAGAGTGTGCACCGCATATTCAAAGGCTGAGTCCTCTGCAGTGGCCACAGGTTTGATTCCAACCCAACCTTCATCCCCACTCTCTCTCCCTCTTTTGGGCTATATCTGCCCTAAAGGCAAAAAAGCCCCAAAAATATCTTTAAAAATATAGAAACAGGCTTTAAAGGCAAAACTTGTCATTCAAAAATGACAAGAAGTAAAGTTAAAGGTAAGGTAAAGTTCCACTGATTGCCACACACCTGAGTGTGTGAAATTTGTTCTCCGCATTTGACCCATCCCCTGAGGGAGCGGTGAGCAGCAGCGGTGCTGCGCTCAGGAATCATGTGGTGATCTAACCCCCCAATTCCAACCCCTGATGCTGAGTGCCAAGCAGGGAGGCAATGGGTCCCATTTTTATAGTCTTTGGTATGACCCGGCTGGGGATCGAACCCACGACCTCCCAGTCTCAGGGCGGACACTCTACCACTAGGCCACTGAGCTGGTGGTAGAGTCAGCTCTTGTAGAGATTCATCACCGCACTCCACAGTTTCTTGTTTTTTCTTCAGCTTAATTTCAGCAGCACTCTGGAAAGATGTGAATCCACCTCACAGAGAGCAGCGATCAAAACTGAACTGGCTTCAGTTCCCTTGTTTCGCACCGTGTCGATCACATGTCGTGCTTTGTCTGCTCTGACTTTTGTTCTGGCTGACTGCATTTCTTCATCATTTATAACATGACACTCAAGGAGTTTATCCAGAAGCTTGTTCAGATTAGGCTCAGACACTCTGCTTACAAACTCTGCCCGAACTGAGAACAGCAACTTGTCTGCTGGGACGTTGTCCTCTGCTTGGACACTGTCCTCTTCTGGGACATTACTCTGTGGAATGTCCCTTTTTGAACCTGGAAGATCACCAGGGAAAAGAAATTTGTTTAATAATCAATTTGAAATAGATCGCTTAGAAATTAAAAATGTAACTGAAACTACAGGTCATGTTTTTGTCTGATACAGCAACATATCTGCTCTGTACATCATTTGTCCTGTATTCTCCTTTAAGAAATAGTCAGAATCCAAATGGGAGACATTTACATTTTATATTTTTTTAGGTTTCATCAGGGCACCTCCTAGTTTTGCATTAATCTGTTGATATGAAGACCTTCTTTTGATACAGTAGTCCATAAGATATTTTATTAAGCAGTGATGTCAGTGTTGTATCATAGGGAGAGCTGCTACACAACACAAGAGCTACAACTCTCAACAACAACCACATTACTGAGGTGTTGTAGCAACTCATAATGTAATAATGGCTCATAATGTAATAACGCTTCATAATGTGATAACAGAAATGTAATAAAAGTTCATAATGTAATAATCGGCTCATAATGTAATAAAATCATTAGCTTATAACGTAATAACAGCTTTGTGCATAATGTAATAATGTAATAACTTATTACATTATGAGCCTTACTGGCGCCGCTCATAATGTAATAACAGCTCATATTGTGAGAAAAGTGTTGCACTATCATCATTTTTAGGTCAAAACTGCACACACTGACAACGAGAGTGCACTTAAGGGCAGAGGTCTGTGTTTGTGTTTGACTATGATTTGTTTATAGGTGGCGCGACAGTAACCAACTCAAAAGCCGGCTGGAAAAGAGGGTGGATTAGGGAAGAAGGCAGGGGACTGTAGTTCATGTAGTTTAAAAAAGCATTTCCTTTGTTTACTATTGCTACAATAAATGCAGGACACAATAACTTCTACAATAAAAACACATTTAAGATTGGTCTTTTCAAATAAGTAAGTGAACACTCTCTCCTTCCATACAACCTAGTGAAGACCTTCCAGTCAAAATGTTGCTGTTATTTTATTGTTGGTCTTAATGCCAATTTAATAAAGACTTTTAATAAGCATTGTTTTCCTACTACTTAGGTTAAATACATGATAGCAGCGTAATATATTCATTCAATTTACTTTATTTTGGAACTTGTGCAAGAATGAGAAGCGCGTTTTAGAACCATGTAATAACAATGGACCAGCTCAAAAGTTCTTAAAATGTAAACACAGCCTGTCAGGACACCCAAGTAAGAACATAAGTCCAAATAAATTTAACTAAACAATATGCATCAATCAATCAATCAATCAATCAATTTTATTTATAAAGCCCAATATCACAAATCACAATTTGCCTCACAGGGCTTTACAGCATACGACATCCCTCTGTCCTTTGGACCCTCACAGCGGATAAGGAAAAACTCCCCCCAAAAAAAACCTTTAACAGGGAAAAAAAACGGTAGAAATCTCAGGAAGAGCAACTGAGGAGGGATCCCTCTTCCAGGACGGACAGACGTGCAATAGATGTCGCATAAATAATACATAACAATAAATCATACTTGCCAACAGAAATCAAGTCCAGGGGGCTCCATTTGTCAGTGACTGTTCCAGTGTTCACTCAGATCAAGGCTTAACGAGTTGTTGTTGTTTTTTTTAAAGAAAACTTTACTTCTTCCAATGAATGTCTTTAAGATGGATCCATCCAAAGGATATATGTTTAGTCACAATCCAGGCTGTAATCCACCTGGCATTTTGGCTGAAGAGCTGCCTGATATTGGACGCAAGGCCACTATTGCGTCCAGCCACTCTGTATAACCTACTAATACTTATGCAGCAGTCTTCATCCGTCATAATATTTAAACTTTCCACCAACTGCTTACCTGCAACAATCAGACAGTGGAAGTGAGCATGGCATTCTCAAAGGCCCAAAATACCTAACACGGGTGCCACCTAGTGGCTCAACTTTATACATCTTACATAATAAAATGTGAGAATGCAATTACGATTAAATAATTCTTGGTTTCTCTAATTTAGTTTACTATGCGCTGAAACCCATGCCGTTTGCTTTATTTGCACCTTTAAGATGTAAAAATGATGATAATGCAGCAGTTTTCTCACAATATGAGCATTTATTACATTATGAACTGTTATTACATTATGAGCGACGCCAGTAAGGCTCATGATGTAATAGGTTATTACATTATTGTGTTATGCGCAAAGCTGTTATTACGTTATGTGCTCATGATTTTATTACATTATGAGCCGATTATTACATTATGAACTTTTATTACATTTAAGTTATTACATTATGAGCCGTTATTACATCATGAGTTGCAACAGTTGTCTTACGTTACGTTTTTCCGTATCTGAATCGAGGCCTTAACGTCAGAGGATGTCACTTGCTGTACAAATTGTAAAGACTCTTGAGGCAAATCGTTATTTGTGATACTGGGCTATATAAATAAAATCAACTTGACCTGAAATGTAACTTAGGTCAGTTTAGATGCTGGTCCTTGTTCCTTGATAACACAAACAACTGTGTCTGCCCAGTACATGTAAGCTAAGTTTGTCTCGTTCGTTATTCACGGTATAACATTGGCACTCTCTTGTTCCCCACCATGTAACACGGGATCTCTCTCTAGTTCCTCACAGTGTAACACCGGCAGTCTCTTGTTTCCTAAGGCGGAACACTTACGTTCCTTTTTTCCTTACATCATAACACTGGAACTTTGTCGTTTCTTACAATACAACACATACACTGTGTAATTACCTGTGGTGTAACACTAACATTCTGTAATTCTCTAAGGTGTAACATCAGTACAATGCCATTACATGTAACATAGGCATTTTCTTGTTCCTTACTAAGTAGCACTGACACTTTGGCAGCCTGCCAGCTGCTGTTAGTCGATATGCCCCACCCACTGGGCCAAGAAGTGACTGTAATAACAAGAGGACAGTCAAGTGTCTGTGGCTATTTCAACTGTTTATAACAGCAGGGCAGAGGACTGAAGTAACTTTGTAGACAGCAGAGATTAACAGTAGAAAGTTTAAAAAAACACTTAGAAGAGAGCATTTGAGAGATTCATGAGTATGGATAAAAACCAAGTTACGTTGACAAGCATCCCTGCAACCATGCTGGTCACTTTTCATCTGAGCTGTAGGTTCATCTGTGCTTTTGTTTATTCAAACACCACTACTGCAGCCCAAACAATAATGACAAAAGAGAGAAATACAGCATTACTTTGTATAATTCTACTATGAACAAAATCTAAGACCAGGTTGTGGCTCAGGAGGCAGGGCCGGTTGTTCACTAATTGGAAGATCGGTAGTTTGATCCCCGGCTCCTCTAGTCTGCCTGTCAAAGTATCCTTTGGCAAGATACTGGACCCCAAGCTGCTCCTGATGGCTGTGCCATTGGTGTGTGAGTGCATGGGAATGCTAAATAGCAGGTGGCACCTTGTATGGTAGCCTCGGCCACTGGTGTGTGTCAATGGGTTGATGTAACAACAAGAAAGGCGCTAGACAAGTGCAAGTCCATTCACCATCCATTTACAAAGAAAAAAAAGAAACATATGGAGCCGCAGCTGGCTGGTAGGTGCAGTCTAATATGTCTGTTCTGCAGTTTTTGCCACATGTCCACATAGTCGCAAAGGTCAGTCTAATGTTTCATCATCTGATTGTACAGGTTTAATACTGCAGGAAGTGACAGGGTCACAGCTAAGATGCCAAACATAAGCTGTGTAGCTGTGAACTCCCATACCAGTAAAACCATTTCACTGAATGACTAAACTGGAGCACCTCTGTGGCCAAAATATCTGGTTTCTTCTTGGTTTGTTAATGTTTTTTACAGTTACTGTAAACTGTGATTTAAATGGTTGAGTCAGTTTCTAAAATTCCCTCACATTGTTTTCTTAAATACAACGCCAAGACATTCACAGCAGTGTTTTTTTAAAGAAAAGGTGTGAATTGCAACTTGCAGTCCAGTTAAGTAATGACATGATATGGGGCAAATGTGCATGAGAGCGTTACATATCTATTCTATTTTATTCCATCACTGGGGTCTAAACTGTGACATCAGTGGTGCTACAGGACGGTGAAGCCTTTACCTATCAGATCCACGTCACGTTTCCAGACTTCTTGCCTCCCTTGGTCCTGGACCATCAAAGTTAATTCCTCTGGGATCGTTGTCAGGAAAACTTCAAATGTCGGATGATAATTTGGTCCATAATCTGAGCGAAATTGTTCACACTGTAAACCAGAAGCATTGTGTCATTTTCAAATAGGTTAAAAATGTTTATCTGGTACTTTCCTGGTTGTGAATATGATTTTAACATTAAGCCATCATGATAATTTTGTTTGTAACCATTAGAAGTGTAGAAGTGACTTGACTCACCTCAGGCTGTATTTTGAAGCTCTGAGGTTCACAGTGAAAACTGTAACTTTGACCAAAGCGAAGGAGACAGTTGGAAGCAATCGGGATGTACTCAGCGCCTCTTTGTTTCTCTTCAACCTTCAGTAACATGTCATCTTCATTATTATTAAGTTAATGCTCAGATAGTCAAATCAATTTTACTCATAATAATACATTTAAAAACAAAAAATGTTTAACAGAGTGCTTTACGGAGAAAATTACAATCAAATAAAAGCGCAGGCATAATCATGAGGATATAATGTCAGTAAATTAAAGTGTAGAATAAGTAATTCAACAGCATTGCAGAGAAAATGAATAAAAACACATAAAAACCATGGTTACATTACATAGTATTTTACGCCACCCGGTATAAACATTACCATTAGTATTTCAATATCAGTATTTAAACATTATTGAAATATATTTAGCAACTATCCCTTTTGTAGCCTCTCTACAGATCCATTGAACAGTGACCAGATGAAATAATGCAATTGTTCATATATGTGTGTTGCTGGTAACAGGCAGGAATCCCTTAACTTTTGGAAAGTTACTTGTATTTCATCATCATACAGATCACTAGGTATAGGTTTGCCTTTTGTAGCCCATTATTTAAATACCTAGGTATTCTAACAGATAACAACCTTAGTAATCCAAATAAACTTAATTTTTACCTCTTTAGGGAAAAATTTATAAAGACTGGCTGTGATGGATCACTCTGCCAAGAAGTCTTATAGGAAGAGTAAATGAACTTCTAACTTCTCCTGTATTTATTTCATTCACTGCCATTAAATATTCCGCACACCCTTTTAAGAAACACAGTGATTTAATGGGAACATTTTTGTGAAACCGCTTAGTTCAAAGAATTAAAAGAACAATTTAGAAATGACCTGTAGAGAGAGGAGGTGTACGGCTTCTGGATTTGCAGTTGGTATCATTATTTGTTGAGACCATTATTTCACTTGGTTGGAGGATGTGAGTCACCCTCCTGGATGCAAAATGACAGTTACATATTAAAGGTGGAGTAGGTGATTATGGAGAAAGATTGCTGAGTGTCACTCTCAAGTTGTCAAACACTGACCCTTTGGTATTCAGCAATACCAACCCCTTTTTATGTTTCTCCAGAATCACCTACTCAACCTGTAAACTTAAAACAACTTTCTCATGTTTTCTACTGCAATACTGATAGAAATGTAAGAAATTACGCAATAAACCCAATCATAACTATAGCTGCTGCGCAGCGATGGGTCGGGTCCGGGCATTTTTAGGCAATTCTGAGCAACAAGCAGAAGAATTGGAAGACATTTAGGAATTTAGCAACACAATCTCCTTTTTTCATCAGCTGAGGCTTGAACTCACAACCTCTGAGACTAAGAATCAATTTCTATCTCACTGAGCTAATTAGTCAGTGACAATTCATGTGTAGCTTCACAAATTGACTAAGCCAGACGTGCAGGTTTAGCAGCCGTCCGTCTATTGACACTGGATCTTTGTGCAAAGTTTGGTTTATTTTCAAGTATGAGAAGGCAGATTTTCTAGCAGAAAAAAGACTTGAAGATGCTGCACAGTGATCAGTCACGCTCAGGCAATTTTAAGCAATAAGCTGGAGCACAAGAAGATGATTACATTACAATGTGGATTCTGCACCAGTTGAGGCTCGAATCCGCAACCTCTGGAACCTAAGACGGTCATCTACCGCTCTGAGCTAATTGGCAAGTAGCAACTCAACAGTGGCTTCACAAATTGAGTAAGCCATTCACTGTTGTGTAGGAAAGCAGCCATCCGTGCATGGAAAGGCAGATTTGAAACCACTGTAAAAAATTCAGTTATTAAGACAAAAATCTGAAAATACACATATTGCATCTAGACAGCATGGAGATGTTGGTAATTTGTTTGTAACAATGGTTGATTTGCTCCATAAGTGAAAAACTGATGTTTAAAATTGCCATTTTTACATTGACTCCAATTGTTCACATTAGAGCAAAATTCAAAATGCTGTCAAAAATTCAGTTTTTGAGATAAAATTCTGAAATTTGCCACACACCATCTGCCATGACTCTAGACTCATTTTTTTCATTAACACTGAAGATTTATTTAGCAAGAATCTGCATGTATATGTTTACAGTACCGTTTACAGTCAAACATTTTGATGCACTGTAGGCTCAATTTTCGATAAATCAAAAATCTGTGTGGATCGTTTGTGCAGGACAGTCTGAAGATGCTCTGTAGCAAGTTTGGTGTCAATTGAGCAAAAATTGTGGGAGGAGATAGGTTTAAGAAGTTTTACAGTTTTTGAAAAAAAAAACAGAGTGATGAACTTCATAATTTTTAATGGGTTTAAATGTACCAACGTTTCTTCAGTATTGGGGCTACAGTTTGATGGAAGTTGTGAAGTTGTAGCACATATGGTTGATTTGTTATGAATTTTCAACGTTTTGAACTTTAGACGCTTGCTGTACAGCTGAGGATATCTGGCATGAGACTGGACCTTTGTGCAAAGTTTGGTGAGTTTTCACCCATGGGAAGTATGATTTCCTCCGAAGAAGAAAGAAGAAAGAAAGAAGAAGAAGAAGAAGAAGAATACCTAGGATTACAATAGTGTCCTGGCAGCTTAGCTGCCCGGACCCTAATAAAGTCAGTTAAAATGAAGACATAATTTCCCTTATCATTATTCACTAAAGACAATATTTTAATTTTAGTCACTGTTTACTATTAACACCACCTGTTTGAAGAAATACACGAGAGAAACCCAGGGAAAAAAACACTGAAAATGAGCAATCTGATGATTTACAGTTCAGATTGATTTAGATTCTTACCACAGCATAAGGTGGTTTGTAAATAAAAGACACAAAGTCTGACTGACCTGAATCTCCTTTGTTAAAACTGCTGTGGCTTAAAAAAGTTTAAGCTGATAGTGAGCACATATGACAGATAGCTTTACCTCATTCAGAGGGACATTGCTGGGCAGCAGTAATACATTGAGTACTTGATGCCTTCTGCTCGGAGGTCTGAGGAACAGTAGAACTTGGCAAGTTATTGGCAGTTTGAAGTTCAGAAGCCTTTTGATGTAATCCCAGATCAGACCGAAGGCAGAGAGGTGAGGGACCTTCACAATCACATGAGTGTCTGTAATCTTCAACGGCTTCAAGATGCTCATTCCATCATCAGTGATGTGGACGACAGACAACAGGCCATTAATCAGCAATGCTGTGAAAGAAAAGAGCTGTTATTTTATTTTACTGCTAATAGGTTATTCTGCTGTATTCAGTTCTTACTTCTCGAGTTCAGAAAGATAGAATGAATCTATTGTCATATCAAGGATGTGCCAGTTTGCCTCTGTCTTTTACTCGTCTAATTTACTATTATTTTCCTTTTTCACACATAATCTGTCTGGATGTGTGCATTTAGTGTTAATAAACTCCATTACACTTTTTACACAGTTTTCTTTTTGCATGTCACCATATGCAGCTAGTTTAAACTGGTAGCACTACACATGAATACAAATCTTTGCATTTTCACTCGTTATTTCTTTCACACTGAAGACAGCAATGTGTTTACCCTCCTTTGTTTCACAGTGTGGAAGGTGGAGCTGACAGACAGCAGCATCCTCTGAACACGTGATTTTGAATAGTGGCCCTGCAGCCATCTTGCCAGCTGTCTGGAGGATGATCTCATCCCATTGGACAATGCTGTACAGCAGCTCCGCCTCCTGGGCCACAACAAACACGACTCCAGTTAAAGCACACTGGAACACACCTGGACCAGGACACCTGAACCTGTAGGACAAAGAAGAACTGATTACAACAAGCTTTCAGTCTGTTAATCTATGATGTGCTGAGTTAAGCCATGCAGACCCTTCACATTTTTTTATCTTGTTTGTGGTGTTGTAAGTGTTTCAGTCTTCCTTTCTGCATGGTCACATGATTCATTTGATCATCCAACAAAAAAATCACTGATTCTTTATGGGATTGATCAGGCATCCTGACATCAAACAAAAACCCAATCTGGCATATATTCCCCTAAATTCTAATATAATTCGAGGAAACAAATTTGGGACTAAAGTCAGGTTTAGTGCACACAGCATCTATCAGGCAGACAAAAACAAAACCAATCCAGCTTTTTTCCTGGTATAAAAACTAGAAATATGATGCTGCATTACTTAAAAATTAAGCACTGCAGTTCTGATAAAGTGGACTGGTGCTTTAAGCAGGGTTACTTTATTAAACTAAATCAAATGAAAACAAAAATAGGCAGTGTAAAATATTTTTAGTAAACCTGAACTAAATAGCCCTGTGATTGTCTGGCGACCTGTTCAAGGTGTACCCTGCCTCACCAGCGACCATAGTCAAATGTATCCCTGGGGCCAGAGCGGGTGACGTTGAATCAAATTCAAAACTGCTGGCTAAGGCTTTAACATAGATTTAGATTTAGTAAGATTGTTATTCACGTCTGCGATAATGACACCTGGTTACGCCAATCAGAGGTCACTAAAATGAATGTTGCCTTGATGTGTGAATATGCAAAAACGATGTCGGACTCCGTAGTTTTCTCTGGACCTCTCCAAAATCTGACCAGTGATGAGATGTTTAGCCGCATATCATCATTCAATCGCTGGCTGTCCAGGTGGTGTCCAGCAATCAATGTGGGCTTCACAGATAATTGGCAAACTTTCTGGGGAAAACCTGGTCTGATTAGGAGGGATGGCATTAAACCCCAGAGCCCTTTTTAACACCGTCAATAAGCTACTTCAACCAGCTAATCAGTTTCCTTTGTCTCCCTCCACTAAACTCTGCTGTGATTTTATGGACTTCTTCCAGAACAAAATCTCTTCTATTCATCAGCTTCTACAATACTCAGCTACACAAAATCATCCTATCACCACCCCTCCTCCTACCAATATCAGCTCTTTTTCAGCTTTCTCTCCTGTCACTGAGCAGACTGTAACAGAACTTGCTTTAAAGTCAAGGTCCACCACTTGTCTACTTGACCATATGCCCACTCCTCTGATCAAAACCTGTCTGCCTGCTCTCTGTCCCCTGCTGTCACATATAATTAACACTTCTCTTCTGTCTGGCTGTGCTCCCTCTATGTTAAAACTTGCTGCTATCACACCTGTTCTCAAGAAATCTGGCTCAGATCATGATGACCTCCAAAACTACAGACCCATCTCTAATCTTCCATTTTTAACCAAACTCCTTGAGCAGATTGTAGCCAGTCAGATCCAGGCCCACATGTCCACCAATGACCACTGGGAAGAGTTTTAATCTGGATTTAGGGCTAGACACAGTACTGAGACAGCTCTCACAAAAGTTACATCTGCTCCTAGCTGCTGACTCTGGCCATCTCAACATACTGATTCTGTTAGACCTCACTGCTGCTTTTGACACTGTCTGCCATAATCTCCTGCTTCACCGACTAGAAACCCTTCTTGGTATCACCTGTACTCCATTATCCTGGTTTAAGTCATATCTCACCAACAGAGAACAGTTTGTATCCATAGACAAATTTAGATCCCCCACATCCCCACTAACTCACAGCGTCCCCCAAGGTTCAGTTCTCGGTCCTCTACTATTCATCATCTATATTCTTCCTCTTGGTCACATCATCCGTCAGCATGGTCTTAATTTTCACTGTTATGCTGACGACACACAACTCTACATTCATTCCAAGCCATCAGACACACTCCCACCATCCAACCTGTTAGACTGCTTAAATGTCATAAACACTTGGATGACCTGCAACTACCTCCAACTTAATCAGGATAAATCAGAAGCCATCATCATTGCCTCCCCATCTACACTCCATAAGGTCTCCCACCTCAACTTTAACATCCCTGGGTTCATCACTTCCTCTGTCACTGAAGTCAGAAATGTTATGTTCGACTCCACCCTCTCCTTCGACACACACATCAAGAACATCACCAAAACTGCTTTCTTTCACCTGAAAAACATTGCTCGTCTCCGCCCCTCTCTCTCCCAATCTGTTGCAGAAACTCTCATCCATTCATTTGTTACATCCCGGTTAGACTATTGCAATCCACTTCTCATTGGTCTACCCACCCACAGGTTAAAATGACTCTCCTCCAAAGTATATTGTTACAAATTATATTTATTTTTTTTTATTTTTTTTTTGCTCTGACACATACCAATTACAAGCTACTCAAACTACATAGTATGGGTATAATATGCATTTCCTGAATCTTTAGAGTCCTGTGAGTATTCCAGTTTCTGAGTTTTGTGTCCCTGATGTTTCTAGATTCCACGGGACTTAAAGGAAAGATATATTTTAGGCAAAAATTGTGAAAAAATGTGTGTCATTGACTGTTAAAAGGGCTACAGTTACCTCAATATTTGTCAGAAAGATTCACAATTGGGCTTGAAAGAAAGCCAAGAAGCCCCCCTCTAAAAACCCAACACAATATTATAAAGCATTGAAAAATGTCCTGACTATGAGCCTAAACCAGGATATGCCAAAATTATTTAAATCTAAAGTTAAACAAAGAAGAGTAGTGCATGAAAACCTAATAAAAATTACAACTTCTTCTGTGACAGAAAGACAAAACAGGAGAATTAAATGTTGGCTGTTAAATTTCAGGTCTCTGTCATCTAATGCAGTGTTTGTAAACAAATTTACTAAGCCTCACTGAAACCTGGCTGTGTCACGATGAATATATTAGTCTAAATGAATCCACTCCTCCCAGTCATAATAATACCCACATTCCTCGAGCAGCGGCCGAGGAGGGGGATTTGCAGCCATTTCTAACTCTGGTCTATTAATCAGTCCTAAACCTAAACTAGATTATAATTCATTTGAAAGCCTCGTTCTTAGTCTTTTACATCCGACCTGGAAAACCTCGCAGCCACTTCTATTTGTTATAGTGTACCGTGCTCCTGGCCCGTATTCTGAATTTGTATCTGGATTCTCAGAGTTTTTATCCAGTTTAGTTCTTAAATCAGATAATGTTATTATTGTCAGTGATTTTAATATTCATGTTGATGTTGATTATGACTCCCTGGCTTCTGCATTTATCACATTATTAGACGCCATTGACTTCAGTCAGGCTGTACATAAACCCACTCACTGTTTTAACCATACCTTCGATCTAGTTCTGACGTATGGAATTGAAATTGAAAACTTAATAGTCTTTCCACAGAATCCCTCGCTATCAGATCATTATGTAATAACTTTTGATTTATTTCTACTCGATTACACGCCACTCAGCAACAGTTACTATAGATGTTTATCAGATAGTGCTGTAGCAAAATTTAAGGAAATGATTCCATATGTGTTAAATTTAACACCATGTCCCTCTGTAACAGAGGTTTCCCATACTGACTTTAAACTCTCCCAAATTGTCGATAGCGCTGCAGGCTCGCTGTGAACAACACTCAACTCTGTAGCACCTCTTAAAAAGAAGTTAATGAAGCAAAGAAAGTTTGCTCCTTGGTACAACTCCCAAACCCGAAAATTAAAACAAATATCGCGATTGACCAAACGGGAAGAATCTCGTTTAGTCTGGGAAGACTCAAAACGTATAAGAGGGGCCTCTGCAATGCCAGAGCAAACTATTACTCAGCATTAATAGAAGAAAACAAGAACAACCCCAGGTTTCTTTTCAGCACTGTAGCCAGGCTGACTGAGAGTCACAGCTCTATTGAGCCTTGTATTCCTTTAGCCCTTAGAAGTAATGATTTTATGAGCTTTTTTAATAATAATAATAATGATAATAATAATAATAACTTTATTTATATAGCACAATTTATGCATAAAATGCAACACAAAGTATTGAACAGAAAAGACAATCATGCCATTTGTTAGAAATAAAAAAGAAAATAAAAGCATGAAAAAAGGAATGCCTAGTAACAGCATTAATACATAAAAACACATTTCAAGAGAAAGCAAAGATTAAAAGGTGTGTCTTAAGATTTCATTTGAAAGTTTCAACAGATTTAGAGCTCCTAAGATAAAGACCCTCAGGTAGACTGTTCCAGAGTTTAGGACCATAATAAGCAAAGGCTGCCTCTCCATGCCTTTTCGTTGTAACCTTCGGAACAATTAAGAGATTTGAATCTGAAGATCTTAGGGACCTTGAAGGCACATAAATTTTGAGTATGTCAGACAGATAAGATGGGGCAAGGCCATTTAGAGCTTTACAAACCAATAAAATAATTTTAAAATGTATTCTTTGACTGACAGGTAATCAATGTAGTGATTTAAAACTGGAGTGATGTGTGCCCTCTGCCTGGTTTTTGTCAGAATACGTGCTGCTGCATTTTGCACAAGCTGTAACTTAGAAATGGCTTTCTTGGACACACCAGACAGAAGAGCACTGCAATAGTCCAGTCTGGTGGATATAAAAGCATTAATCAGTTTTTCTGTATCTGCTTGGGAGAGAGACAATGACAAATTTCTAACTATTAGAGGCAAAATTCATGACCTCCTGTCCTCAGACATTACCAATCTGCCCTCAAACACAGCTGTAAGACCTGATATATATTTAGATTGCTTCTCCCAGATTACTCTTCAAGAATTGACCTCAATGATTTCTTCATCCAAGTCATCAATGTGTCTCTCAGATCCCATCCCAACTAGGCTATTTAATAGGGGTGTAACGGTACATAAAAATCTCGGTTCGGTACGTACCTCGGTACACAAGTCACGGTTCGTTTTTTTTTCGGTACAGTAATGAAAAAAATAGACAACTATTAAATATCTTTTACTTATTGGTAACCTTATTAAAACATAC
>NC_065516.1:5074573-5088185 GCF_006386435.1 Epinephelus moara
TCGGTCCGTCACTCAATTATGTCCGTCGGGGAACTAGATATTTTAAATGGTTCGGCTCGCAAAAACGGAATTAAAATAAAACAAAATAAAATAAAATAATATCCTGCGCCCAATAATTCGGTACAGGGTCGTGCCGAACCGAAAGTCGCGTACCGAACGGTTCGACACAAATACATGTACCGTTACGGCCCTACTATTTAAGGAAGTCTTACCTTTAGTTAACACTTACATATTAGACATGATCAATATATCTCTATTAACAGGTTATGTACCACAGTCCTTTAAGGTAGCTGTAATTAAACCTCTTCTAAAAAAGTCCACCCAGGATCCAGAGGTGTTGGCCAACTATAGACCAATATCTAATCTTCTCTTTCTTTCAAAAATCCTTGAAAAAGTAGTCGCAGACCAGCTGTGTGACTTTCTCCATGATAACTTATTTGAAGAATTTCAGTCAGGATTTAGAGTGTATCATAGCACAAAGACAGCACTAGTAAGAATTACAAATGATCTTCTGATTGCCTCAGACACAAGGACTCGTCTCTGTACTTGTTTTATTAGATCTCAGTGCGGCATTTGACACAATTGACCATCAAATTCTACTACAGAGACTGGGACATTTAATTGGCCTCAAAGGTTCTGTAATAAGCTGGTTTAAATCTTATTTATCGATCGATTTCAGTTCATTCACATTCACGATTAATCATCTTTACATACTAAAGTCTGTTTTAGAGTTCCACAAGGTTCTGTGCTCGGACCAATTCTTTTCACTTTATATATGCTTCCCTTAGGTAACATCATTAGAAATCACTCCGTAAATTTCCATTGTTAGGCAGATGATACATAATTGCATTTATCGACAAAGCCAGTAGAAACAGATCAATCAACTAAACTTCAAAAATGCCTTAAAGATATAAAAACCTGGATGAGCTCCAATTTCCTGATGTTAAATTCAGACAAAACTGAAGTTATTGTTCTCGGCCCCAAACACCTCAGAAACTCTTTATCTGATGATATAGATTACTGTAATTCCCTATTATCAGGTAGCTCTAATAAGTCTTTGAAAACTCTCCAGCTATTCCAGAACGCGGCAGCATGTGTACTGACAGGAACGAGATCACATTTCTCCTGTTTTAGCTTCTTGGCACTGGCTCCCTGTAAAATCCAGAATTTAATGTAGTGCCATATTATCCCACCAGAACACTGCACTCTGAGAATACAGGGTTACTTGTGGTTCCTTAAGTCTCCAAAAGTATAACAGGAGCCAGAGCCTTCAGCTATCAGGCTCCTCTCCTGTGGAATCATCTTCCTGTTTCGGTTCGGGAGGCAGACACCATCTCTGCATTTAAGACTAGACTTAAGACTCCTCTTTGATAAAGCTTATAATTAGGGTTTGGCTCAGGCTTGTCTTGGACCAGCCCCTAGTTAGGCTGACATAGGCCTAGTCTGCCGGGGGACCTCCTATAATACACCTCCTATATTACACCGAGCATCTTCTCTCCTTCTCTCTCTCACCTTTGCTAACATTCATGTCCTGTTACTGCATCTCGCTAACCTGGCTCTATTGCATGTCACTAACTCGGCTTGTTCTCCGGAGTCTTTGCGCTCCACTTTCTGGCAGGTTACCTCATATCGCAGCTGTGCCTGGATCGTGTGACGTGGTTGTGCTGCTGCAGTGGTCCTGACTGATGTCTCCTGCTGCTGCTGTTATTATTAGTCATACTTCCACTGTTATTATACACATAAGATTATTGTCACACACATATATATATATATATTGGGGGCGGCAGTAGCTCAGTCCATAGGGACTTGGGTTGGGAACCGGAGGGTCGCCTGTTCAAGTCCCCGTCTGGACCAAAATATGGAGCGTGGACTGGTAGCGGGAGAGGTGCCAGTTCACCTCCTGGGCACTGCCGAGGTGCCCCTGAGCAAGGCACCGAACCCCCCAACCGCTCAGAGCGTCTGTCACAGGCAGCCCACTCTGACATCTCTCCACTTAGTGCATGTATAGGTCCAGGTGTGTGTTCGGACCTGTGTGTAATTGACAGAGTGAAAAATTGAATTTCCCCTTACAACATATTGTACCACAATAGCCACTATCATTATTATTATTATTATTATGATTACTATTCAATTCAATTCAATTCAAGACCTTTATTTGTCCCCGAGGGGCAATTGATTCTGCCGCAGTACCTTTATTTGTCCCCGAGGGGCAATTGATTCTGCCGCAGTATTATTATTATTATTATTATTATTATCATATTATTACTTAAATTAATGTTATTGTAAGCTACTGTAAAGGTGTTTTTTGGGGGAGTTTTTCCTTATTCGCTGCGAGGGTCCAAAGGACAGAGGGATGTTGTNGTCTCATCTTGTCATATGGATTACTGTGAATTTATTATGTTGATCTGTTCTGTACGACATCTATTGCACGTCTGTCCGTCCTGGATGAGGGATCCCTCCACAGTTGCTCTTCCTGAGGTTTCTACCATTTTTTTTTCCCCATTAAAAGGTGTTTTTTGGGGGAGTTTTTCCTTATTCGCTGCGAGGGTCCAAAGGACAGAGGGATGTTGTGTGATGTAAAGCCCTGTGAGGCAAATTGTGATTTGTGATATTGGGCTTTATAAATAAAATTGATTGATTGATTGATTGATTGATTGATTGATTGAAAATGAAACTTTAAGAGTCAAAACTAAAGTAATTTAAAACTAAAAATGAAATCAAAAATTAATATATCCTACGCTATAAGCACTGAAAGTAGCTAAACTGTACTAAGAAAGGTTGAACTTTCAATACAAGTGTAAGTGCTGAAAGAAGGTGAAGTGTAGGTAAAAGTGTGAGCACTGAAATGAGGTGAAGAGTAGGTTGAAGTGGGTTTAAGTGTAAGTGTTGACAGGTGGTAAATTGTAGAGTAAAGTGTAAGCACTGCAAGGAGTTGAAGTGTAGGTTAAAGTGTAAGTGCTGAAAGTAGGTGAACAGGAGGTTAAAGTGTAAGTGCTGAAAGTAGGTGAACAGGAGGTTAAAGTGTAAGCGCTGAAAAAAGGTGACGTGGAGGTTAAAGTGTACGTGCTGAAAGGAGGTTAAGTGGAGGTTACAGTGTAAGTGCTTAAGGAGTTGACTCGGTCAACGGTTGAAGTTTTCTGCATATTCTGATTTGGTTACCTGTATGAAGTCTTTCCAGACTCTGTCAGCATTTCAGGTGTGAAACTTAACGTGTCCTAAATTTCAAAAAGGAACAAAAAGACTTTATTAGAACTCGCTGAGACGTTGCATTTTTTACTATGCATCTTTCACTTTATGGTTCTTTGTCAAAATGACTCAGCTATTGTTATTTAGTGAAATGATCCTGCACAAGTGAAGCTTGCAGGACTCTGTTGGACATCAGCTGGTGGTTTCATAAATGAGAAAGCGGAAATAAGTTTGCAGGACTTTCCAATGAACGGGGAAGGAGTAGAGAGTGAGAGGAAAAGGATAATGAAGAGAAGGAATATTAAACCCTGGAGGGGGTAAATCTAAGAAACCCCAGTCTGTTCGGGTTAGGGGTAGGGTTAGGGTGAAAAACTGACATTTGTGTTCAGATCCTCTTCACACACAAGCTGCTGCTGCTTCAACCTCTCTGGATCATCAGGACACAGCTGATCCTCTTCATTCACACTCTCCTCTCTTATGACCTCAGACGCATCGAGGTTTGTCTTTGACATGGAGGGCTCTGCTGGATGATAAGAGTGGGGAGATGGACACAAGACACACAGCACCTGTCAAACTGACTTTTGGACTTCCTGGTGACCAAACATTTGTAAACCTGTAACAGCAATTCTCCCAGTTCAAGGCGACCAGAGCTCTTTGTAGCATGTCTTTGTCCCCATGTTTCCTGATGTTATCAACAGGGGTTAAAGCAAGAAAAAATGTTGTGCCTGAAATGTGGAGCACGGAAGATTTGTGTGCCTGAAATCTGAAATCCTTTCCAGAGCGGGGGGCTTGGTGTTGCGGTCACAAAATTAAGAAATAGATATGTATGTGTTGCAAAGGAACGTGTTTATTATCAAAACGAACAAAAAGATTATAGCTTTAGTAGTTACTTTTCAGATTAAACTTTTATAGAATAATGAGTTTATAAATAAAGATTAAACCTTCAGTGGTTACCAGACTTTTTGACTTATACCTCCTACATCTCTTTTTTGCCTTGGTGCTATTTATTTTTAGAAGCTAAATCATTATTTATTTTTAGAAGCTAAATCATTTAGGCTGTTTGCAAAATTGTATCGCGCTTGATGTGAATTAAGCAGGCAGTTACGTCGAAATTTCGCCTCTGGGCAAGCATGTCATCATTGAAATGGATCATATAATGTTGTGGTGGTGACTTTAAAACTTCAGCATAGAGGACTTTTATTGCATCTTTCATTTCTGTCTGGTTTCTGTTACCTTACCTTCAAAGTTACCGCTGTCTTACTTGAGCCTCTCCCGCTCCGTCTGTGCTCTGTGTCTCAATGTGACATGATGTGAAAGCATGCACAGGTGTCAGTGTTGATTGGCTATCACTTGTGCCATGTAACCAAGGAGGGGGCTGTAGGCAGGACATTGTTACAAAGCCCAGTGCAGTGGGGACTGCAGGCAGGGAGGGAGACGGCTGTATCAGAGCCAAAGGTGCGAGTTTTAAAATACATTTATTTGATCGGTTATTGATGAAAAAACGTCCGATGCCAATTATGGTAAACAGTAGGTTGTGTTTACTCGGACACTGTGCGCCTAAATCATTTTCCCGGTTCGCACATATATATATTTTTAGCGGCAAATGCGAGTGAAATGCTCGCACTGCAGAGCACTTATGCCCGTGCCGGACAGAAACTTCACCACGCCGGAAATCCAGTGCTATGCCGGAGAACTTTAACCCTTGTATCAAATAATAAACAAACCCTCCAGTTAAGTCAAAATGTAGAAAAAGTTTACATCATGTTTACATTAAGACCAAGTCTAAAGGGGGTCGATACAAAATTAAGATGGAGGTTCAAGACATTGTTGCAACAAGACATCATCTTTCCAACATGCAAACCAGAACACAACAAGGCCAAAGAACTTGCTGTGGTTACTGGGATTAACCAGCACCACAAAGCACACAGCAGAAAATCTTCCAGTGATGCTCCTGCTTTAATAACAGTTTATGTTTCTTTAAGGCATTTCAGTGGGCTTTTACTCACCTCCATCATGTCTGACAGGTGTAGGTGAGCAGGGTTCAAGTAATTTCTCCAAATCACTCATCTGGACTACAGTCAGTGTGACTGCACTGTAAACAACATTTAACGGTGAAGAATCAACACGTATATACACTGATGCATTTCACACACACTTATGTCAAGGAATTGGCCATTTAAAGCAAATATACACACATATTAGTCAGAAAAGGCTCTGCTGTTTGAAGGAGTTCTCAATGAATCTGAGCAGTGATGAGGAGAACCAATCCCCTCTTAATGAACATACATGAACATTCAATCTTAAATCAACAAGACTAAGAACTTGGTGTGAGCGCATCAGAGTCAGAGTAATTAGTGAGAAGTGTCAGGTTATATTGGAGACACTATGAATATTATTGGTTGTTACTTGTCAGCTAGTAACCAAGAAGCTGATGGATGAGCAACTGATGCTCAGCCTGAATGAACTAAGTTCTGCAATCTCCTCTCACACCTTTAACTCTTACTTAAAGGGAAATTTCCGTTTATTTCAACCTGTCTCCTATCATCCTAAATTTGTTTAAAGTGACTAGTGACATAAAAATAATAGTTAGCATGTTAGCCGTTAGCCTAGATACAGCCGGGGCACATAGTAGCATCAGACCTGTTAAAACGTAAGTGAACGGGCAACCTTCAAGTGCAAAGTTAGTCCACTAAACAAGCTTTTTTTCCACAAAGACCGCCTCATATCATTAGGATAAACGTCAGAGAACATATAGAAAACGACATGTAAACATGTTGTCTTACCTTACCGGTGTGGTGCCATGTTTGTTTACCATTTAGCTCTGCTTTCCAAAGCGAGAACAAGCAGCGATCTCATACTGTACCTGAAATCTCGCGAGAACAAGCAGCAACAGCTGGAAGGCAGAACNACTTACGTTTTAACAGGTCTGATGCTACTATGCGCCCCGGCTGTATCTAGGCTAACGGCTAACATGCTAACTATTATTTTATGTCACTAGTCACTTTAAACAAATTTAGGACAATAGGAGACAGGTTGAAATAAACCGAAATTTCCCTTTAAGCAAAGTATATCTGTACCTAAAGATACTCTCTAATTGGATGCTAACTGTATCCAACTGTACTATCCAATATACCACCTGAGAACAACAAATAGGCTCATCAAACTGACTCCAACATGTACGAACCTCAGAGTTTCCAGTCTGTAGTGTGGACTCTTCACAAGATCAGACAGCAGCTTCACTCCTGTGTCCTGCAGGTAATTGTAAGTCAGCTCCAGCTCTCTCAGATGGGATGGGTTGGACTTCAGAGCTGAGATCAGACAAACACAGCTGATCTCTGACAAGCGGCAATGACTCAGTCTGAATAAAGAATAAATGATAAAGATAAGAATCCATTTATAATCTAATGAGATGTGTGTGTGTGTGTGTGTGTGTGTGTGTGTGTGTGTGTGTTTGTGTGTGTGTGTGTTGTGAACTGCTGTGTTTGAGAAAAATTCAATAGATGCACTGTTAAGTAAAAAAGAAACAACTCTTTTGTGACTGGAAACTAAATTTAGTACAAGAATACTGAAATTATGAACAACGCCAAATACAAAACTTTATAACACAACTTACATCTAGCAAGTTATATCCATACATAAATTAGGTTCAATTCTTAATTAAACATATAAGATCTAATAATAGTAACAGAAAGACACTGAACTGACTTTAGAGTCTCCAGTCGACACTTTGGACTCTCCAATCCAACAGCCAGCATCTTCACCCCTGAATCCTGCAACATGTTGTCACTCAGGTCCAGTTCTCTCAGCTGGGAAGAGTTGGACTTTAGAGCTGAGGCTAGAGACTCACAGCTGATCTCTGTTAAACTGCACTCACTCAATCTGAATAAAGAATAAAGTATGTAACTTGAGACAACATTGTTTCTGCTTAAAATCATATTTTTTTATGTGTTCAGAGAGAGCAGTTTAGAAAATGGAAACTCCAAACAGCTGAACTCAACAGGATGCAGGTTAAAAACGGTAAAATACAAAAAATGAAATAGAGCTCTCATTAATATTAATGATATGGTGCTGATGAGTGTAGGGTTTTATTTTTCATATTAGGGTTTTAAATCTACCTCTACATTGCTCTCCCACATTGACATGAATTTGAGATGGTGGTTTTCCCTTCTAAATATCAGCCTGATGTCTGCAGTTCAATGTCACTACAACTCTCACATCATAATACCTTAGCACAAAAGTAAAAAATAGTGTCTGACCTCAGAGTCTTCAGTCTACAGTGTGGACTCTCCAGAAAATCACGCAGCAGCATCACTCCTGAATCCTGCAGGTCATTTTCACTCAGGTCCAGCTCTGTCATATGCAAGGGGTTGGACTTCAGAGCTGAGGCCAGAGAAACACAGCTGACCTCTGACAAACTGCAGTGGCACAATCTAAATAAAGAAATAAATGATGAAGAAAAATATCCACTAATCCAATCAGATGTTTTCAGGTTTTAAATGTGTATCTCAATATTACTATGTCCTAATCAATGAGCTTTTCCCTAAAATGACGTCATCATAATGTCAACCTTCTACAGACATCATCCAAATGTCACCACAGCATTCATACACCTATTCATGTCAACACAGATTAAAAACACGCTGCTGATCTCAGTCAAGTCTGTTATTAGAGGATCAATACTATATTGATTCTCAGAATTCTTCTATATGTGTGTGTGAGATGGTGGTGGTGGTGGTGATGGTGGTGTGTGTGTGTGGGGGGGGTGTTCTGAATGATCAATAACAATAATCTGACATTTTCTGTGAAAACATTAAAATAACAGTGAGTAAATTTAATCAAGTTTAAACACATCTGAGTTCAGAGGATCCTCTGTATACAGAAACATACTGTTCTTAACAGTGGATATTTTCTACACTTTCTTTAATTTTGCACTCCACTCCCATTTTGTTACCCTGGAAATCCAGAGTTCTCACAAGAGCACAATTTGGATTTACTCAGCGAGTCACTCTGGCAATCAGTAATGATGCTCATTATCTATGCCCATGAAACTGAGCTGCACCAATCACATTGGTGTATCTGATATAGACGGGCCAGAGGCGAGCTAAACAGATGGCGACAGCGAAGTCCGGAATCAGTCAGTAAACATTGCAAGATGGCTATGGATGAACACCAGTTGTTTGAAACGGCTTTGGCCGTTTCAATGAACGAGTTAGACTTGGCTTTTTCTCTAAAAGAGGAACAGAAGACGGCGCTCGAGTCTTTCGTATGCAATAAGGACGTTTTTGCTGTTTTGCCGACCGGATACGGCAAGAGTCTAATCTACCAGTTAGCTCCGCTGGTAGCTAAGCGTATACATCACCCCGTATATTGTTCTGATTGGTCGTAGTGTTATCCAATTGCGTGTAGTGATATTTACAAATGCATGCTTGGTGCCGCCCCTCGAGTTGGGCCATTTTCATTACTTATGACCCTAAATCTTTCTAGATTTGGGTCTGGATTTCCAGGCTACCATTTTGTAGCAAAAACGCCTACAATGACATACCCAAATTGAAATGATTGTAGCTTCTGTACTGCTTTGACTACATGCATGCATGAGGTCTTGCCAGAAAGAAAACTCCCTGAAGTTTCTTGTGAAAGTCACTCTAGGTGATACAGAGACAGAGTAATGGGCCTTTGAAATCAGTAAAAAATTGAAGATTTTGGTCCGCCTAAAATAAAAAAAAAAATGTTTTTCAGGATGAATAACTATCTGTGATTTCATCTGTGGAGATAAAGACAGTATGGGGCTGTAGGCACACTATCAATGAACACTTGTTTCAAATTTGAAGAAGAAAGCACAAAGTATGACCATTTTACAGTGTTTTTTCCATGAAAAGACCCAGGTAGAGCTCAAAAAGATAAGTCGGTCTCTTGGCTTCAAAAGAGTACTGTCAGTGATCAAACAACACTAAGCCAGCTTCTAACATTGTACCACATTGAAATCAGGCGTGATTGTGATAGCCAATGTTTTTTGACACAGAAACACCACAAAACATCACCAGAATAAAGCCACACATGAAACATGAAAGTTATGACCCCACTTTCTAGACGCCAAAAAAAAAACGCGAAAAACGGTATGACATGACTTGTCACCGCTCATCGCGATTTTGGACTGTGTGTGTTTNCCACAAAACATCACCAGAATAAAGCCACACATGAAACATGAAAGTTATGACCCCACTTTCTAGACGCCAAAAACAGTGGTAGGAGTGAGACTCTTACCTTTTATAAAACAGCTGTCCATGCTAACAGCCGCTCATGAGGTCGTGTGTAATCCTGTAACTTTTTCCGTCGAAAAACGGTATGACATGACTTGTCACCGCTCATCGCGATTTTGGACTGTGTGTGTTTAGGCTGGTCTTGTGCAAAATACATAAGAAATAAAAGAACAACAATGTCATTTTTGAAAAATCAGGAGCTTCCTGAATCCAGCAATACCAAATATGGCATGGTTTGCTGACGTAGCACGCCTGGGAGATACCATTAACAGAGGAGGAGGGAAGCGAGGACGTCGGCATCCTTGCGGAGTTAGTGAGGTTAAGAAAGTGTTTAAAAACACCAGAGACATTTTGTTCTTAACATGTAACAGTATCTTTGGTCCTTACAGAGACTAAACCCCTAAACAGGAGGACTGAATGGGTTCAGGACTTGGAATGTACTTTTGAAGACAGTAAAAGTGAATCAATATGTGAGAAAGCACTATCCTTCTCATAAAACAGCCACCATCAGCTTTTAGAGTTCAACATTATCCACAAAACCTACTTGACACCAGAAAGACTCCATAGGATCAATGAATCCATTTTATATCTTTGCCCACAATATAAGACAGGTAACTTTATTCACATGTTCTGGAGATGTCATAAATTAAGACTTAATGGGGATCAATATTGGGGAATCATTGGAATAAATGTATTCATTGCTTTGTGATGGAACAATGCAGATCCTCCCCCTATCTCCATGTGGCTTTAAGAAATGTCCTCTTAGATGACATCAGAAAAAAAATATTCTCACTCACAAAAGAAAACCACATCTCTGATAAATGCTTGTCTGGATTTGGGAGCAACATGGGAAATACTTTATAGTCTGTTGTAGGTTGATGACGAGATATGTTTGACTTATGCACACATGCATCTGTGTAGACATGTGGAGTTGAATCTCCATGTACTAATGTGGGTTAACTTTGTGTTTATTTCACAAAATGTTCCCCTCTTCCCTTGTTTCTTCTTTTTCTCTTCCCCTCTGACTCTATTGTTTTTGTTATGGAAGGGGTTTCTCAAAACTGCTTTATTTGAGAAAAAAAATCAATAAATAAACTATAAAAAAGAGACAAGCTTTTTGTGACAGCATACTAAATTTATACAATAAAAATAAAAATATGAACAAAAGGGAATGTACAACTTTATGGAAGTAAGTTATGTTTGTACACAAACTTGATTCAATTGTTAACTAAACTTAGCAGATCCACAATAGTAACAGATAATCAGTAAACTGACCTTAGAGTCTCCAGTCTACAGTGTGGACTCTTCAAAAAATCACACAGCAGCTTCACTCCTGAATCCTGCAGGTTATTGTGACTCAGGTCTAGGTCTGTCAGATGTGAGGGGTTGGACTTCAGTGCAGACGCCAGAGAAACACAGCTGATCTCTGACAAACTGCAGTCCATCAATCTGAATACAGAATAAATGATGTTACTTAAGAAGACAATGTTCCTGCTTGAAATCTTTCAGTGTTTTATCATTTCAGTCAATTGCAGAGTTCAGAGCTTAAAGCCCCTACAAGGAACTTTCATTTTGAGTTGATTTTGGCGACCCTGTGGACAAAAGCGGTAGTGTTTTGCCGGAATGAAGCCTACATTTCCCATGAGCTCTAGCGCGTATTGTCATAAAGACGCTTACCTGGCTCGCGCATGTGTTTGTTTTGGGGATGAATGAAACAACAAGACGGGAAAACTTTGCCCCCGCTCCTATCGGGGATCCCAGCTCACCTCTGCCATGCCCCGGCTCCACCTCTCCAGCGTAAGCGCCACCGCTGCCGGGGTAAACGCAGCAGTCGGCTGGTAAGGCTGAAGGCCTATTTGGCGAGCACTTCCACGGCTTCTTGGACTGAGTATGGAGCGGTGCCTCGCCTCTTTATTTCTCGGCACTCGCTGGACCCTGTCGACGCCTGGCTGGTACCTGTCGTCGGCCCGGATGAGGTGTTCCAGCCCCGCGGCCCCTGCTCTCCTCGTCCCCGCTGGCGCGGGGTGAATCTGCGCAACCTGCGGCCTCTGTGTGTGGCTCCCCGGACAGCTAACGCCGTGGACCCGCCGGCTCCTGCCAGGATTGGGCTGGTAAATGCTAGATCGCTAGCGAACAAAACATTTATCCTGAAGGATTTCCTGACTTCCCGAGGATTGGATTTTCTCTGTGTGACTGAGACATGGCTGACTGTTGGTGAGTCCAGTGCTTTCACAGAACTTTTACTCAATGATTGCTGCTATTTTAACTTCCCGCGGACGTCGGGTTGAGGAGGAGGAATAGCGGCTATTTATAAGAGTCACTATAAATGTAAGCAACTAGGTAAGATGACGTGTGCCATCTGAGTGCCGTAAATCGTTTCGTCCTGGAAGTGACCTGGGGCGAAAATGAAAACTCCTAACAGCTAACCTCAACAAGATACAGATAAAAAAAAAAACTGTAAAATCTGGGGCACCCAGTAGCTCAGTGGGTAAAGCAGGGGTCCCATGTACAAGGGCAATGTCCTTGCCACAGCAGTCACAGGTTTAATTCCAGCTTGCGGCCCTTTGCTGCATGTCATCTCTCTCTCTCCTCATTTTCACGCTTCAATACTGTGCTACCCGATGAAGGCAAAAGCCAAATAAGAATCTTAAAACAAATATTGTTAAATCTGTAGCTCAACATTGCTCTGCTGCATTGACATAAATAAGAGGTGTTTATCAAATGTAATAAATTTACAATAATTACACACTATAAGATGTGATTTGATTTTGTGAAATGTGGGATTTTGACAGGTTAAACAGGATCAACTCATTTAAAGGCCAGTTTATTATGATACATGAAGTAAGTGACAGTTGTCACTAACATCCTGATGTTTCAGATGTGAGTATTCAAATTGAGAAAATATGGCTATCCTCACTTGGAGACTAATTATGAAAACCAACTCTTTGGGGGAAACATCTATAATCAGCACCCTATAGGCCTACCACCTACAGGGATAGGCATCGGGACCAGGTGCATTGTGTGACAGGTGGTAGTTAGGGGTGGGGACTCAGGCATTCATAAGAGTCCTTGGTACCAGAACACCCTAGGCCAAAGACTGATGATCGCCTTTGAGGTCATATCATCAGATCCGTGACTGTATGTCTAGGACACTCTGGTGAAGAGAGAAGCAGAACTGTCAATTGATCACCACCTGGTGGTGAGTTGGTTCAGATAGCAGGGGAGGCTGCTGGACAGACCTGGTAAGCCCAAGTATGTAGTGAGGGTGAACTTGGAATGCTGAGCCCCCAGTCAACAAGGTCTTCAACTTCCACAGCTGGAAAAAGTCTTTGTGCATCCTGGGGGAGGTTGGGGACATAGAATCTGAGTAAGCCATGTTCAAAGCCTCCATTGTGGAGGAGGGTGCTAAAAGTTGTGGTCAGACAGCTATCGGTGCCTGTCGTGGCAGCAACATATGAACCCACTGGTGGACACCAGCAGCGAAGGACGCCGTCAGGCTTAAGAAGGAGGCCTTTCAGGCTTGGTTGGCCCAGAGGTCTCCTGAAGCAGCAGACTGGTACCAGTAGGCCTGAAGGTCTGCAGCTGTGGCAGTCACCAAAGCAAAAGCCCAGGTGTGGGAGGAGCTCAGGGAGGCTTTGGAGGAAGACTTTCTGTCCTTGTATAACCAATGTGAAAGCTGTGTCTGCATACTTGGCAAAAAGTCAAACACATTTCCAGTGGGTATTGGCCTCCACCAGGGTTGTCTCTTGTCACCGATTACATTTGTGATATTCATGGACAGGATCTCAAGGTACAGCTGGGGGAAGGTGGTTTGGCATCCCATCTGCAGTGATGTGGGCGCTGCACAGGATAGATATGGTGAAGAGGGAGCTGAGCCAAAAGGCAAAGCTCTCAATTTACTGGTTCATCTGTTTCCTAACCCACACCTATGATCATGAGCTTTGGGCAGTGACCAAAAGAATAGGATCGCAGATGCAAGTGGCTGAAATGAGTTTCCTCCATAAGGTGGCTGGGCTCAGCCTTAGAGATGGGTGTGGAGGTCAGACGTCCATTCTGGATGTCACTAACTCGGCTTCTTCTCCGGAGCCTTTGTGCTCCACTGTCTCTCAGATTAACTCATATCGCAGCGGTGCCTGGACAGCGTGACGTGTGTGGTTGTGCTGCTGCCG